>NC_139955.1:25553028-25838028 GCF_963454915.1 Gymnoscopelus microlampas
GACTCAAACTGTGGATGTGGACAATGCACTTTCCGGTCATCTACTGGTGTAACCCCTGCCGTGAAGCACTTTGAAAGTGCTTTTACAAATAAATGTATTTTTTATTATTTATATCAGTGGTTCTCAAAGTGGGTTCCGGGGACCCCCAGGGGTCCTTGAGGGGGTTCCAGTGGGTCCTCCTCAGCAAAATGTGTTAATATAGCATCAAAATCAGTTTAACCACTTTAACCTATCAGCGGTGACATAAGGCATCGTGGTGAAACATCTTGTGACCTTGTAGATCTGCTATTTTCAAAATATCTTGAAATATATATTTTTGAAACATTTAAACAATACAAATATTGTATGGGGGTTCCTGCCATAAAATCTTTTCAGATGGGCATCCGTGGACAAATGCAAATGAATTTGGGCTCCTTGACATGAGAAGGTTTTGAGAACCACTGATTTGTATCGTCAACAAGTCAGTCACTTCACATATGGTATCAAGAGTATCATCCTTGTCTCGCATTGTTTTAGGATGATTAGCGCCTTGTACCCCTGCCCTTTAAGCTGCACGTAACTTTCCTCTTCTACCCCGGATTTGAACCCAGTTTCATGTGCAAGTGCTGACATTTTTTATCATTGAGCTAATAGAGCCTGCCTGCTTGCTCAGGGGATTAATTGAATCTTGACCATCAGGTCAAAATTTGTGTCAGATCCTGCGTCTAGGTCAGACCTTTGACACGAGCAGGGAGACAAAATACAACCACTCCAATTGTATAAGTTATGTTGTATTAACAAACTGTACCATACGGATTGTACAAAATTACATTTTATTCATTAAGAAAAAGTTACATAGTGCTGCTTTATACACCTGCTATTATTTGTGACCCAAATAAATAAAACAATAATAAACCAAGTTCATGTGGTTGATAATAGGCTCAAGTAATTATCAATAATAAAACAAATAAGTATAAATTATATTTTAAATTAAAATAAATACATTAGTATTATATTACAAAGTGGAGATAATTGTCATCAATTCCTGTCTTTTAAAGACTTCAGGTGTTTTTCCAAAGCAAGGAGAAGTTGTTCTTTATGTTTTAAATGGTCCCAGTCTGTTCCAGAAGTTGGAAGCGAGGTGCAATTGAAATCCATTTGGCCCTGTAAGATAAACTTATGTCAAAGTTGTGAAATATGCACAGACTTGCAGACAGACATGTACATCTCAAAAACTACACACACACACACACACACACACACACACACACACACACACACACACACACACACACACACACACACACACACACACACACACACACACACACACACACACACACACACACACACACACACACACACACACACACACACACACACACAATAAACATACACACACAATGGAAAACACTACTCACCAAAATATCCAAATCCAAACACTCTTGATAGGCTTTTGCACGTGCCTTCACATTTTTACTGATGCCAACTTTTGAATTATTGGGAAAGTGAACTATTCTCTTCAATATGCACATAATCTGCAGAGATAAAGTGTTGCACTTAGTCAGTCATCATGCCGGACAATTCTACAAATGACACAATACAGCAAATCAATAAACAGACAAAACCTTATTTTAGATGTTGTGTGTTGTTGTGTTGTTTGTAACCACTTACCTCATCTGTGGGTACATTTAGATCCTATAAAAAACAAGATACAAGGACATTACCTTAACGTTGGAAACACATAGGCATATAGGAAAATAATAACAATAATAAATAGCAATATTTTTCAATATTGCTTTGATGAAGATGAACTATACTGATCTAAAAAAGAAAAAAGGGTTCCTTTTCACTTTAAGCCAAAGCACTATCCCTCTGTCCCAACCATTAAAACCAATAAACCAATGTAGGCTATGTGTGGTTAAATATGCACATTGAAGCTCAATTCTCACACTCACAGGAATTCTGATTCTGATTTCTGATTCCATCACTTCCTCCAGTTGCTGCTGATCGGGAACACACAATGCGGATCGGGTCAACCGGTAGCCGGGAGCACAGAGCGTTAGCTTACACAACAAAGCACACATGAAGGTAAATTCAATCCAAGCCGCCACTGGGAGAAGAGAGAGAGGTTTGTGGAGGTCGGTGAGATTTTGAGAATTAGATGAACAGGGATGAGACGAAAGTAGATACAGTTGATGCTCGACTTTCCGATGTCTGCCCATTTGAAACTAAATAAAGCCCAACAGTCATACATTCAATCAAAATGCTACAACTTTTTTCTAGACTACAACTTTACATGACTAGTTCTAATTACAAATAATGGCATGGCATATGGTACACACACGCGCGCACACACGCACGCACGTCGCACGCACACACACACACACACACACACGTTGAGTAATAACATAACTTTCATTTTATAATATGGAACAAAGTTCTACACATAGTACGTACTGTACATTATATCATGTGTAGCCGACATGACATATCACTAAATCAATTATTTGATTACTTAACTTGAATTTGACAAATTTCCTGTTAGTCGTGTCACCCCTAGCTATATTTACACATGCAGTAAAGAGTAAACTATATATTAGTTACTTCACATTATGAAGTAATTATTACACCACTGAAATCAAACTTACTTGTTTGCACACAGAAAAGAGGCTTGAATAGGCTACTGTACGTCCAATGCACAGTTCAGGTACAGATGAGTTATTTGATCTAATTATTGTTGTAGCTGCAGCCCGCAGGTGTGTGTTTCTGTATTGTGATCATGGTCAGCTCTATTTATGAATGATGAGCTGTGATGTAAAGACGAGGTTATGGGTGTTTCTGCAAGGATCTCTGAATCATTGACAAAATCTGGAGTTCCTAATAATGTTCTGCTGCAGGATGGTGTACTTAGTATTACACCCCTCTGTCATACTGGTAACTTCCACATTTTCTCTACAGCCAGAGAGAGTTGAATTGGAAAAAAAGTGAAAGTGAAAGCTACGACCATTATAAAGAAATATGGTAGATTGTGATATGGAAGATTCGTATAGAGTAAAATGGATTGTATTCTAACCCCCCTACCCACACAAACACATGCACGCACGCGCGCACGCACACGCGCACACACACACACACACACGCACACACACACACACACACACACACACACACACACACACACACACACACACACACTGTATATACAAACTCATATACACACACCCACACACCCTTTGCACACGCATGCAGGCACACACAAAGCATTCATGTTATTTAAGTAGCATGAAATGACAGAGAGATATACTATTGAGACTGATGATGTACATCACGTTTTGTGTCATGTGGCGTAAACAGTTAATTTGGGACAGTATGCTCTGCTGTGTTAATAGAATGTATTCTCATTGAGTATGTCATCTTTGCAGTGATATCCAGTTGGGAACAGAGGGTGAGTCTGCATGACTTCTACAGTAATTCTCTCCAACAAGCAAAATGCAATCATGATCATAATACCACCCATTCATGTCACTTCAACTCAACTGGTCAAGGCAGATGGCCACCCACCCTGAGCTAGGTTCTGTTTGACTCAAAAAAAGTAACAGTATATAAAATAATCCCACTAAAACTACCCTGTGTCATAGAGATTCAAACATTTGAATAAGGATGTACAGTATTTAAAGTTCATATATAAAGTTCATATCTGCACACCTGTCTGCACAGAAGGCTGAGTTAAGCCTACTGGCATTGGAGAAACACAAGAATATCAAGAAAGTAATTGAAAGGGATCTGGCATCCATTCCATGGGGTTAACATAACTAGTAGATTTATTTATGCCTATTCATCTTATAATGTATTCATCTTTTGTTTCTTGGATAGATGAACTTGAAATTTCACTTAGTAGTTCTTTTAGGAAATTGGATAATAATTATTATATGTATTAGGAAAGAGCACTTAAGAATTAAATAGTAAATACTAAATAATTATCCAAAAACGATTACAAAACTAGACAATAAAATATGCTTATAAGGACAGTTATAAGGACAGTATACATGATAAACTACTAGGATGCTAAATAGCAAAAATACAGTTATTAGGAAAGTATCCAACTTAATGGATAGTGTGATTATTAAGTAATTACTGTACCCAGTATGTACATAATTACTTAGTAAGAAGCACCACTGTAGTATTATGAAAATACAATTGCACAGTTGGTGGAAACAAAATAATCATCCTGTTGGAGACAGTGTCAAAATAACTGCAGTGCATAGTAAGTACTACCTACTACTACTACCATAATTTCCTAGCAAATGTCATGTAAACCTACGAAGAAACAAAATGGTAATAATTATTAGGAAAGTACCCACGGGAAATACATACAGTAGTAGTAATTTCATGAAAACCCACAACGGAACTCAGGAAGGAAGGAATGACATGTTGTAATATCCAACCATAACGGTAGTATCATGTGTACTCAGACTACTCACTAAGAAAGTTCTTGGTATTCATAGGGAAATATAAATGTCTAATAAATGTTAATACAGAAAGTAAAAGTTTAGTTCCAGGAAATAATTTTCTTAAAGCCATAACTTTTCCTACCAAGCAGTACTTCTATGGTACAGGCTACCGGAATCTACCAGAATCTAGTGATCTAGAAGATCTCTTTAAAAGTACTTTTTTTAAACGTCACTGGGACTAATTCAATATGGTTATAACTCATCAGTGAAATATAATGTCCATCATGATTATTATTTTGGATTGTATTTTTGTTGTTTGCCAGTACCCTTTTGTCATGAATACTTACTAACACTATTGTTGTTGTTGTTATGACATTTGTCTGTTTTTTAAAAGATTTAGAAAATGCAAAACTAATTAATTGAGGGAAAAATATGGTGGTAGATTTACTGGATACTCCATATAATCACAGGCTTTAATGCCATGAGATAAAAATGTCAACTTGTGGTATAAGTAGTCTCTTGGTCTTGGCTATAAATAGCACCATTATAATTTCCCTGATGATCAAGCATGAGCCAGTTATATAATCTTTATATAAAAAAACATATCATAATCTGGTGTTAAATGTTACACTCCAGTCCTGGGGTCTCATATTACTGCTTTTGATTGATTGATTGATTGATTGAATACTTTATTAGACCTAAATGTAAACAGCACGGAAGTACAGTAAGACATTTAGGCTAAAAGGATAACACAAAAGATTCCTAAGGACTTGTTTCCATTGTGGTCCTGCTAGTTTTTGATGCTACGAAGTAGTAAATTAGCGGAATTGAATGAAATGCAGGAGTGCTCTGTCTCCCATGGCCAGAGTTGAGGAACATTGCTCTATGAAGTTGACTCAAACCTGGATGTTCTCTTTTTTTCCCAGCAGGGGGAGCCTCCTTTCAAGAACCAAGATCAGAGAGAATGTTATGTCCTGAAGATTTTGTTGTCTTAAATGCTGTTTTTAAATGATGTTTTCCTCTGTAGTATGATGTTTTGTTTTGTAAAGCTTAAAGTCAGGTGGGACTGAAATGGTGGTGAGCTAATGGACAGAATGCAAGGGCAAACTGAAACCATGACGTCTTTGAGCTGTATTGAAGGGACAGTGCCTAGGGGGTAGGAAGAGGATCACATGCGTAAAATCATGCCTGTAAGGGATTCTGCAGACACAGGAAGGAATACATCATTCCTCTCTGTGGAAGGTAACAATAAGAAAAAAATATGAACTAACTTTTCCACTGGAGAGTGATTCATAACATTATTCCTTGGTTGTGGCCATTTTCAGAAATTAGATCCCTTCATAACATCTTTAATATGAGTATGAAACACATTTAATTTAAAAGCTTTTCCTTTCCTTTCCGCATTCTACCGTTCCGTCTTTACAGTATGAGCCTGAGGATTATAATAATAATAAGAGACGTTATTAATTCCGTAGGGGAAATTCTGTTGCTCAGATGGTCATATTGAGGGGAGGTAGTTATGTGTCTTGCTCATGGACACCTCAACACAAGCCGGGAATCGAACGTGGGATCTGTTTCCTAAGCGGATTCTCTCGTCTCTGCCCATTTGTAGAGACCTTTTCACATCTGGTTACATTTGGCTACACTGCCATTGGAACAAACGATGATTTATTGGACTGTAAATATAATAGCAATGCAGAGCATGCATGTGAAAAAAAGATACAAAATTTGTATTTATTTTGTTCACAGCAAAGGTGAGTGGCTTACATTTGGCTACACTGCCAACAAAAAACTATTGTTATTGCACTGTAGTTAAATGTGTTGAAATACGATGCATTTATTGTATATGTGACTTTGTTATGGTCCAAACTAAAGGTACAGTATGGAAGGAGATGCAGTCGTTCCTAAGATAATTTAATATTTTCAAATATGGCCCTATTGAAAAATGTCTGAACACCCCTGGGGGTGACATGACAGAGGTCATTATCCATGACAAATAGCGAAAATAGCCGATCTAACGGCTAACGTTTTGAAAGCTTTTGAAAATGTGCCCAAAATAGGATGCTGCAGGGTTAATGTGGTTAAATCTGTTTAACAAATTGTCCGTTCTATCTGATAAGAATGTAAGGAGTAGGAAAAGAAAGGAATGCATCAGAGGATGTATTTCTACACATGTGGTAGAGGACACATTTCAAAACTGACATTAGAGTGATCCTCTATCCCAGCAATTCCCAACCGCGAGGATATTGCAAGTAGGCCCCCAAATAATTGGCAAAACACTCAAATTGTATTATTAATCCTGCTATACCGCAAATGTGCAAATGTATCTAATCTGTACGTAAATATGTGTGTGTCACCAGTGTGGACTTCAAACTCGGTGTGTACCTATGTCAGTATGTACTCAGTCATAGACTGCCATGGCATAAAAGGGACACAGACAGACAGATAAAGAAATCCCCAAATATTGGCATAAAAGGGACACAGACAGATAGAGGGAAACAATTTTAAATGTGCTTAGGAAGGTAGTAGTAGATTAAAGAGACAGAAGCTGGGATAAGGTTTGTTTCTGATACTGAGTGCACCACATGACAGTGGGTTACACAAGTGTGTCACTGTGAATGACATAGTCAAAAGCCCTCCCTGACTGGGGGCAGGTCATTCATGGCATAGTAATCAGAAACTAGGTTCCTGTCAACATTTAGGACATCTCTAGATTATTTGAGGTGATTAAATCATTGCAGGTAAAGGATTTTGTTGTTCAAAGATCTAACATTCTGTCAAACTAAGATAAGACGGCAGTGTAACAGTTCACCTTTATATATAGTAAATGAGGTTCGAGTGATTTACTCAAGACGGTAGGATGTTACAATAGGGGAAAAAGACAGAAGCTGAGACAGATATTCCTACCGTAGATACTTGTCAGGCTCTGAAGCAGGTGTCCATGTTATCTGACAGCATCAGGGTCCCCCTGCGGTTTGGGTGAAACAATTGTAAGAAACACACATTCCATCCACCATACGTAGGATCACAATGGAAACAAGTCCCCAGGACCTTTTTGTGTTATCCTTTTAGCCTGTACATCGTGCTGTTTACATTACAAGTATTCAGTCAATCAAGCCCATTCCTTGGATCTGATTCCTTGTAGATTCAAGAATTGATACGGCCACATTTTCATCCACGGCTTCGATTGAGCGACATCTAACCACAGTTTTAGGCCAGCCAGCAAGTAAAGGTTTGGTTCATCATGGAAAAAACAAAAGACAGGAGTCAGTATTGTAGTTAGGCTAATTGTGGATGACAATCTGACTGAAAATAGTTTGAGTGTGGATGTGACTGATGCAACGTAGTGCAACTAGTGTTAATAGAATAGACAAGCTGTGTTGTTTCATTTGAGATCTGAACAGGTCTCAATGTTATAGCCTAGGCCCTATGTTACTAAGGATACTGACAATTTTTTTGACCATGTATTATTTTATGTTTTTTATGTTATGTGTAAAACTGTCCCTGTGTCCTATAGTGGGAAAGTGTTTTCAACCACTTAAAACCTTCTAGGCTGAGTTGGCTCTGTAATTGTCTCCGCCAGGCCGAAGGCTGGCGAGAGAGCATGTTTTGCACCCTGTCCGTCCGTCCTTCTGTCTGTTAACAACTAATCTCCGGCACCGTTGGCCTGATCGCAGCGAAACTTTGCACACACACTCCCTGGATGCCAATTCCGAACCTCTGCCCCAAATTTTTGGTGGCCGATTCTACCTGACCTAGCGGAGACCTGTGCTCCGAGGAGCACTTTTTCTAGTTGGCCACTTTTTTTTCAGTCTACACCAATCTCTTTGCCGAAAAACAGCCGATCTACAAGCTCTGAACTTCAGCAATTTTTGGCAAATGTTTTGTTCCATCCAGAATATGTATGCTGTGGTCAGGTAGTTAATATGTTAGAGTTATCCCCAGGACAGACACCATGTTTCAGGCCAATGACTAAATAGATGAGCACATTTAGATTAAAACCTACGTAAAGATGCCTTTAGGCCGGGCTACCTTTAAGTTAAAGGTAGTAAAGGAAGCTTTTAAGCAGTGGTGGAAAGTAACTAAGTACATTTACTCAAGTACTGTACTTAAGTACACTTTTAAGGATTTTTTTACTTTACTGGAGTATTTCCAGTATTTCCAATTATTTTACTTCTACTTCACTACATCTCAGAGGTAAATATTGTACTTTTGATCCACTACAATTATTTGACAACTTTAATTATAGTTACTTTGTAGATTTGTAATATTATTACAAAACTTACATTAACCACTTCAGCCCTATATAGACTTTGTGTAGCCGATCTACAAGCTCAGAACGTTGTGAGATTGTAGATCAGCTATTTTCAAAAGATTTTATACATTTAGAAAACATGAAATGGAAGATTTCTGCATAATGAGTACTTTTATTTTTGGTTCTTTAAGTACATTTTGATGCCAATACTTTTGTACTTTTACTCAAGCACATTTTAATTAATTCTGGACTTTTACTTTGTAACAGAGTATTTCTACTTTTACTTAAGTAAGAAGTGTGAGTACTTTTTCCACCACTGCTTTTAAGTTACAGTAGCAAGTCTAGTAAACTCTCCACCCCTTGCTTGAATGGAGGCTCTGTAAGGCAGTGGAAGAGGGAGGGAGTTATAAGTCAAATTAGGAGAGAGGAGGGGGAGTTTGTAGTAGCTAGAGAAAGAGAGAGGGGGTTGTAAACACACTCACAGTCACATTTTGAATGAAATGAAGTCGTCTTAGAGAAGAGAAGCTCAGGGGAAAACGGTTAAAAGCTGTCAACTCTTACCAAATATCACTGATCATAGTTGTTTCTCCTCTGACTCTCAGGAAACAAAAACGTCTTCTTTTTTTCCTGAGAAGACATAAAAGTAAGTCCATTTATTTATTTATTTTCTGGTGTTTCTTGATTGAATGTAAATGTGAACACAGGTTTTAATCTACTAACTTTATTTACATTAAATGTAAAGTTCTCAGGCGGTAAAGTGATCCTGCCTTCTTGGCCGGCTGTACACACGTGGCACGTGTGTGTGTACGGTGCCTTTTAAACACCGAAACCACGTTCAAAAGCATGGGTCCTTTTTATTTAAAAAAAACAAAATAACTTGTATTCACGTCTACTGGAATTGTTCTAAATCGGTGGAGGAATACAATGGATTTC
Source organism: Gymnoscopelus microlampas (assembly GCF_963454915.1). NCBI lineage: Eukaryota > Metazoa > Chordata > Actinopteri > Myctophiformes > Myctophidae > Gymnoscopelus > Gymnoscopelus microlampas. Next base: position 25,562,650 of record NC_139955.1, read on the forward strand.
CTCGAACACATCATACCGAATACAACATTATACTGGAAGAAAAGGGGCCAGGCCGGCTGTTGGAGCGGTGACTAGTGACCACCACCCCTCTCTGTCTGTCTGTCCAGGTCTGTCCATGTCGGTCACGCTGGCGTCGTTCACCAGGCCAGCTTCTGCTCTGTGTTGCCATGTCCGCTTATTATAAGCGACTGTGGGCTTATTTTTCTCTAAAGTTTCCAAAGTGTAGTTGCTTATTTGGGCTTGGTGGTTCTCAAACAGTTTCATGGCAAGGACCCCCATATTAATGTGTATTTATTTGTCCAAAGACCACCCCATCTGAACATATTTTGTGCCAGAGACAACCCCCCCCCCCCCCCATACAAGATTTGTGTTGTTAAAATGTTTTTAAAATATTCCAAATTCTTTCACATTTGTTGATTTTGCATCCGAAATTCCGAATATACCTAGCTGGTCGGCAACAACACAGACCACAATCACAATCATCCCTTCATTAGAATCTAAGTCTAACGTCTGCACATCTACTAGGCTTCTAGGGAAAAAATGTGGGTTGCTCAGACCTAATGACAATAGAATAATTATAAAGTTGTATTACAATTGAAAGGGGAGATAGGGAAGAGCCTGATCATCATCAGGTACAAATGGCTGGACATCCTTTTACTATGTTTAGATCAGCAAGATGTTAACACTGACTTCCAAGTTCCTAGTACAATAGTATAATAAAGTTGTATTTAGAAAACTGAAAGGGGAGCTATAGGGGAGAGCCTGATCATCATCAGGTATATACATGGCTGGAAGTATTGTTACTATGTTTAGATCAGCAAGATGTTAACACCGACTAGACTTCCAAGTTCCTGGCTATCCCAGATCATAGTCAAGTTCTACACCATCAACCCTGCAGTGATGGTAACCAGAGACCATCTGAGGTCATGCCCGTGGAGAGACAGCTGTTGGAGCCTCCTGTGTCCATCTAGGAAGCACCAGGGTTGCGTTTTTGGACTCCTCGGGGAACAGAGGCTCCATGTGGCGAACCGTTTATTTGTTTAGAACTTGTGAGAGTAAAGAGTTTTGCCTCAATGTCCTTTATGTCCTGCAGAGGTTGATAAACATGCGTGGTCAAGGTCAGAAACATCCCCGTGGGGAAAAGTCGGAATGGAAACCTTATTATGAAAAAGGCTAGCCTTAGAACACATGTGATGTGGCAACTGGCAAGTAGGCTTATGCAGCAGTTAGTCTATGGATAATGTTGTATTTTATATGATGATATATTAGATATTGTATATTGGGTTGTTATCATAATCATAACATTGTGCCACTACTCTATCAATTTGATAGCCAAAATGTAGCCCCCCCAGTGGCCACATAAGACCCTCATTGCTGTATGCCAGGCAGAATTGCATCATTCAGCTGGTAGGCTTCAGGAAACAACCTCCTTCTTTGGTGCCTTTCCCGCCTACTACTTAACCTGTTCTTCCCCTCCCCACTCCCACTCATACAAACAGACACACTCCACCTGTTCTCTACACACACACACACACTTCACCTGTTCTAATAAAAGCACACACACTTCCGGTTCTTCCCCCTCTCCCACTCATCACAAACATACACAGACTTAACAGCAACATGACGATAGAGGCTCACAGCTGCTTGCAAACCATGAATGACCTGTCTCTTTTTTGCTACGAGTGGCTTCGCGATTCTCTGCAGTGTGTTCACCCTCACATTACCAGTACAGTGTTAATGACAAGCTTGTCAGCATGTTCTGACGGTGCAGTGTTGAATTCTGCCACTCCTACTGCCAGATGGTATTTTTTGGTGTGGAAGAGTAGACAAACAGGATCTAAGGAGGTGAGAGTCCTGTTGAATTCAGAGGTAGCCCTGGCTCAGGAGGTAGAGTGGCCAAATGGAACGTTCCCGGTTCGATCCCCTGCTCCTCCTGGTTTCATCTTGAAGTGTTCTTGACCAAGACACTTATGCCAAAGTTTAGGGTTTAGTGTCTTACCTAACTAGAGGCCCTGACTGCTCGTAATGAGCAGGTTGGTGCCATGCCAATCGGTGTGTGTGTGTGTGTGTGTGTGTGTGTGTGTGTGTGTGTGTGTGTGTGTGTGTGTGTGTGTGAATAGGTGTAGGCCTATGTAATGCACATTGTAAAGCACTTTGGAGAAAGGCACTATATAAATGCACCATTAATGCACAATTGACCATATCGCCTCATATGGTACAACCCCAAGCATAATAAGATGTGTTATCAATATATCTAGGCCTTAAGCAAATACCGTTAAAACCTTTGCACTCGATCATTCGCAGTCTTGCATGCTCTACAACTAAAATATATGTGTGTGTATATTATATTTAAGTGGAAAAGGCTCTGATGTTGGAAAGAGCCGGGAGATGTTGAGAATGGGTGTGATGCAAGGCAAAGAACACAGAGGAGAGGAGTGGGGATTAATGTTGAACTGTGTATTTGTCTAGACTCTACTTTCATTCAAAATTGCTACCAGGGGTCCACAAAGGTTAATACTACACAACCAGGTTAACAACAACACACAACAACCATGTGCACACACAAGCGAGACACAAGCGTAGTAGAGCAGAGTTTAAGTTGGACTCCGTCATGTCATCACTGACAAAATGATCATGATCGTAAACAATCATGACCACCTGCATTGTTTGTTTGCCCTCAGTATGTTGACCATGAGTTATTTTTTTCTGCTTGTGTTTATTGCGTGTCACGATATTGCAAGGAGCCATGGCACTGTAAATCCAATTCATGTGACAGTAGCTACTATACATAGACCCAGTTGATGTGTGCATGTGTGCACTCTTGTTGTGATGGAGACTGCCTGTTCTGCTGTGTTTACCCATCTGTGAATCCTAGTTGACAGTTCCCAGCTTTACAGGATGTGTATTAAGACTAATATTGCAGTTGTTTTTCCTTTGCAGTGAAACCGGATTTAGAAAGAGTCAAGTAAATAGATTGAGCACACAACACACAAACACACAAAAGACCACAGCTGGAAAACCTCTGGCAGACAGAACGATTCACATCTGGGTTTGACAGTCTTGGCCAGTGCTTATCCAGTGGATGGCAGTCACTCAGTCTAGTTTAAACCTACTGTAGGCCTAAACCAGGTCCTCTGTTGAGTTCTTCAAACCCAAAGACTAGTAGCATAGTTCATTATGAGTTAAATCACCAATGACCCTGGGCTGGTAGTCTCCTTACTGGATTATATATATTCTTTTATGAATGAATGAATAACCTAATTTGTGGGTCATAAATTTACTGGGTTGAGCGGATAAGCACATTTAGCACTCTTGCCCATTGTTAAAAGCTGAGGGAGTCGTGTGTTTCCAGCATGGGGTGTCAGTTACAAAGAAATCTCTCCTCTACAAATGCTCTTTTCAGCACAAAAGGAGTGCGCTGGGCTATCGCTAATCACATTACACACACGCCATATCACATACACACAGGCGCGCTCATTCCTCTCTTACTGTGTGTCTCTATATTCACTCATGCAGTCACATGTTCTTTTTCTATGTTCAACAACATGTTTTCATTTCTGCCATTTTAAGTTGCGGCAAACGATATTAGTAAAGAATGACGCACATAGACCCCAGCGACTGGTACTTATTAGATTCTCTAACACACTTAAAGTAGAGACGAGGTGGCACCCCCATACATGCAGAACCGTTAAACGGGTTTCCCGCTGCCACCAGCGAGTCTACCCCACCCCTTTACTGTTCAACTGACTCCCCTGTTAGCTGTCCTTGGTTCTCTTCCCTTTGTGCTATTCATTTAGGGTTAGAAATAGACTAGTGGCTTAATTGTATAATGGGCACTTTTTATTTTAGTTTGTTTCCCAGAGTGTGTGTGCGTGTGCATGTGTGTGTACGTGCACACGCTTTCTGCCAGGGAGGTCACCATGACTGGTGTGAGCCTATTTGCAGTTGCTGGTCGGTCATGTTACAGGTCACAGTGATCTGTTGTGTGTGTGTGTGTGTGTGTGTTGATGTTATTTCTATTATGTAAAGAAAGCAGCCACTGCTTTGAAGCTGGTCATCATGACTGGACTAAGGCTATTTGAGTGCCAGGTCACTGAGGTTACAGTAAAGTGCTCTCTCTGTATGTGTGTGTACACATTAGTGTCGTGTCTCCTTGGAACTGAAACCTCTCTGCCTTCCAGTTGCAATCAAATTCATTTTCAAGACAAGTAGATGAAGTCCTGTGTGAAAGTCATGACATTGCTACAGGCAAGATCAAGTGTGAGCTAGCTGCTGTATTGTCAGCATAATAAGCTGACAGATCGATTGGCAGAATGTGATACAGTACAATGCGATGAGAGGTATTTACATAACAAGCCATTCAACCATTTTATAGGCGTATCTGCATCGTTATAGTGAATTCATTTAGAATTGTTAAGAAATGTTCCTTTTCTAACCCCCCCCCTTTGACTTCTTCTCACCTGCAGAGCTACAATGGCACCTTCTCTCCGCCAGGCCTATGGGCGGCGCTGGTGGATGGCAGTGACAGCGATTCTGGAAAACCTGCTATGTTCGGCTGTGCTGCTTGGCTGGGGCTCCCTGCTCATCATGCTGAAGAGGGAGGGCTTCTATTCCCATCTTTGCTCAGGTAAAAACGACAAGAAACGTTCCACGCACATACATTACAAATGTTTAGGTTTCTTTTATCATGGCGTGTCTCTGCAGGAATCGGCCAAAGAAGCATCGCCATTCATATTATGCATATGTTTCATACAATATTTAACTAAAATGTTATAATGGAAGTCAATAGGTATCGGGCTGAAACCTTGCCCAAATTTGGAGTCATACATTATAGATATGTCATAATTATAATAATACATTTTATTTATAACGCACTTTACATTTTTGGAAATCACAAAGTGCTAAAGAGGTCATAGACGAAGACGACTGACATCAGCCTGGCCACACAACGTCCAACATCCACATGGGAACCATACTGTTCCCATGTGGATCTCGAGATACACATGGGAACACATTAGATTATTATTATTTTTTTGCATTTAGCATATGTTTTATTAATTATATTTATATTGTGTGTTCAGATGTGCAAACACACACACAAATCACAAACACATCTACGGTACACAGTACCCACGCACGCACGCACGCGCGCGCACGCACAGAGGACTTATTCTCAATTTTTCATCATCTTTCCTCCCTTCCATAGAGAACGACTCAGTGGTGGTCACCCTGGGCAACACCACGTTAGGGGAGGCGGAGGAGTGGCTCAGCTGTGTGGACCAGGAAGAGAAGCTTAATCTTGGCTTCACCATTGGCTCTTTCTTACTCAGTGCCACCACCCTGCCCCTTGGTATCCTGATGGACAAGTATGGGCCGCGACCCATTCGCCTGGTCGGCAGGTAATAGGAATATTCACAGATATTCAAGATTCAACAAGGTTTTATTCATATATATGGCACTGGAATGGTTGTTATTTTATATATTTTTTTAAGTTTGAAATATTTAAAAAAATCCTATTCAGTTGACAACATGACAAAACATTTTAATTGTTAGGTAAGGTGCTTTGAATGCCATGCATGCAGAGTAATTCACTGAAGTCAAAGCCAGCTCGTAGTGACATTGCCAAGTATAAATCAGTTCTGGATGGATCACATTCCTAGAGTAGGAGAGACTACTGCTATTGTTCTCTCTCAGCAGCTGAATGAATTAATAGAGGCGGGGCACCAATGTCCATCTGAAAGGAATGTTTACATGCATAGTAAAGGGCAGATTTCTTAATAGATGTATGAATTTGGTGGGACAAATATGAATGCGTTCGCATAGATAATTTCCTTCAAGTGGAAGCCAGTGGTTGCTGTAAGATACTACTGCTGATAGCAACGCATAAGCAAACAACCACACACACCCACACAAACACACACAAATTAATTCAATCAGTAGGTGTTACTACTATCTGTGTGACTCCTGATTTGGGCTTAAAGAATTAATGAGTTATAAATGGATGTGCAAGTCTGCATCTCTTCCCTACCCGGCCTGTTCCCTTTCCACATATAGTACTACTGTCTGATGAGGATGTTTCTCCCAAAGGTCTGATAAAAGGTTGTGTTCCCTCGCCCTCCCCATATACAGCCAGTAGTCCTTGGGCAGCTTCTAATTATTACCTTATTATAGATCAGTCTCTGCAAGGTCCTGCAGAAACCCAGACATTTGATCATGGTGCATGACACATGTTCACCTAATAAATCCTATGCTAGGGACACACTATCCATTCTAACTGATCCATCCGTTGAGGCCCAGTACAGATTCTAAATAGAGGCCTTATGGCCATACTGACTATATGACATGATTAAAAGAGATAATGCATATACTGTAAGGCAAATGTGGTTATATATTTTATAACATAATTATATATACTTAAAATACTAATCAAAATCACTCGGCTTCCACAGTGATTTTCACACATTAGGAAGCTGCAGAATAGAGATCGTCACCAGTTGCTGCATGTGATGTGTTGAAATTCATTCATCATCGATTTTCCCATTTGAGATTATTGCTGTCAACGTCAGATTTGATCAAATTAACAAATTAAATTAAAATGATACATCAAATGAACACTGAACATACATACATTTTTAAAATGGTGCACATGAACTTGATTTTGGAAATGTTATGTAATCACTCCCTCAATGCACCATTCCCTAACACCACACCATAACCACACTTACACAATCCCCTAAATATCGTTTCTCTCACTGTCTTAAGATATTAAGTATTTATACGCCACAAAAAAAAGATGAATCTGTTGGTTAATGCAACTAATTATTTGAAAGGGAGCAGCATAAATCAGTGTCATAATGACATATTTACAAACTAATTCTCATTAAAATTCAGTGAGTGATCTGTCTGCCTCCGATATGTTTAAAGACGCTGCAGGGTTATAAGTCACCACCGGCTGGCCCTCTGAGTGTTCCTACACTTGTCTTTGCTTCAGGCGGTCAAGCAGACCTGTTGCAGCACGTTTAGACAGCTTAAGCTCATGAAAGGGGTATTTTTATGTTTTGGATGTGTGAGTTTAATAGTTTATTGTTCTCCTGTGTTTCTTTCTCTCTTTCACAGTTCGTGTTTCGGTCTCTCCTGTATCATTATGTCTGTCTCGGCATACAACCCTGATGGTATGTGCACTGAAACACCCGCACACGCACATCAGTCACATAATGTGCATATTAAAAACACACAACAAAAATCTGACCCAGAAATGAGCAGAAACGTATCCATGCCAATTAGATAACTCCATGTAACCTCTCCTTCTTTCGTCCTTCTCTTCTCTCCAGCCCTGTCAGCGCTCATCTTCCTGGCTCTCTCCTTAAATGGCTTCGGTGGAATCTGCCTGACCTTCACCTCCCTCACGGTAAGACACAGGGATGGGTCAAAAAGAAGTGCTAAGTTTCACACAGATAAACAGAGAGAGAAAGACACATAGACAAACAACCTTGAACAAAATAGAGAGTCTTGCAGCAGTAAAGTAAATAGTCTGTAATATGTTTCCCATTGCAACAGCATTCGTTCAGGTTTTTGGGGGTAACACAGAATCTTTTTGTGAGCTACTGTATAACGTAAATATTAAGGTAATTTGGGTTGATTAGTTCGATCCCATTGCCCCTTTATTTTGTCAATACACCAAAGTTCTTGTTTGCAGTGCTGTTGTTCCAAGACTGCAATTTTTCAGTGTCCGCAATACTGGCGAAATAAAGTACAATTGTATGTACTGCATCTTGGTATCTGGATAAAAGTCAAACAAACCATATTTTGCATTTTTCTACAATTGTAGAATTTAGCTCGTAGTATATGGAAAATTACTAGTACGGAGTAATTTCAACGGAAGGTCAGAATGTTAGTTAAAATGATGCTGGGTGGTCAGAGCCTCCATTTGCTGAGAGAAAAGGGTGTTGTGTTGTGTCTGGGGGCTATGTTTGTGTGTGTCACGTCAGTCGTGTGACGTGTCAAACAGTACCAACATTTTATTGTCATATGCCCTGCGCCCCCTGGCAGGTATGTGGGGGGCGGGTCATTTGCGTGCACGGTGTCCTCAACTGCATCGGAATGTTTCCTTCTGAGTTGCACATGACTTTTCACAGATGGAAAGTGTCTCCCACTAGTGTCAATGGCCAATCAGAGCCGTCGGCTGATCACACACCCTCACCCTGTACTCCAAACACACACAAGGGCACTTTCTCTCTCTCCTCTGTTCCCTCTTTTCCTTCCTTCCCTGTGCCTCGCTCATCTGTGCTCTCTTCTTTTCCTGTAGCGCATTGACTGTGGTGAAGCGCGCGTGTGTGTGTGTGTGCCCGTGCCTTATCTTCCCACCCAGTCAAATATATTTGACAAATATGTCACCTAACCATACAAGGTGATTGATAGCGAAGAAGATGCTACTTTTTAAAGTAAAAGTAGTTTAAGGCCTTTGTGGGTTAAGGGCAGTTCTCTTTTACAAACTGCTTCATCTACATATTATTATAGCATACAGTATATTAAACTATTCAAATGTGGAAAGGTTTAGATTTTCCTTTTTTTCACACGCATATACAGCCAAGCATTGTTGTGGTTTGTACACATTATGTTCTCGACGCCTTCCTGGCAGTGACAGTGCTCACAAACCATGTTGCACGTAGGGGCGCTGAAACGTCTATCTCTGCAGCTAACTACCTTTTAGGGAGTGAGAGCAGCTGGCTGGTTACACACACACACTGTCTGTCTGTCCCGGCCACCACAATGTCATTGTTAGGAGTTGATGTCTGCTGCAATATGGCATAAGGTCACTCAAATGTGAGCACTTTATCATAACCTTAGACAAAACGTTTTAGAAGTGTTGTGGTCGCAACAGTCCATATTATGCTGCAGTCCCACTGTGTGCGTTTGAGTCAGGCACGCAACTCTCACTTGCTCTGGCAGTCACACATTGAGCTGCCACATATCAATTCTATTTATATTATGCTCGTGCTATTAAAACATACTGTAGGCCTGTATATTAAAACAATCCCAATGGCTTGTGGAGTCACATTGCGACAGTGGTGGTGACCAAAAGATTTACTCTTCAGGTGGTGTTGTTTGGTCAAAGCCAGGTAGCAAGCCAATGTGTTTCACTGGATGGTCTAAAGCAGTGGTTCTCAAACTTTTCAGGCCACTTATACTGTTGGTTTGTTTACTGATGAGTGAGAAAACATTAAGCAAATCATCTGTGGACCCCCCAAAATCCTTTGGGGGCCCCCCTGAGGGTCGCGACCCACAGTTTGAGAACCACTGGTCTAAAGAACATAATGTTTGTTTCTGGGAGAGTTAGCCTTGACAGCAAATGCATGATGCGTTTTAATGAGCGTACTGACATTGAGTGGATGGCGAAGGTCTGCCAGCTTGTCATGTTGTTTTTCAAGTACACTGTCTTCATGGAATTGGAGGTAGGGAGGGCTTCCTTCTTGGCACGCTGCCAGGGTGTAGCTGTTCTCAGCTGTTCCTCAGTAAAAGTCATATTGGTCATCCTCTAAATTAATCCCAAAGCAACTCAACTCAACTCAAAACTGCTTTACAAGGAAACAAACACCACCCCCTGTCCTTAGACCCTCAATTGGGCAAAAAGAGAAAGTCTGTGATGGGGGAAAAAAGGAAGAAACCTCAGGAAGGATCGCAGAAGAGGGGACCCCCTTCCAGTGTGGACAGACTTTCATCTTAATCTGACAAATTGATTTGCTAATCCAGCATCACTGACTAGGTCCTCTGTTCACTGTAATCGGCAAACCTAAAGAGATTAGCGCACTACTGGACAAACACAAGACATTGACCTTATTCACACTGCAGCCATTTTGCTCTTTCATCATACTCTATGCAAAATGCCCACCATGTGACAGTGGGGAACAGGGAATGACTTTTAATTGAATAAGACATAGATTCAATAAGTAAGAAGTGTCAGAAATGTTGGTGGATCGATCCTTTGATCGGCCGTTGCTGCGTTTCACTCCCCATTTCTCTCAACCCATTTCCTGTCAGCCTACTGTCCTATCTATAATAAAGGCATAAATCTAAAAAAAAAAAAAAAATTATAGAAAATAAATGTTGGAAGATACATGAAATGAACGTAAACAACAGGACACAAACCATGGCACGTTAATTTGGATAGAACTTTGTCAAAAAGGGCTGAGTAAGTCAGAGATACAAAGAAGCAGTGAAATGGAAAGTTACATGCTGTGGTTTGAGAGAACCAGAGGCAGCACCGTATCTGGTGAGACCACGGTTCAATGTCAGTTGTGGATTGATGCATCTTTACACCGAGATGAGCAAAGTTTGGGGTTTAGTTTCCTTTTTATGGAAATCTGGGGGAAAAGGGGTTGAGGAAAGAGAGGGGGTGGGGTGGAGGTAGGGGGTGCGGATGGGGGCTGAGGTCGAGAGAAGAAGCTGGTCCCGATCAGCTGTGGTTTAGTGTTTCCCGCTGTGAACTTTACTGAGAGCTGCAGCTGTGGTTGGAAAAGATCTGAGAGGAACCCAAAAGCGTGACACTCTCTCCTCCCTCTTTCTCTCCTTCCTTCCCTCTCTGTCTTTCTTTCATGTCTTTTTCTGTCTTTCCTCTGTTGTGCTCACCCTCCATCTCCCCGCTGTCCACTTCTCTGCCAATTCCGCACCTCGTAATCTCTTCCATATATTCAGTGTTACTCTTGTAATGTAAGTGCATCCCGGGGCAGGCTACACAGTAAAATCCTGAATGTTCATTTAACCACTTTCAACCTGGCACCCCTATTTTGGGCATGTCAATTAAAGGGGAACATTTGCTAAATAAATTAACATTTGCACAATAAAAAAACACGCTAAAAAACGCTATTTGTTGTATAATGAAGTATATAGGGCTTACAGTAAGTGGTTAACTGGTGTGCACCTTCAGCTCTTTGGGCATAAATACACGATATTGCATCAGATATACTCATGGGGAATACTTTAAATCAAATGAAAATGTATTTATATTGCACATACAGCAATTGCAACTCAATGCACTTCACAGAAAAGAATTATTAAAAAGAAAGTAAGCAAACGATAATAATACTAAAATATTAATACACACAAGAATAGAGCTTCAGTTGGATATAGAAGTCATGGTAATTGAATGGCTCTGTGACACCTTGGTGTGGTGCCCCCTGATGTCACGTGCATTGTGTCCACCTCCCCCTGGCAGGAGTGGCATGTGCTTGATGTGTGAAATATGTTCTTCATGGAAACTGTCAGAACACACTGGTGGGAATCTCGCTCACTGTTGTTGACACGTGCTGATGCACACGCGCACACACACACACACACACACACACACACACACACACACACACACACACACACACACACACACACACACCACGTCCCCCCCTCTCTCATGCACACACAAAACACTCACACACACCAGTATGCACACAACATTACTTCAACTAGAACTCAGCTGTTACACTTGAAAGCAAACATCAGCTTGCTGACATGTAACATGGCTGGAATAGTTTTGCTTTAACATTAGTAAGAGACACAAACTTCCCTGTGTACACAGAGGGCCCTGTTGCCAGCATTCCACAGATCTGCGGCCAGAGACGCCTGACCGCAGATCTAATCGCTGCTAACAGGCTGTGAAATATTTCAATTCTCAGAAGTTCTGAATGAGGACGGCTGTTCTCGGGGTGTTTTTCATTTAGCTTGAGTGATAAGCTTCACTCAAAAACTATTTTTTTGTTTACCTGGCTAGAGCCGCCTCTGTTTTTTTGGTCTTTAGTAAAACCTGTGTTAACCCCACTATCCACGCATGCACGCACACACATTCACACACACAATCCAGTCCAGCATCAGCTACTATACTGTAAAATCCTGAATGTTCATTTAACTGACTGACTGTAAATCTAACCAAATGGACAAGATTTAAATGTTGTAGCAGCTCCCTAATAGGCTGCAGACATTGGCAACAAGTACGCACAATCACACATGCAAACGGTGGTCTTACCCACACACGCACGGTCACACCTTTGACCACACATTTCAGTACACATGAGGAGAGCCCCAAGTAACTCTAGGAACATCTATGTTGTGAAATGATTCCTGGAATCCCTCTCGTGGAAGTTATTTGTCATTCTTAGCTTCCCGCCATGAAGCTGTCCCATGCACAGCAGGCTTGTGTTAAATCACAACTGAAACGCCAAAATACTATTGATAGACTCAAACTCAAAACAGATACAGCGAGATCACAAGCACACCAGACACGCACTAAAAATTAATTGTTGGGGATCAGATACCATTAAACACCTCAAAAATAACTTATTCCTAGACAATTTCTCCTGTTCCACGCAGGAGCGCGCAAACACGCACGCACGCACGCACACACGGACGCACGCACGCACGCACGCACGCACGCGCACACACACACGCACACACACACACACACAGGTCAGATACATTCCCAGGTCCGTGGTGACTACGTTTCCCTGTTACACTCTTCAGTCTTTGTTACATTGGTCAGTCTTTGATTGGTATGAGGACACCGAAAAATGACAGTACTCAAGGACCCCTGAACTATGGATAGATTCAATTGAAAGACACAAGTTGACGAAGGAAGTTTAGAAACGGGTGCATTGACGTTGGGGAGAGAATGGTTAGCTTGTCATGCTGCACACCTCAAATCCTTGCCATGTGATTTTATAATCATGATTGACCCATTTAAATCTCTAATCAAAGGACAATGAGTGTGCTGAAAGTACAATAGGTCATTGTTTAGTTTAGGTAAGCGCCTTAATACTGTAAATAGGCCGACCCAATATATGATGTGCTCAGAGTCAGTGCCTGGTGCCCAGTGCCCTATGCACATAGACGCGTGTCATCATCTATGCCATTTATGTGCCTTGCGAGCTTGCAGGAGTTACTGCTGACTAGGCTCAGCTTCCCCAACATTAATCCTAACCTAAATAATTTGTTGAAATTGGTTAAAAAGACCCTGGACATCTGTGTCATAAGCATAGCTTAATGTGTGTGAACTGTAGGTCGAGATCCAAAATTAGTCATAGCCTTGTTTCTTGTGGATGCCCTCCTGACAAGAAAATGAATGTTGCTTTAATGAGCCTGGGTCGCAGGGTGAGACGCTCGGCGAGATGCTTGGCTGCCGGCTAAAGATGTTTAAGGCCTCTCATCTACTTTCCCACTCTTCCACCTTGCTTTACACACAGCAGCTGTACCCCCTCTGCTGGACAAATCAATGTATTACACCCCCACTCCACTACAGTTTTCACTCTGCTGTGAAATTTTCACAATGCTGCATTGAATCTCACAATCCAGAGGATATGCTAAACGTAAACCAATCAGTGTGTCACAACTTCAACTCTGTTTTAGAAAGGAGAAGGTTTGTCTCTTCTCATGATTAATTCCATGTTTCTCCATCCTTCCAGCTCCCCAACATGTTTGGCAGCCTGAGTTCAACCATCATGTCTCTGATGATTGGTTCCTATGCCTCCTCTGCTGTTACATTCCCTGGACTCAAGGTAACCAAGAGGATTATGTCTTCAGTACTTTGTCTGTAATAGAGCATGAGGGACATGAATTACATTTTGGGCAGAGATTTGGTTTATAGAACTGGCACATATCCACATGAAGGGTATATAATTGTGTATTCAACAGAGAATGTTTTTGTAAGGTAAAACCACATGTATTACCTTTCAGACAATCTACAAACCACAGTATGAGAGACCAAGACCATTGGCCTCAATGAACTAACCTGTCACTTATTCAATTTGCATTCAAACTGGAAAGTGAAGTATAAGTTGCCTATTTGATAAAGACAATGTCTCCCTTTTCTTTTCAGCTGGTCTACGATGCAGGGGTGTCCTTCAATGTCATCATGTGGGTGTGGACGGGTCTTGCTGGTTTCGTCTTCTTCAACTGTTTCCTTAACTGGCCAACCGAGGGCTTCCCTACGCCTGATGAGGTTGATTACAGGTCAGTGTAGCCATCACCCGAGTTAGACCAAGTACAAACATGGATCTGTCACCTGGATCTGTTCCTTGATTACACTTGGAATTGTAATCAAGGACAGCAGAAACCAAATAGCAATGCTGTTTCCCTTTTTCGTACTTGGTTCCATTGTCTTTATCTTCAGTCATCTCACTTATCAACATTGCTGTGTGTGTTTGTGAAACAGTTCATGGGGCATGGTGCTTCAAGAGCACTGTGCTTCTTCAGGCGATCAGAAGGTGGTGGGAGAAAGACTGAACCAGAAAAATGAAGATGTCCAACACTCTACAGAGAAACTACCTACTGAGACTGCGCGTGAGTCAACATGAATTCTAAAATTGAACGGAAATACACACGCGCACACGCGCACACGTGCACACACACACGCGGGCGGGCGGACACACACGGACACACGGACACACACACACACACACACACACACACACACACACACACACACACACACACACACACACACACACACACACACAAGGTGCAGTGTAGTTCAGTAGGGTCAACATGTACCCACAATGTTAGGATCCATACACTCATAGCCTCCGGTACTAATTAACATTAGCCATGAGAATGTTACTGTGCAACACAAGCCTATTTTCTCAAAAACCCTTGATATGGATATATCAAGGGTCATTAGTGTTTTAAAGCAAAAACACTGTTTGTAAACAGCTTGAGACCTTACTAAGCTATGGTCACATCAGTGAATGCAACCCCTTCATCGTCTCAGAGAGCCAGTGGTTTCTAATGTTAACTATCACAGCAGGCTTCACACAATTCTGGAAATTATGTGTGCAGAAACCACTGGGTATGCTACAGGGTTACATTCCCATTGAAGGCTAGAAATATTAACCACTTTCAACCTGCTGTCCCTATTTTCGGCAGTCATTATAGGCAAAATATTTATTTTTAAAACATTTTCATAAACTTTCAGAACTTTTCAAATAGCCTATCTGCAACCTCTCAATGCACCGCATCGTCATGTGTTGTGAGCTTGTATATCGGCTATTTTCGCTACGCCACACACTCATATAAGTAAGTTTAAACTAGGGCTTAAGTGGTTAAGAATACTCTTGTGAAATTACAAAAAAACTTTCATTTCACCTTTCATCTCCCTACATGCACAGGGACAGAAACAAATAAAACTGCTACTAACTTATCTTTTTCACTCGCTCAGATGCCATCCCGTTCCGTCGCTCTGTGTTTTCTCCCATCTTCCTGTGGAGTCTGGTTACCATGGGAATGTCCCAGCTGAGGATCATCTTCTTCATGGGAGCTATGAACAAGATGTTGGAGTTCATGGTTACCCATGGAAACCAACACCGTGAGTGAAAACCAGAGATTATAGCCTATATTAATCTGTGTGTATATCTGTGTAGTGATTGAACTAAATTTGGCCCAATACCGCCTTCAGTTCGGTCACGGTGGCGTTTGGACTCACCAAAAGTTTGTTCTTGACGCGCTCGCCTCGCTCACTCCAGCCTGGCTCCTTCCATTGTAGCACTTGTATCGGCAATAATAATAATACCCCAAAGTCACCCTTGTGTGTGTATTTCCTAATTCCTTTTGTTTCTATGTTTGTTTCCTAAATTCCTAAGTGTGTGCTATAACGTGCGGTAAGAACTGTTGCTTCTCTCCGAGTCCTAAAACACCGGGAGTCGCACACGTGTGTTCATTATCATTGAGTAGGTGACGTGAACCACCACCAATGCGCCATATGTTCCCTTGTGGCTTGGTGGTGCAATGACACCACCATATAAGGAGTAACATTTCACATAAATCAAAAACACCCATATTGGCTCCTACAATCTGTATATAATTATGTTACGGGCTATGATGATTTATTTATTTATTTTTATTCTTTTTTTTCAGCGTCCGAGGAGCTGGCGAGTGAGGCAGCGGAGAATGGTGAGTTTATGTGGTTTATGCATGAGGTTGATTATCTGAGTATTATTTGTTGTGTGTCTGTACACATAATAGCCTGGAAACCAGACGAATCTGCCAGAGTGAAATCATAGGTCTGTGTATTGTCATCACAAAACCAGAGTACTATCAGTAAACTGGCCTGAATAACTGAGGCTGGATTTCCAGACTTCAAGTACGCGTGTTTTACCCCCATGTTTCCTTTATTTAG
Organism: Gymnoscopelus microlampas; assembly: GCF_963454915.1. NCBI lineage: Eukaryota > Metazoa > Chordata > Actinopteri > Myctophiformes > Myctophidae > Gymnoscopelus > Gymnoscopelus microlampas. The sequence goes on from NC_139955.1 coordinate 25,578,803, forward strand.
CTGTTATAGTACGTCAATACATGATGTCATTTTCCATTGTCTCCCTCAGTGAGTTTCTACTCGTCCATCTTTGGCACACTGCAGCTGCTGTGCCTGGTGACCTGTCCTCTGATTGGTTACATTATGGACTGGAAGATGAAGGAGTGCAAGGACGAGAAGAGTCCCACCTCAGACACAGACAAGATGTAAGAGGAGAAGGGGGGATATATTAACCAAATGCACCCTAACGTCTAATTTATACTCCTTAGTACAACAGTGCCAAAAAGAACTGAATTTCAAGCTTGAAAATCAATTATCTTAGGCAAGCAACACTGTCACACTACATTCCACCATTGTCTTCCTTCTGACTGGACCTTCTAAAACCAAGCAACAATATAAAGGGGGAGGTAGACTGCCTACTCTCTTATTAATACGTTTGGAAGTGATCCAGCACACTGGTTCTCAACATGGGGTCCGGGGACCGGTGTCCTTGAAGGGGTTCCAAGAAGTCCCTATCTAAATGATCGATACGTGGTAACCAAATGGACCTTTACAACTCTTTAACTCTGAGAATGTACAAATGGAACCCTTTTGTACACTCTCAGATTTAAATTAAACACTGAGGATTTTTCTGTGTAGATTAGGGTACCAGAGCTTAAAAATGTGTATTCAATGGGGGTCTGGGGCCTAATGCATATGGGTGCTTATAGAAGTTAAAAAGGTTGAGAATCCACCGGCTTCGAATGCTATCATTGCATTGAATGGGAGATTATGACGTTTTATCAGACCATTGAATGGGCGAAGTAGGCGAGCTACTGTCTACCCCGCGATTTGTCAGACCATTCATTGGGAGTAATCAGGAGCTACTGACCTACCGACGGAGGCGGAGCAGTCCCCACAACAATATTTACGATTCTGTCCATATCGGTACGTAACTCGAACGGCGCTGAGTAGGCACAGGCGAGCGTCGCACCGCTCCGGACGGCAACTCAGTCGCCTTAGCTCCTTCGGTGGCCCGTCGCGGGGCTCCAGCTCGCCTGAGACTGCGCGCCTCCGTCATGGTCCGAAACCAAAACAACCAAAACCAAAACCGAAACTGAAGTATTTAAGTCATCTCCGTCGGTAGGTCAGTAGCTCCTGATTACGCCCAATGAATGGTCTGATAAATCGCGGGGTAGACAGTAGGTCGCCTACTTCGCCCATTCAATGGTCTGATAGAACGTGATAATCTCCCATTCTATGCATTGATAGCATCCGAATCAGGTGGAGAATCACTTATTTAGGAGAGAGGGATAACATTAACATTGCTGTCTACCTGCCCTCAGAGAGCCCACCACACCCATGAGAGACCGTAAAATCCAGAAGGTGACCAATGCCATAAGGGCCTTCATCCTGACCAACATGCTGCTGCTGGTCTTTGGATTCTGCTGTCTCATAGACAACCTGCCACTACAGGTACACACATTCTGCTGTCTCATAGTCAACCTGCCACTACAGGTACACACATACACAAAGTACTTGTGCACAGAATGTGCACATAAGTTCAGAAGAGGAAATTCCATTGGCATAGGGAGGAAACTTTGACAGGATCTCCCCATGCTGTTTGTGTTCAAAACATGGGTTAACAATTAATTATGTATGGTCAAGGCGTGTGTTCAATGTGTGCCTAGCTGCAGCAGTTCCAACACACACACGCGCGCGTGCGTTGCCGACGCCCAGTGCGCACACACACACACACACACACACACACACACACACACACACACACACACACACACACACGGTAGTAGATCCTCCTTCGTTGTCATATAGAGAGAAAGGTTTTTGTCCCGGCTCGGTATCAGATCGATCTATTTCACCATCCGCAAGCAACCATTTCACACCCCTGTGCCTACTGCTATCCTTTGCCAGTTCGAGCCTGTGTCCCTCCCGTGTCTGCTGGACACACCCTTTTTCCCTTGATATTGTCCCCTCACAGTTGCTCAAAGAGGCCTTTGACATAAATGGCTGTCTTAGCGCAGGTTACGTCCCCCTATATTTTAAACATGCTGTGGTCCAGCCCATTATTAAAAAACCCAACCTCGACCCCACAGTCCTTTCAAACTATTGACCTATATCAAAGCTACCTTTTATATCAAAGGTCCTGGAAAGGGTTGTATTTGGCCAACTACAATCATTCCTCGATGAAAATAGCTCCCTTGAAGTGTTTCAGTCTGGGTTCAGAGCACGGCACAGCACAGAGTCTGCACTGTTAAACTATGAGGTTGGCATCCATGGTACAGCTTTAGACTGGTTTAGTTGTCCTACCTCCATGACAGATCCTTCTCTCAGTCGAGATACTGTCTCATCCTGCCTCATAGATCAATTCTTGGGCCCATCTTATTTTCATTATACACACTCACCCTAGGCTCCATCATCCGTAAACATGGCATCTCTTTCCATCTCTATGGAGGCGATACCCAGTTGTACCTCCCACTAAAGCCTGACAGAACCCATTCCCTGAAACCCCTGTTTTATTGTCTCTCCGAAATCAAATCCTGGATGTCCACTAATTTCCTCAGGCTAAATGATGACAGAACCAAAATTGCACTTTTCTGCCCCCCAGACAAAACTAAAATCATTTTATGCATAATCAAAAACTATCCCTTTGGAGAAAAGAAAACTTTTTACAAGACCCTTTGATTAATTTCTTAGATTCTGACGTTCATCCTCCACACCATGGTCAGAGGCTTCATCCACTCCTGCTGCGGAGGGCTATATGCTGCTGTGTGAGTACTGTGCTGTTGAACTACTGTAGGGTCATACTTGCACTGGCAATTGTCTTTATTAAAGGTGTGAATGCTGAGGTCTTTGGAGGGCATGTTTCCAGAGCTCATGCTTTTTAAGTAAAATAAAGTCTGAACCAGCCCTTACCTCACCATAGCCATAATTGTACCTTTGTTACAGTATAACAGGACAAACTGCCTTTTTGTTGCTTCATGGACAGAAATATCTAGAGGCTCTATAATGTTGTGGTGGGGTGATTGTGTATTTATTGCATCCTGTCTGTTGTTTATCCTTGTTTGTTCTCTGAAAATTAAGCAACTTCCCACATTTATAGACAATGGTGTTTCAGTATTTTGTGTACCTGCTACTGCCTATACTTATTCCATTCTATTCTCTTCTATTCCGTACACTGTGCTGTATATTTGAGAAATAACGTTGTTCCCCTGTCCCTACCTGTGTTGTGCAGCTATCCTTCCAACCACTTTGGCACTCTGACAGGACTTCAGTCCATGATCAGTGCTGTGTTTGCTCTGCTGCAGCAGCCCCTCTTCATCGCTATGGTTGGACTGCTGAAGGGAGACCCCTACTGGGTAAGGACCTCTATAACATTGTTCAGACACAACAGCCCTAACATTTGCATTATGCACAGACAGATGCAAACATGCCAGCACTCCTTGAGTTGTTTTCAGTATTTATGTGTTGCAAGCTTGATGGTTTAGTGTAGAGCTTATGCACTTATGTAATACAACTGCATCATACAATACAACTGCATCAATTTGAATTTCCATTAGTATCTTAACATAATTCTTGTGACAAGGATGCTGAATTATCTTAGTTTAATTATTGTTAAATTACTCCAATTTAAACACACATGCAGGCACACATTCTAGTTTCCTTATTGGCTAACAATTGATGTCTCTCTCATCCAATCATCCTTCAGATCAACCTTGGCCTGCTCATTTTCTCATTCACTGGCTTCCTGTTGCCGGGCTACCTGTTCTACCACCGCAGACACCTGGTGAGGGAAAAGCTGGCCAGAGACAAGGAGGACCATGACAAGCAGGCGCTCAACCACACAGAGACCAATGGCCACAAGCACCACAGCAATGGTCACAGTGTTGTAGAAGCTTAGAACCTTATAATAGAACAAAAGATTGGGGGAATTGTAGGATTTATATTTTGTACATGCCTGCAAAACCAGCAACAGCAATGTAGTCAACCTATATTGAGTCCCACCTTTAAACTATAGTTTTTTAATGAGTTATATCCCCCCAGGCTTTATTACAACTTGAAGTTAGATTCAATCAGTGAATGTACAGTAGGGTGATATGGAGGGAGGTTGTCATCATCACGTTTTAGCTGTTTTGCTCAAAGAGTCACATTAGTGTGGAGAGAAAAGCCATTGATTTCACTAAGTGCCCGCATGTGAGGCCACATGCACACACAGCTGGTACAGCCTCTGTGTCCAACCACAGATTTTACAGTACTTGAAAGACTCTGGATCATCGTGTAGATAATCACAATCAATGCTGACACCAAAGAACAGCTCACAGATATTAGAAGCATTTTCTGTTTTAGCCATATTTCAGCAGCGCTTGAACAGAAGAAAACATAAAATAATAAATTGTGCTATTTTTTACTGTAGTCCCACCCAAATGTATAAGAATCACAGTCAATATTACATGAGTAAAGTAGTTATTACCACCTAAAGGACTGCAAATAGCAAGCTTCTAGTAAGTATAATCATGCCGTCTATGTGTTTTCAGAAACCAGGTTATTTCCTCAAGCTACAATAAACTTCTGAAAATGCTCTGATTTCTTCAGACATGCACACTGACCATATTCAGTGACCATTTTGCTCTTGCAACATAGGTGGGGAATGCCCACACTGCCCCTATTATGAAGCAATAGCAAAATGGCTGCCTTATCAATATGGTTAACACATGTACAGGTACATGCAGATAATTGCTTGTATAGACACAATAACTACCTCTTATTCCCTTTTTGAATGTCTCTCTGCAATACATTATTGTGTCAGTCTAATACTATATTAGGAAACACAAAACTTCAAATGCTCAGATATCTTTGGCCGAGATATTTTGTATGCCAAAATGTTGCCCTAATGCGTCAGTGTTTAATTTTTCCAGGGGTGTTCTTTGTGCTTACATTTCTGCAATTTTTATAAATAGAAACAATTATTAATTACATTTTACAAGGACATATTTTAAAGACTGACTTGACACACACACAGTGTGTCCATGTTATCTAACACTTTTTACTGCTTTATGCACAAAAATGAAATAGTATGTGTATGAAATATGTATTTAAGTGTATTTTTGTACTTTATAGCTGCATTAGTGTTCAAAAGGGAAATGTTTGTGTATTAACATTTGTGTTGTTTTTTGTTTTGTTTTGTTTTTCATAGTTGACTGATTTGTATAGGCCTTAACACTCATACAGGTGTTTTCGGTTATTCTGGTTGATTACACCTCTATTAAGATTGGAGCAGGGCGGAGCTAAGCTGCCAATTTTGTGTCATAGAAAACTATGGTCTGATAACAAGGTAATTCGGTCTGCACTTAGAGGTGCAACAAAACTAACAGAGGCTAAGTGCGAGGGAGCAGTCAATAAAACTAAATTTTTGAACACCCGCACAGCCCTATGAAGCTAGACTAATTAAAAACACCTGAATGAGTGTTCAGGGCTTTTAATATGATTTTACAGTGTATACTTGCTTCTGCCTTTTTGATGCCTTTATCTTGTATAGATTTTTGAGAAAAGAAAAATCACTTTTGTTTTTGTAAATAGAGCTTACATCTTTCTCTTGTATTCTATTGCATATTATGTTAGTTTTGCAAATCTATCACCACCAAGAGATACACATTTGCAAAATTTCCACTGTGCTGGCTAGATCGCTCTCTATGCACGTACAATGTTGAGTCATTGCTAATGTTGAGCAGACAGATGTATAATTTATCTGAGCTCAGTACCTTAGCTGCTGCCGTCTTGACTTTGTTGCAATAGAACCAAATCTAGAGAAGCAATCGCTGCCAAACTTCTCTCCTGGTAAACCAAAAGCAATGTTTAGGAGCTGAGCAAGCCATACAAATAACTATCTTGGTTCTTAAGTTTTCCAGTAGACTGTACAGCACTTTTCATCAGGGGAAGGTAGCTAATGTCATCGCATGCAGTGGATTGCACCTAATCATATCTGTTTACCCACGGTTTCAAAGCTTTGCTGTGTTTGTAGCCATATGTCCACATGAACAACTAAATCTTGCTTGTAAAACAAAATAAATGTAGAAATTAAAACTGAATCATTTAATTTTGCTCAACATCGTCACTAGTGTGCACAATGAAGTTTCTCTTTGTTAACCTTTGAATCATGTACGTTTGAAATGACTCTGTTTGACTTCCACTCACAAACAAGCACGCCGAAATGATGGTAACCAAAATTTATTGGAATTTATCATAATGGTCAAAGGATATCACAACAAAATGGAAAGGGGACACACGCACCAATTCATTCACCTGTAACGTTACATATATTACTGGCATTCTGCCGTATACACTGTTCTGTAACATTTCTTTCTGTTATGCCCAGCCCACGTCCAATGTGGTACCACTCGTTTTTCTCAGACATACCATAGAATCCTGGATTCAACCTGCCTCTCACAATGGCAATAATATAACAACCTCACACATTCTCTCAATAATACAAATTTTCTGAAAAACGCACACACACAAAGCTTCTGGTATGTTTTCTGTGGTAGAACACACCCCAAAACACACCCCATTCATAAACACATGCACTCACATATTTGTACATACACACAAACTGTAGTGTCTATCTTAGGCTGTTGCTGTTGGGCTGTGAGCCAGTCAGGCCTGGATGATCTGGACTGTGGCGGTTCTGGAACAAAGAAGAGAAAAAGACAAACACCAGGCCTTAAATTTGTACAGCAAACATAGATTTTTGCACAAAAAACAAGTGCATACTCGTGTTTCTATTGCTTCCTGCACACTGCAGACTAATAAATAAAATATACATGGTTATACATCATTATAAAATATGCATTGTTTTACTTATGTGTATAAACATTGTACTTCTGAACACTCTACTGTTTTTATTGCGGTCTTTATTACTTGCAGTTCTTGCTTTCTCTGTACCTGGAACTGCTGCTGCTGTTGTTGTGTTGATCAATTTCCCCTCTGGGATTAATAAAGGACACCTCACCTTATTTAACTAAATTGCTTCTAATTCACCTACAGCCCAAATAAGAGGACTGGGCTCTTGCTATATTCTGATATCAGAAGTACGGCTCTCAGAGAGACTGACTTCAGCTGTGCTGACAGCACATTTTACCTTCTTCTTCTTCTTGTCCTTCTTTTTCTTCTTACGATCAGGATCATCATCCCTCTTTTTCTTCTTCTTCTTGGGATCAGAGTCTGATGGGGTCTCTGCGTTGAAAAACAAAGATTGTCAGTGGTGTGAAGAAACATTGCAAATATATACATATTATGTATGTACGTACAGTACATACGTATGAATGCGTGAGCATGCATAGATGTTGTACCTTGAGGTATGGGGTCTTGCGGTCGATGGTGTTTATGTTTGTGTTTGCTCTTTTTCTTTGGAGGCTGGATGTGCATCAATCTGTATTGTTCTGGGAGCTGGAACAAACAAATGTGTGCACACAAACACACACACACACACACACACACACACACACACACACACACACACACACACAAATGTAAAATGTAGAAGATGACATAGAAGTAAGACCAAATTTACAGTAGTCATGGTCATGGATGAGCCCATAACAACAATAGTGTGTGTTTTTTTATTTGGAGTATATAACATGTACGAGTGTGTATGTTTCTATCCATACCGGTCCAGTGTGCAGTCTGAAGCCTGTGAGTAGTGCACCAGTCAGAGGGCTAAAGGAGTTCCCACACACCGGAGGTTTCTCAATCAGCGAACGCAAAGAGCTGCCGTCCTGGCCACCGGGACAGTCAATCATACCTATCACAACACAGAAGAATGTGAACATAAATACTGATGGAGGAGGAGGGGACAGGAGAAAGGGGATATGGATCAAGAGTAGAGGGATAGTTCTGCACCCAGGCTCAAGTTGGCAAGCAGGTGAATATAGCTTTCTCATGCTGTACAGAAACAAAGAGAACTTGAAGGAAAGCCTGTGGTTGTCTGTCCCCTGCTATTGAGCCTGTTATATAGACCAATCACAAATAACTACACAGCTCAGCTGACACTGCTGTACCAATCACAGCACATCTTACCCTGCTAAGCTCACAATGATCACATCATTGCTGCCTTGTTCAGAAACTTCACACCAAGGGTGTGTTCATAAATACGCTCTGGGAATCTGCAGTAGGGGTCATCCTCTAGGGAGCATGAAGATGCACAGCACCAATCCAGCCAGTACTTCCTGAAATATCTTGTTTGGGACGGAAGGCTGTGGACGGACAGACCGACACAGCCATCCTTAGTAACAATAAATTGCTAATAATTTACTATGGGAAATAATGGAAACAGAATGATGTGCAAAGCTTCCCATGAATGAGTCTGGCTCATGTGCCAATCAAACAGGTAACAGCACAACTACATTCAGGGCCGTGAATACACTAACAATCTGAACATGGCAGTCGTGTAGTTAAAATAAGGTGTCAAAAACTGCATGCAAAGCCTGTAACACTATCCTTCTGTTCTAAATGGTTTGTGTCGTGGGAAAGGACTGGAGGGGTGAATGACATGATCTCAGGAATCAGAATGTGGCCATCTTTATACCAACTATACCAACCCACCTGGTAATTCCGGGAGGAAATTGCTGAGCTTCTCCTTCACCTTCTTGCCACAGAATTTGTTGTAGGCATGCTCCAGGTTATAATGAGTGATGAGGTTGGTGTTGCCTGTAAGTTCATTGCCCACTAGAAAACAAACAGACACACTATTATTACAGTCCTCCAGGCTCAATTCAATGCCAAACCTCCTAACATTTTGTCTTGGGACGGGAGGACCATTACAAATATCTATTAATAGTTACTCTAAAATTAGATAAGGACTTTTCAAGCCAGTAAATGTGTGGTGGTAAATAGAGGAAAGTTGGGTTAAACAGTGTAACTATTACTCCTATACAATGTTAAATCACATCCTTGACATTGCATTGACATAATTATTAAGCAATGGTATCTTATGTTTATGATGCTTGATGGCTTGTTTTATTATTGTCCGTAATAAAATAAAATAAAAAGACAGCCACAACGTTACAACTAGCCCCATCTGTGACCTCACTCTTCACTGTAGCACCAGGACGTCACAGATGGAGCTAGCAGTTACAGCCTTGAATCAAGACTATCATAGATGTAATATATCATTTTTTACATTTGCATATAAAAGGAAAAGTCAGACTCGATCAAATACATCTATGCTAGTTACAAGGTTTGTTCACACAGGATGCTTGGCTTCCTTTCTTGGTAACTTATGTTTCAGGATTACCAGTGGTGGAAAAATTACTCAAATATTTTACTTAAGTGAAAGTATCAATACTGCAATACAGAAATACTCGTTACAAGTAAAAGTCCGGTATTAAAATGTACTTGAGTAAAAGTACAAGAGTATTGGTATCAAAATGTATTTTAAGTACCCACGGTAAAGGTACTCATTATGCATTATGTCCGAAAGTGTTCGGGAAAATAAATTAAATCTTTTGAAAATAGCAAATCTACAAGCACACAGATCGGCTATTTTCAAAGTATATGATATAGAGTGGAGGGTGGTTAATGCATGTTTTGTAATAATAATCAAAATCTACAAAGTAACTAGAAACTAAAGTTTTCAAATAATTGTAGTGGAGTTAGAAGGACAATATTTGCCTCTGAGATGTAATGGAGTAGAAGTAAAAGTACTGAAAATTGGAAAATACTCCAGTAAAGTAAAGATTCCTCAAAATTGTACTTAAGTACAGTACTTAAGTAAATGTACTTAGTTATACCAGGATTACACACACAAGTAGCAGTCATTAGCTTTAGGTAACCATCCCTTCACTGTGTTTGTCATATTATTTCAGTACGACGTGTAACCAAAGACAAATAACGTGAAGCATGCACATAGTAAACACAACAGTACCCGGAAGCTCCCGTAATAAATAGAATGGCTCATTCATGGCTCCTGGTTTCCGTAGAGCAGGCCCCTCATCCCCGAGCTGTGGTGGCATCTGCGCCGCCATGGGGGCTTGGTTCTGCGGCAGAGGAGGAGGAGGTTTTCCCGGTCCAAATCCCAGAGACGACGAGACGGGCGGTCCCTGAGCCTCGTTCTGTCCAAAAAGAGTTGAAAACATTTCCGTCATGTCTATCACGAATAATACATCTAAATGGTAAATAAACGGGGTTCCTTAACTTTGTGCGTGCGTGTACGCTTAAAGTTCAATAATAAATACACACGATACAACCAACCACCGCTGTCTTCATTTCTTTGTGGTTGGTTTCAGTGTTGCCAGGTTTTTGCGAGAAAAGTAAGCAACCAAGTCAATGAAAACAAGCCCAAAAGAAGCAACTACATGAGCCCTTCGGCTAATTGAAAATAGCTGATCTACAAGCTCACATGCATTGTGAGCTTGTAGATCTATTTTCAAAGACATCTTGAAGGAAATGCGAAATATTTCGAATATTTTTTAAACATTTTAACACAAATCTTGAATGGGGTTCCTGACATAAACACATTAATTTGGGGGTTCTTGACATGAAAATGTTTGAGAACCACTGGTTTGGTTTAAACAGCATTTAGGAAACAAGCCTAAATGAGCATGTACACTTTAGAAACAAGCCCAAAAAAACACAACCAGAAATATTTACAAGCGACTTTACAGAAAAACAAGCCCAAAGTCGCTTATAATAAAAGGACATGGCAACAATTGTTGATTTTCGTCTCCTGGTTACCGTAAAGACTGGTGTAATATGGAACATAGATATATATCTATGATATGGAACGCCAATTCCCATCAACTTCCTATGATGTGTTGCTCCTGGGAAGTTGAAGCTACAACCCAAGATTTGCAGTGGGTTCTGCTCTACACGTTTTGTACAAAATAACCGTTAAAAACAGCATCATATGATGCTCATTAGGTTAGAAGTTAATACATGATTTAAATAATTGCTATGGACATCTGTAAATGCAGACAACACTGGTGGCTGTTACACACACTCATTACATTTTCAATAAATATTCTTTGGCATTTTGTCATACATATAACAAATCTTATAGCATTATGTAAATAACCTTTAGAGCTTCGTTGTTTTTTATTCTTTTGACAGATTAAAGTAAAAATAAACACAAACAAAAGGTTTGGTAAAAATTGACTTAAAGGGATATTTCACTTTCAAAAAAACTTTTGTTGATTTTATTGTCTACACAGGCTTTTGTGAGCCCCCCAGACAGTTTTTAAGTTGCTTGATTCAATATTTAGATATTTGATATTAATTTTATCAGACACGCCCCTTCCTATACAAACCTATTGTAACTTCAAACTCCATTTTTAACATGTTAGATTCATCAAAAACACCCGTCCTTGGTTCTGGTGACTCATACCGCCCCCCTAATACGCGAAGGGGCCGTGTTTTTTCAATTACTTTTTTCATTTATTTTTAATATTTTTTTTGGAAAATGAAAAAAATAAAATACAATAAAAAAATAAAATAAAATAAATGAAAAAAAATCTCGGAAAAACACGGCCCCCTCACGTATTAGGAGGGCAGGGTGAGTCACCAGAACCAAGGACGGGTGTTTTTGATGAATCTAACATGTTTAAAATGGAGTTTGCAGTTACAATGGGTTTGTATAGGAAGGGGGCGTGTCTGATAAAATGAATATCAAATATCTAAATACTGAATCAAGCAACTTAAAAACTGTCTGGGGGGCTCACAAAGGCTTGAGAAGATGATAAAATCACCAAAAGTTTTTTTGAAAGTGAAATATCCCTTTAAATTGAATTTAAAAAGTAAAATTGACAATGTCTTGCTTCTTCCTTGTGACTTCAATCATCCAATCCTCCAAACACCACAAATCTAGAGTCAACACCATAACAATAGCAGAATAAAGTTGTTGCACATTTTTCATGGGTGCTACTGCTAATCATCCCAAACTTACTTACAAATGAGGCTCTATTTAAAAAGGGAAATAAAATGGATTTCCAATGGTTTAAACTTTATTAATTATGATTAAAGGTTATTGACAAGAAGCATTTTTGCATGTTAGACAATCTATCAAACACACATTTCGGAACTTTTTTTTTATGGTCATGTATATCCATTTTTGACAATAACAATCATCAAACATTACATACAGTATACGTAAATAAAGTCTTATAGTAAATGGTCAGGCACTGAGGATCACACATCAAAAGTATCACGATGACAAAGAGAAGAGTTCAGCATTTGGATTTCACTGACTGATGCCTAAAAATGTGAGAAAGAACACAAGGCAGTCTATTAGTAACCTTTCTAATTCACTTATGACACAATCAATTTAAATTGGTCGTATTTAATTTACTTTATTTACTAGTGTGGAAACCTTTTTAAAAAAGTTAAAATATTTTTGAAAATGAAATAGGCAAATCATTTTACATTATTTTTAATCAGTCTCTCAAATACGTAACAAGAATAAAATATATTTCCTTTGAATCATGTAAGTACTGTCCTATATATATATATACATACATATATATATATACACACATATATATATACATCTACACATATTATACACACACACACACACACACACACACACACACACACACACACACACACACACACACACACACACACACACACACACACACCTTCCACTCATCCTCAGCTGTTGCAATGTGTAGTGATGTCTGAGTGATGTGGTCCCTGCCAGCCTGTACTCTTTCTGCCAAAGCAGCATTTTGTTCTTGGATCTTCTTCAACTCTCTGCGCAGGTAGGCATGCTGCTTTTGGTAATAGGGCATCACAAAGCAGCACAGATCCTGATCAGGAACCCCACTGGGACGCCTAATAGAACAGAGCGACAGGTACATGATTATAAGGGATTGTTTATTAATCCCTTTTGCAAGCTGCTAATAAAGTATTCATTCAATGTGACAACCAGGAATCGTTTGGTGAGCACTGGAGCGACGGTTGACAGCCGGAATGTAGACGGCATCCGGGAGCAGTATGGGTTAGCGCCCCAGCCTGTGTCTTCCGTGAGGAAGAAGCACAACAAAGGCCACGGTGAGGCCTTTACGGAGGGCCATACAAGCAAGCTGCAAGTGGAGCCTGCAGTACCACCACGGCCCAAGAAACCATCATACCAGAATGAAATGTTTGGAAAGGGGGAGTCTGGTGCAACGCTCGGGTCCTGGACCTGGTGAGACGAAGGAGGAGCCCGGCCAGGAGGCCATCCACAGAGCCTAGTCCCTCCACATGCCAGAGCCTCTCCTCTCCCCCAGCCCCAGAAGAGTAGTTCCGGAGAAGCGGATTGAGTGGCCCTGTCTTGCCCTAAGAGGACTGACTGTGGGTAGCTACTGGGACGTAAGTCGGGGGCTTGATCAACCCCGGCTGGGTCACCTGGGCGAGGGTGTATGTTGCGAGACCCGGGGTCAACACCCGTTGACCCCAGGCTACAACACTGATGATACGTCCCAGTTGCATCCATGTGATGTTTTTCTTTATTCAATCAATCAATGACTTTACTATTTAGTACTGGGGGCAGGGCCAAATAGTAGTCATTGATTGATTGAATGAATACTTTATTAGCAGTGCCAGTTTGAAAAAAAAAGCACAGGAAAGTACAGTTCAATACAATCAGACATCTATCCAAACATCCAGGCAACATGACATTCCAATATGAGTAAAGCAATAATTCTGTGGCAGCGTTTTGGGCATTGTGACCTATCAAGAGTTGCTCATACAGTATAAGACTATAGTAGCAATATGAATGGTGTATGGCTTTTAGAAAATAATTAGAATATCTACATACATATACTTTCCTTCCAGTCAGAGCTTAGTAGCTTATCATCCAATGTCATGCATACAGGCCGCAACCTGGGTGTGATTTTTGATTCAGACCTCTCATTCAGTCCTCAAGTCACACAAGTCGTTCAGACATGTTATTTCCAGCTACGGAACATAGACAGAATTAAATCCTTTTTTATCATCAGCAGACCTTGAAAAGGTAATTCACACCTTCATTTCATCACGTTTGTTCTTCTGTAACTCCTTATACTCTGGCCTCTGTAAAAAAGCAATTTCCCGCCTCCAACTGGTACAGAATTCAGCTGCCCAACTACTAACCAACACTATGAAACGTGATCACATTAGACCCATCCTAGCTGCACTTCACTGGTCACCTGATTCAGATTTTTTTACCGATAACTTTTAAAGCCCGGTAGGGACTGGCCCCCAGCTACTGTATATCAAAGCCTTGCTGCCGCCCTATGAACCTGGGCTCTGTATTAGATCCTCGGGTAAGGCTCTCCTTAAAGCTCTCGCCTCGTCAGCTGGGGCGATCAGGCTTTCGCAGTCCGGGCGCCCACGCTTTGGAATGCCCTGCCCGTGGAGCTGAGGCTAGCAAAATCAGTGTCTTCCTTTAAATCACTTCTAAAAACCTACATTTATGTTAAGGCCTTTTCTTAGTGGTTTTGCCTTTTGTCAGTTTTTGTGTTATCAGTTTTTAATTGTTCTTTCTTCTGTTATTTTTGTTTTCATTATTTTACCCATTAATTTTATGTGTTGATTTTATGTATGCCGTTTTAACTTGTATGGTTATTATGCTGCTCTTTTATCTGTAAAGCACTTTGTAACCTTGTTTGGAAAAGCGCTATATAAATAAATTCATCATGATCATCATTATCATTACAATTACAGTTTGTGCAGTCATGTGAAGGGTCTTCAAATGTGAATCATGGAAAACACTGTTTAAACTTTAGATGTATAGTCTGAGGTATAGTGGAGAATATTGTGGTATGATTTATATGTGAACAAAGTACTTATTGAAAAAGCACAAAATTGTGTTAGACAATGGAGATGAGGTTGTATACTCACCATGCAGACTCTTTATTGTCCTTGGCTGCCAGCTCCAGTTTATCTAGCTCATCCAGCTTACACTTTAAGTCTCCCTCGTCAATCAGGCTGTTAATTTCTCCCTTCAATATTGGTGAATAGATACGAAGGCTTTAATATAAACACAGGGCTACCTAAATTCATTGCAACTGCACATGTTCTCAAACACACACACACACACACACACACACACACACACACACACACACACACACACACACACACACACCTGTATAGTCCTCTGCAATTCCTCAGTGAAATGCTTGTGAATCTTCTCCATCAGAGGTTTATCCTTGTTGAATGGTTGGAATGACGTGGCGAATCTGTGAAAACTGCCAGTGACAGTATCATAAAAAAATATGGTTCAAGGTGTTCAGTGTCACATACAATACAGCTCATAGCAGCATTTATAGGCAGTGACATTTATGTACTTCAAGTTTCCTCAATTGTGTTAAACCAGTGCAATTAAATGAGATACTAAGGTAAAACAAATAAAATAGTAGTAGCAATTAACAAGGATATAATAGTAATACATAGAGCAAGATACCCATACAAATGCCTTTGCCAAAATTATTATATTACACACACACACACACACACACACACACACACACACACACACACACACACACACACACACACACACACACACACACACACACACACACACACACACACACACACACACACACACAGTCTCACCTAGCATCGCCAATGTACTTCTGCAGACACCTCTCTATCACTTTGTTGAACAACTTCAGCCTGTCTCCCCGATGCGTCCCTTTCCCAGCAGCATCCGACACGCGAGACGGACCCTCGGCCGTGGCTTCACTGACATTCTCATTACTGGTGTCTTCTGCATTCGCTAAAGTCCGTTCTTTCGCTATATGCCCAGTTTTTTCCATGTTCATAATAGTTCACCAAGACGACTCTGTTTACCTTTCACACTACCCGCCAAATGCACTACAGTACTTCCTTTTAGCGTTGCCATATTTTGTGAGAGAAATAAGCAACCAGATCCAGGAAAACAAGCTCAAAAGAAGGCAGCAACTAGGCCACTATAGCCCTTGAATGTCTGTGATCTTGATCTTACATATATTTCATGTATTCCAAATACATGAAATGTATGTAAGATGACAGACATTCTAGGGCAAGCCACATGAGTGCTTTAAAACTATTTAAACTATTTGAAAATAGCCGATCTACAAGCTCACAACGTGTCGAGATGTGACTCGTTGTGAGTTTGTAGATCTGCTATTTTCAAAAACTCTTGTGTGGAATATTTGGAAGATTTTTTGGAAATAAATGGAAGCAAGGCTAAATAAGCAAGTACACTTTAGAAACAAACCCCCCAAAACACAACCCACGACCATTTTTTACAAGAAACTTTACATAAAAAGATGCCCAAAGTCGCTTATAATAAGTCGACATGGCAACATTGCTTCTTTTCGTCTTCTGTGGTGTTATTGGTGGTTGCCGTAGGTGCATTACCGCCACCAACTGGACTGGAGTGTGGAACAGGAGATAATGCCGAACATAAAAAATAAAACAATGAATACAACTAGTTTACATTATATTAATTACTTGAGTTTATTTTATAAGCTTAATAACACAATAGTAACCTGGTGTGTAGTGGTGTTTAGCTTAAACTGAAATAGGCGATTCATCTGGCTGAATGAATGCTTATGTTATGCTATTGCTTACAGCCTTTCGTGGTGCATTACTGTCACCTTCTGATTGATTGATTGATTGATTGATTGATTGATTGATTGATTGATTGATTGATTGAATACTTTATTAATAGTTTGCAAAAAAACACAGAAAGTATAGTTTAATACAAATACAATGCTAAAAGGATTGAACCAAGAATGGCTTGTTTCCATTGGGGTCCTGTGTATTCAATTCAATTGAAACATTAGTGACGGATGCAAAAACATGAAAAATATGTACAGTAAACCCCTGGTTTGAGGCAAATCTGGGTTGAACGTGATTTGTGGATCTCCCTCTGGTGTTGTGTTTGTGGACGTGTTTAACGTTTTTGAAGTAGTTCATGGGTGACAGGTAGGCTACATGGGTGTCTGTCTTTGTGGTGTAGTGCATCTTGTAGACCAGGCCCATTGCAAGTTGCTGTACTCTGTCCTCTACTCTGAGCCATCCCACCTTAGCAAAATGAGCAGGGGTTAGATGAGTTGTAGGTGTGAGGCCAAGTAGTAGCCCGACCAGTTTGTTTTGGGATGTCTGGAGCCTTGTTTTTAAGGCCTTTGTAGTAGGTTTATTTTGGACCCAAAAAGAATGGATTCAGTTTTACTCAGGTGTAATGATAGTTTGTTATCATCAGACAGCGAGACTAGTTAAAGATTTTACCGAGTTCAGAGCTAAGGGTTTTTTCGACCTGCAATTTGTCCATCTGGTGGCAAATGTAAACAGAAACTTGGTGGCACAATGTACCAAATCATGTACGGACACTCGACGTGTCCAAGAACTATGGTGCGGATTTCCATTACGCGCAAGCGCAGTGGTAAATAACAGTTGGAGTTCAATTCATTCTAGCAGCTGCCAGCTGCCTCAGCTGTCACTGCGCTCAACAGCCCGTTGTCTCCTCGCCTTGCTAGGGAAGGAACATGGGTTTAATCACAGGACTTTTCGCCTTCTTTTATCACTTACCTCAAATTTACAAATGGCTGTTGAAGCCCTATTATATCTTATCGTTCCTCGTATCGGCCGCCTTCCTCGTGGTGCGCAAGGCTCCGGGTCTGTGCGACCACCTGGCGACCCAACGGGAGGACGGCGACTCCTGCAACTTTGACTGGGTATGAATGGAGATAGTGTTTCACACACACAGCCAGGCCAGCGGTGCTAAATATGGTTGAAGTTGCTATGTCATGTTTTGCTTTACAGAGAGAAGTGGAGATTCTCATGTTCCTTAGTGCAATCGTGATGATGAAGAACAGGAGAGCCAGTAAGGCGCACACATGCGTACACATGCATGCACGCAGGCACGCACACACACACACACACACACACACACACGCACACACGCACGCACGCACGCACGCACACACACACGCACGCACACACACACACACACACACACACACACACTCTCTCTCTCTCTCTCTCTCTCTCTCTCTCTCTCTCTCTCTCTCTCTCTCTCTCTCTCTCAACCTTTAACTTAACTACCTCTCTCTATATTACTTTATAATACTTTCTTTAGTCACGCTGATGAAGGATGTCTGCCACAATGCATAGGTGTATTTTTTTATTCTTGTGATGCTTTAGCCATACCAATAAAGGCTTTTACATTGTTCCAGCCATACCAATAAAGGCTTTTACATTTTTCCAGCCATACCAATAAAGGCTTTTACATTGTTCCAGCCATACCAATAAAGGCTTTTACATTTTTCCAGCCATACCAATAAAGGCTTTTACATTTTTCCAGCCATACCAATAAAGGCTTTTACATTTTCCCACAAGAGTGCCTTTGTCTTTTCCCTTTTTGTCATTTAACTCTCACCCATTTCTACCAAAGAGCACCTTGTTGGGGGGTTTTACTCTTAGCCAAAAAGACACTTTTTTTTTCTACACATTTGTGGCTTTAATTATCCTCCCTTTTTTCTATATTGTTTCCATTTTCTGTTTCCCCCCATCCTTTCTTATAGTCACCATTGAGCAGCACATGGGCAACCTGTTCCTGTTCAGTAAAGTGGCCAATGTCATCCTCTTCTTTCGAGTGGATATTCGGCTTGGGATCCTTTACTCCATCCTGTGTATCGGTCAGTGATGTTACCATATACATGTCGTATGTATTAGAATAATAACTATTGCATATTTTGCTCTCATGGTTAGGCATACGGTAGGTAGGGTTATGTCCTGTTTAGTTGCAGGGCATATATTGTGGTCAATGAGTGCTTAGAAGTATGGTTAAAACCATTTGCATGTCTGTGTTTCCACAGTATTTGTCATGACCTGTAAACCACCTCTCTACATGGGCCCGGAGTACATCAAGTATTTCAGTGACAAGACCATTGATGTAAGTGTTTAAAAGACTGGGCTGAATTGGCACAAGACATATGACTCCGTATGGTCATGATGGAGAATAGACCATGCATGGTGCATAACTGCAGCTGCACACAACTCACAGAACCAGCAATGAAGGATTGCATCTACTTTAAATTCAGTCAATTCAAACTGTCAAATTTGTTGACTGAAGGCTAACACACACACATGAAGTGTCTTGAGAGTTAGTCCAGATGCTAACTGGAATTCCACACACTTGTCTTAGACTTGCAAAAAAGACTTTATTTTGATAGTTTTATTGTTTAAGGCCCTGACACACTGAAAGCATCATTGACGTGAGTGTACCAGGTGCACGTCAACGTCAAGTATTCACATTGGAAGCGTCAAACCGTCTTTATATAGTTGTCTACTAATGCACTGTATTGTTGCTTCACATTTAGTGCTGAGCCTCCGTACCTGTCATCTGTATTGTCCCTAATTGCTTCCTGTAGCACTGGCAGCAGTCAGTCAATAAAGTCCACTGTAGCACTCATATCGTCCATGTGTGATTGCATATAATATATGACAGGCTTTTAAACACATCTCACAGAATCAAATTTACAAGGTACATACCAAAACACACAAACGCAAGCACACGCACACGCAAGGAGTCCACACTGTGCTCCATCGTTCCATTCACTCTATTCTCCCTCTATCTCTTTGATCTGTGCAGAGCGTTGACATTCCAAAATAGAACCCAGCTCTGAAAGACACGTCAACAGGTTTTGACGAATCCACTTGACACCTCCAGTATGGCTGCAGCCGTTGACACGTGTGTCTGCCACTTTCAGTGTATCATGGCTTTAGACATTTATCCGGATTGTAATCAGATTTTTATCTGGATGAATGTCTAAGCCTGCAACATTAACCATGGAATTACTGAAAAGTTAATTATCAGGTGGATCTGTTGCACAAATTTGGTGGCCTCATATATTGATGTCATTTGGTTAACTGTAGGCCCGTTGCAAATTGCAAAGTGTTTGTCCTGTGGATGCATCAATCTAATCTTGCGTAATTTAATGCCATCTTTGCTTTAATTATCAGGAAGGGCTGCAGAGGGACAGTCGTGTCACCTGGATTGTTGAATTCTATGCCAACTGGTCCCCAGAGTGTCAGGCATTTGCTCCCGTCTTTGCAGAACTTTCACTCAAGTAAGAGTTATTCTCTTTCTCATTGATTGTATGCACTTGTTACATATATGATTCTCTCACTTACAGGAAACAATATCTCCACAGCAGCCCTGAGAACATTATACATAATTAGAGATATACTGCATGTATTTACTAATTCTCAGGCAACACTTTTGTTGTTACTGTATACTGTATGTTGTTGTTACTGTATGGCAGTATTGGCTGATTGTATCTTGTAGGACTCAAAACGTTTGACTATAGTCCTTGGCCATAACCCCTTACAACCCAGATACCCTCGTATCATACAGGCCTCTTCACACCCATACTACTTCAGCTTTCGCTACTAAGTACCTTGAACCAACTTTCGACTCGCCCGGGTTAAACATCTCAGTTCAAGTTCTCAGACGGAGACAAGAAGTACCCTTTCTTTGATTAGTATTTTTCATGGTCCTCAATGGGCAACATACAGTATTACTACGTTGTCTTTTTTGCCTGTCTTATGTTCTGCAGGTATAACTGTGCTGGTCTCAGGTTTGGGAAGGTGGATGCAGGACGCTACGGGGATGTTTCACAGAGGTCAGCTATTCTCTCAATATATACCGTATGTCCATGTTCATTTGCAATGTCCTTGAAAATGACTATTGAGCAAGGAATGTAACCCAGACTGCTTTAGTGTAACTGCCCCAGTGGGCAGCACCTACTAGGTGTGTATCTTTATAACTGTATGAGTTAGCAGGGTATCACAAAAAAATAAAAATAAAGATTAAGAGTAAGAGCCCAGCTAACAGGGTAAAGCTGTGTCTTTTTGTTTGTATGAAGCATGAATGTGCTCAGCAGGGATGTGAGGTGCATAGTAAATTCCGTTGCAATCCAGCCAGTAGAAGAAAGTGAAGAAGTGGACAGAAAGACTGAGATTGTCATCCTCCACCTTTAGTGGGGCTAAAAACAGCATACGTGCTTAATTAAACTTTCCCTGAGAGATACAATTCTGCATGTTCACACACCCTACAAAAACGTGTTTTTGATTATTTGTATATTGGTATTAATGCTGTGTAACTCGTCCTGCCTTACACCATGAATTATTTCTGTACAGGTACTGCATTTCCACCTCCCCTCTGTCGAAGCAGTTGCCCTCATTGGTGCTTTTCCAAGGAGGCCGTGAAATCATAAGACGTCCGATGGTGGACAGTAATCGTAGAGCCGTGTCTTGGACCTTCAATGAGGTGTGTGATCTCTTCGGTTTAAAGGCCTGAACACAGCAGTGTTGTCGCGCAAGGAGCGCCTGTGCCGGATAATCGGTTTGTTTGTCTCTCTTACAGACACACACTCATACATAGTACTTTTCCTTCTAGGAGAATATCATACGCGAGTTCAATCTCAATGAGCTGTTTGAGAAATCCAAGAAGCTGAGCAAGGGTCGCAGCAACAAGGGAGATGAGCAGAGCACTCCTCAGCCACTTGAGGGCAGCGATGAACCCCAGCCTGAAACCATCAGCCCAGAACTTCCCACAGAGAGCAAGAAAGATCAGTGAAGTTTGGGGGAGACATTTATCAGAAAAGGGACTTCATTAAGTCCCATTTCTTCCAATACTGTTATGCCATTGTTCTCACAAAGAAGCACAGGAGTGGGTGATCTTCAAAATTATGAGATGAAGGCAAAAGAGAATATGACACTTGAAAAGATCACCAGCACTCATTTCTCAGATCTCTGAGCTCTTATTTATTAAATTACCCAGCAGTAGCAACGAAGGTTTCGGCGAAAGCCTTCCACAGCGTGATAATTAGAGTAATCATCAGACTGAGAAAGGCTTTGGCCAAAACATTGAATGATTGCTTATTGCTGCTGCTGTCATTTAATAAGCGATCCTAAAAGGACTTAAGTGAGTGTTGGTGATCTTTTCAAGGTACTTATTTTCAGAGACTTTTCAAGGTACTTGTTTTCAGAGAAATTGTGCAGTCTGTGGCTTTATGTACAATAATATTTTAGTCTTGTGATGTCCTCTGCTCGTTTCCTGGATATTACATCATAAAGGTATTAGGTAATATATGGAAGTGAGATGAATTGAAAAATAAATCTGGCTAATGGATGCTGACTTCTAAAACAATCATTAAACATTTACATTGGCCACTCACCTCATCAGTTTGACCTTTTTATTCTGAGAAGACATCTTTTTAAAAATTCTTCATAAGGCCATTTGGAAATGTCTTAACATATTCATTACAGATACTTATGAAACTCGTTCCATTCGTCACAGCCCACAGTAGCAGTATTTATTCTCACATACAGTATACTTGTTATACTCGCATCATTTCAATTGTTCATTGGCCACCTTCTTTGGCCAGAGTGTGAAGAAAGTAACACAGGTTCTTGTCACATCACCTCTGTATGACAGCTGCTTGTGCCAATAACGCTGATGATGCTTCATTTGTTATTACCACACGCACATGATCCAGGTGTGCCATCGACAAGGTTTTTCTCACAGGTATGCACGTCAGAGATGCATTCAGCACAACAAAATCACATGCACACCAAGGACATAGCCGGTAGGAGAGGTTGGGGTTGCGAAACGTGGTAACGCAACCAGTTGGGATGAATGATGTGTGCTTCAAGCGTACTCTCCAAAACTGAAAGACATGCTACATTCAGCTAGCTTGGACATTCTAAAACTAAATACCTTCTGGGCTTTGATGAAAAAAGAAAAAAACTGCACAATATTGACAGATACGCACGCACGCACTCACACACATCACTGCCTATATATTCTTCTTTTTCTAAACCTGGTTGTGGGCAAAAAGTGAGCTGTACCTTTGGAGGATCTTTTTTTTTTAAGTAAATAAATCAACAGGGTAAGCCAACAGGGAAACAGAAATATTCAAATCTGGTTTTGTTTCTCAGAAATAATGTAAAAACAAATAAAAACAGTAGAAAACAATAAAAATGTGCTTGCTTCACTATGAATGGTCTCAAGGCAAAAACCAATCAGTCAACCAAACAGTCCCCAATTGCAAACCAGTCCCTACAGCACTTAAAATATTGATTGAGGTGGTCTGATTACGCCTCCCATACGCCCATACCTCTTTTACCCTTAATGAAAAACAAAAATAAATTGAAATTTATAATCTGATGACTTTACATGGGTGTAGTTACTAGTGACTGGTTTGGAATTGTGTCCAGAACAACAAAGGTTTTCCTGTCTGCTGAAATAAATAAGCCCTTCCCTCCCTGCCCCCATTTGGCTGGCCATCCTTTAAAGGTTCTTCTAGCTTCTTGATTGACAGACAAAAACATTGCAGGAAAAAAAGAAAAACACCAAAAGGACAATCAAGTTAAAGCTACAAACATAGGATTTGCATAATGTATCTAGAATAAAAATTACAAGCATACATTCCACAAAGAAGCTTGTGCTGCACTTATGATTCTGAATTTCTTTGTGGCTTTCAATTGTTTTCCATCTCAGCTGTCCGCCAAAGATCATCCTTCTCTTTTGGATGATAAGAATTCCATCCAGAGTCCTTGATCGGCTGATGCAGCCGTCAATTTTAAAAACAGGCAACTGATTCAAACTTGCTTTTCGTGAATAATTGCACGCAATATATCAGCGATAGTTACCTTCAACACCTCACTGTTCGACCCAATAATTTCTAATATTCTTTATACATTTATATAAAACAATATTTAAAAAAAATATTTATAAAAACTAAAATGATAATGTGTTTATGGGTGCTCACAGGTTGTCTCCTTCGACCAAGAGCTGGACTCCCAGCTCCAAGTGATTCAATCTGGGGAGTAGTGTGTGAGGCGGTGGAGGAATTCAGTTAAGAGTTCCTATTGGTCACCGGTCCAACATCTCTCACTCTTAAGTTCCACAACCATAGTGAGAAAAAGCCACTCCTTTTAGGGTTTGAGTTACCATTGTAGACTTATCGTGCGCTAATGTACCAAAAGGGAAAACAGCGAATCGCTGCACAGCCATTTGTCTTCTATGGACATTTTTGTACCCTAAGCCGTGATGCCACTAGTCACATCAGTATATGGCTCACAGAGTGGCTTTTCTGAGAGAATATCCTCTTGTGGAAACACAGAATGATGTGGTGCCTTGTTCGACTTCAATTAACTGTTTGTTCGAATAAGAAAAGGTTGGCAGAGAAGAATGGCCAGTGGCATTACAAAGATAACAAACTTAAGTACCAGACCAGTCCTATTCTGTCAGTCTCCTGTGCTGACAATTAGGACAGAGAGTGAGAAACAGTTTTTGTTGCAAGGTTGTGAATATGAATCCAGCTCAACTGAGAGAATAAAAAGTTGTCCAGTGGAATTATCCTCCCCATGATAGGCTTTGGAGGCGTGTCCGTCACTCAAACTGATATCTCATAGGTGGTCCCGCCGACGCCCGTCACTTTCTTCACCCCGCCACCTGGTTTGGATACACTGTGATTGGCCAAGCCTGGGCGAGCGGTGGATCTGATTGGACATTCATGAGGGAAGGAGGGATGGGGGTCAAGGATGGAGACAGGGTAGAAGGGATGGTGGAGGTTAGTGTTTCTAGTTTCTACTTCTATAAACATACAACAGACATTCCTTTTTCCTCCCTTGTTTTTAAAGGCATTAGAATAACATCTTTAAGGCCCATTTATACTTGCCATACGTACATACTCAGCGTATGTATGGAGCAATACTGGAGGAAACATTAGGGGGCACACAGTACACAGAAAAGAAAGAAAGAAAGGTAGAAGGGCCTCAGGAGTTAACCACAGCGCTACTTTAGCGTTGCCAGATAAAAAATGCATGTGAAGTTTGCAGACATGGTAGCTAAATCTGTCCTTGACATTTCTTTCTCTCCACGTAAATGTATATTAAAGAGAGAGAATTAAAGTATATTTCTATATTTTACATACATTTTACATAATATACATATGATATACATGTATACTTTCTTTGGGGGGAAAAGGTATGCATTTCTTTCAGCGGCTATCTTAGTTACAACCAGATTGAGCCAACAGTAAAGTTTAGTTTTTTAGTCATATTTATTCAATTCTGGGAAATGATGAAATGGCTCTGGGCTGCTACGGGGGTAGTGCTAATAGTTTTGCATGTTATGTTGGAGACATTCTGTCCGTGAAAAATATCTACAGTATATATTTTGTCCAGTAGATATCTTAGTTACAAAAAGATTAAGCAAAGTTTTGTTTTCTTCAATGAGTGCTACTTATTCAGTTTTGGGAAAACAAATCTATTTAGCTCTTTAGCTCAGTGGTTGTATTAGGCCGCGGACCCTCATCTGAAAAGAGTTTGTGCCAGGAACCCCCAGAAGAGATTTTTTTTTTTATTAACCTAAAATTATTCCAAAATATTGAGTAGTACATACATGGTACAAGGTCAAAATGTTCAAACATGTTGTACATGTTTGAATATGCCAAAGTATCAAATAGGGTTAAAGTGGTTAAACCGATTATGATGCTTTGCTGGGGACCGCCTGGAACCCCCTCAAGGACCCATGGGGGTCCCCGGACTGCACTTTGAGAACCACAGCGTTAGCTCAAGTTGGATGGCACAGAGCCTCTGGGCTGTTGAATCACCCAGCCCTCTAGTGGATTAAATGATTGAACCTCAATATAGACAAAGTATGGAGCCGAGTATGTGTTACTATAAATACACTTGTGCTCGGAATGTAGTGGCACATACGAATCCGTTCTGAAAGGGAGTATAAATGGGCCATTAGCGGTACAAAAGGTTACGTAATAAGATGGCAGAGCCTTACTCAGTGTTATGAGTACATTACACTGAGGAAGCTCTGCCGTAATGCGTCCGTATGAAGCCTGTGCTTACCTAAATAAAAAGTACCTCAAGGATGTATTAGTGAGTGCTGGTGATTTTTGTTTATAAGAGTTCTTCTGAGCAGTGGAACCAGAAAAGAGACTACTTGCTGAGACTTGACTTGTGCTTGCATTCTTTAAAGTTATAAGATGGGACAAAACAGGGAAGAGGACGTGACTACAGAGCAGCACAGTAGACAGACTTTTAAGAACCAAAACATGCACCCGCACTTTTAACACCTACCTATACGCGGACATATAATGCGCTGTTTTCACAACAGCCATTTTAATGGATAAACACAGCTGATAATAACATTGTGTGTATGAGATTCATTTAGGCGTCTGTGTACCAGCATGCTACAGAAGATGTCCATGCTGGCAAAAAGCATCACCTAAATGAAACATACCCACAATGAATGGGCCTCATGCAGGAAGCAATACAAATGTCTTCATATCATTTTATCAATGATTTATTTTCTTTTTTTGTAAATTTGTGTGATTCTCATTTTTGCTTTTCTCTTTCTCAAGAGAAAAGGTTATTGAGATGAGAATCAGTCCACACATTGTTTGTCCAATCCTAGAAAACATACGTTTAATGAGAAACATAGAATAAAATGTATATATGTTTAATTTAGAGCAATCATAAAGATGACATTATTTTCTTAAATTCTTTCTTTCATTTAGAGTAGCCAATTATATTTTGATCCCTTTTCTATTCAATTTAGTCATCATGCCAAATAATTCCTTCCACTAATGTTGTACCCTACTGGCACATCTGCCAGTGAGGAGCCACCACCGGGCGGACGTAGAGCCTTCGTCCTACTCCTCCCGCTCAACATTCCCCAATGACAGGAGCCGCCCCAGCCCGTAGGATTACATGCAGTGACAAATATCACCCACCCCGTCCGCCGGCTTCTCTCCCCTGAACACAGACAAATTGTGATCATATAGACGCTTGCCCGAGCCAGATGCACAGCGGTGGATTCGAAACCCCTAGAGTCCGAGGTGGTGGGCACTGGACAGGTACTTTATTTCGGCTGCGTTTACCCATCAAAATGGCTGCTGTGAAAAGGGTCTATAGAACAGGCTAAATGCAGTGCAGTGGACATACAAACATAAAATCACATGCTCAAAAGCAGCAAAGACTGACTGAAAATCACAGAGGACGAAAAGGAAGACTCACACAGATCAGGGAGGAAGAGCAGGGCTGACACAGACCAGGGAAGAAGAGGATTAGGTAGGAAGAGAAGGAAGAGTAGAAGGCTGTCGGATCTGGCAACAGAGCTCTACTCACTGTGGAGCCTGTGTCCCTCCTCCGGCTACTCCCCCCGCTGTTGTGGCACCTCCTCCCGCAGGCCGAGGCTTGTGCTGCGGCCCGGCCTCCCCAGTGTAAGACTGGGACTTGCCCAGGGAGGGGCCGCGAGGTGGAGGCGAGATGGGAGGCTCCAGTGAGCGAGCCCGCGGGGAGGAGGAAGGGTTCTGAGAGGAGGCACGGGGAGGTCGGGAGGAGGAGGAGGGTGGGGGGTCCTGGTTGTGCTGGAGCAAGTGCTGGGTCTCGGGAGGGGATGGGCTGACCGCACGCAGGTAGGCCCTATGGGGAGAGGAGAAAGAGGCGGAGCCCTGGAACAGCTGCCCCTCCCTCTGCTGGGCGAGCTGAGCAGAGAGGAAGGGCGACGTGTAGCCCTGCAGTGGGGCGCCGGCGGCCGCCACCTCAGAGTGGGTCGCCGCAGCGACCCCGGTCGCCAGGGGAAACAGGGGGCGGGGCTTCTGCGGCGACAGCTCATGGGCGGCCGACTCAAACTCGGGGCTCTCGGATGGCGTCAGCAGGCTGTCATAGGACAGGCTGCCGTTCCTAGTCTGGTTGGCTAGGCTCTTGTAGCTGGTGTCTGTGGTGCCCTCTGATTGGAGCGTGGCGAGCGCATGTTGCGCTGTTTGCGCCGAACGCAGGCTGGAGGAGCGGGAGCCGCCGGTGGACAGGACCAGGGAGGATGGGTAGGAGGTGTAGGAGCGACCAGCCAGGGAGTAGCCTGACATGCCCCCCGTGACCCCCACCGCCGTCCCGCTGTGGCCTCCGGGGCCCTCGCCCCTCTCCCCTCCACCCCTGCGTGCACCTCCACCTCCACCCACCACCGTGACCCCATCCAAGCTGCTGGGCTCCGAGCGGTAGCTGGGCTGGCGGCTTGACTGGAGAATAGAGGGAGATGGAGAGTCAAGACTCTCCCCACGGATCATCTGAGGAGAGGAGAGGAAAGGAGAGGAGAGGAGAGGGGGTTAGAAGAGACCAGGTAAGTGAAAGCGTATGGGGGGATTAAAGGAGACAACAAAGATAACAGGCAGGAGGTGAAGAGAGGAGGGAGAAAGAATGAAATAGTCATGTTACTGAGTAACAGATAACATGCTCTGGTGATGTTCTAGCAAAAACAAAAAACAAATTTCAAAAGATTCTACAGATTCTACCAAACGGGGAGAAGATAGAAAAAGAGAAAGAGGAACTGGATGCTGGACCAGTGCTTTTTTTATCACACTACTGGATTTGTAAACAAACCAAGTGGCTTGCACAAGCACTACAACTGGATACCATAGACTGTGTATGAACACATATGAATATGAAGGACACACATATACTATACATACTGTACAAACTATACATTCCAGGTAATGCAGTTTCAAGGGGGAGGAAGGATAGGTCCAAACACACAGAGGGACAGTCAAAATGGACACACCAAGATGATACTACTGTAGCTGAGACTTACTGATCAACTGATGGTCACTGAATGTTCAGTTCAAAGTACAGGTAAAGAAAAACAAAAAAAGAGGGGCAGGGTATTAACCACCAAAAGGAAAGCAGAGGGGAGGCAGAACTACATTCAAACCAGTCAGTGGTATAATATCTAGGTACTGTAACTGGGTCTCCACCAGTGGTGTGTACAGCCAGCGTGCCAGATTTATAGTGCAAGTTACATCATGCCATAGGTTGTTGGACAGGCTCTTTGTCTCTCTCGCTCTTCTTGTGCTTTTGTTGAGCAGGGCTGTATTTAACCACATCCCGTTTAATTTTACAATAGAAAAACAAGCTTGTACATATTGCAATTGTTTTGTTTTTAGATTTCATGGAAGCGCTATTTGTCCCATGGTCCAGGCTCTAATGGTGATAAGGGACATATTTTACTTTAGGCAACTTATTCTGAAGGAGTTTGAAGTATGAATAGCCTACTTTTACCTTAAATCCTCACTTGTATGCGTGTACATGTACCTTGTTAGGGTGTGTTAGGGCAGTGTGGTTCCTCCCTGGGCTGCCGAAGCCCGGCCGATATTTGTACATGGAAGGAGTGGGCGGAGCTTCCGTCAACAAACTGCTCTCTGCGGAGGAAAGCAAACGGAAACGATGATTGAAGGTAGTGCTGGGCGATACATTGTGAACCTTGATTTGAGCAGTAATTTATTAATGCTAAATATGGAAACTGTATTTTATTTTCTAAACTACTTCCAAGATTTCCTTTTGAAGTTTAATTTCTTTGTGTGAAAGATTGATAGGGCAGACACTCGACCCTTGCTACATAACGCCCTGGACTACTTTGGGGTATTTGTGTGTGTTAATTACAAAGAAAACAGTTATCTGTTGGCATACAAGCTAAAACAATTGGAAATAGCACAAACAATTTGAAATGTCAGGTGAAAAACTGTGTGTGTGTGTGTGTGTGTGTGTGTGTGTGTGTGTGTGTGTGTGTGTGTGTGTGTGTGTGTGTGTGTGTGTGTGTGTGTCCAAAACTGTGTCAGCGCACAGCGAGTCAGGGTATCTGGGTTAGTGTGCATGTGTCTGTCTCACCCTCTGTGTCAGCGCGTGGCAAGCCAGGGTAGCGGAGCTCCGGTTTGGGAGGAGGCGGTGGCTCCGCATCTGCTGACTGGCTCTCAATCTGGTCCAGGCTGCTCTTGGACTAGCAGGGAGAAGACACAAAGAAAGGCCACACACATACAAAACAAAACATTAAGGCCTAATATGTTGTAGCTGGTGTTGTGCTGACTTTGTGGATGAGGAGAGATCATACAGTAAGTATTTAGAAAATTCCAAAACGACTCAAAACTCCAAAACAATATACAATATACATCATAGTGTAAGATATCATTTCCATAAGAATATTGTTTTCTGGAGTCAGATCAAAGCAATGAATTTGACAAGTCTATTCCTGGCAACACATGAATCAAACTGCAAGCTTACTTTATATTACTGACATCGAAATGACACGCTCGATTTTTCGATTCATCAGAATAATTGCTCAGAAATGTATAATTGCAGCCATATGAGATTGTACCCTCCTAAGTGGTGGTCAATGGGAAAACATACAATACCAATAGTATGGTAAGAGGCTAAGAGTCCTTACTCTGGTGCTGTGTCGGTCATTCTGGATGCCATTGTCCAAGACCTTGGCCTCTAACTGGGCTTCAGTGAGGGGGGGCCTTAGGAATGGAGGCTGTACTTCCACTGTCTGAGGGCCCCGCCATCGACCCACGTACCTGGGAAAGGGACACACAAAATGTTTATCTATAGTAAATTACAAAAAACACAGAAGCAAAACAACAGTGTAAATATATCTTCACATGGAAGCCTTACATATTCCATTTATATTTATACAAGAAGAGGGAGAGATGAATAACAGAGGGGAGAATGGAAAAAGAGGAGAAAGAGAAGGAAAAAGAGGAGAAAGAGAAGTGGGGAGAGAGAGAGAGGCAATGGAAAAAGCAATGGTGGAGAGTAACAATGGAAAAGGAGGGGTGGAAAGAGTTGTGGTTGAAGGATGGACTGACCTGGGGGCCAGGGAACTACAGAGCACATGCGAGATATTCCTCGTGCAGCCGTTGGTGAAGGGGTTAACACCGCCCCGAAACTTCCCTGTCACCTAGTAGGAGAGAGAGGGAGGGAGGGAACGCACGCACTGTTAATGTATTGGTAGATTACCTTTCATAAATGTCCAGACACTTATTCAATGTCAATTTACGTTAAGACGTAAACCACAAGGCAATGTACTATAATTGAATCACATATATTAATCAATGGAGTTGCCAACTTGATGGCTATGGACACAGCTCCATGTACCTGTTCATTTGTGGTCCTCCCGCGGGCCACCAACACCATGTGAAAACCAGTCAGTCCAGCTACTGGGACAAAGAAGAGACCAGCCACACACATAACAGCCATACTGGGAGAAACTGGTCAAGGATGTGGATGTGATATATACAGTAATAATACAATATTACAAAACAAGCGGCATGTTAAGGGAGAAACGTGGCTCTACAACCCCAACAGAGTTTCACTTATGATTTGAATGGCTTGTTTTAATGACTTGGCTTTTAGAAATAAACAAAAGGCTTCACACTGAATCTATGGCTGATAAAGAGACAACTAGAAAATCACAAGGTAACAGAAAATATTTCCAGAAAGACAGACGAATGATTAACTTTGTTTGGATGCTGTTCACCTTGTAGGCCAACTGATTACAGATCTCAGAGAAAGCGCTGGAATGTCGGCAGAGCAGTGGCAACAGTGAGGTTTCTTTTGTTTGATTTCAACACAGATTTGTTGTTCACAATGTTGTATTATCAGGGTAAAAATCCGATACTGTGTCATCTCGTATTTTAATGCATCAGAGATGCAGGATGCGTGGTTCACCAGGTGGGTGGAGATATTAAGAAGGGGTAGGGATTATTAAAATCAGTCCCTATGTGACGCATGACAGTGTGACTAGTGGCAAATCAAAACGTTTTTTTTTTCCTGTAATTTTACCGAGCTGACTAACAACAATAGTGTGTGTGTGTGTGTGTGTGTGTGTGTGCGCGCACGCCTGTGTGAGACTGTCCTGGGCATAACTCGGGCGCTGTCCGACTGATTGGCATGTGTCCCCCAGATGACCCGGAGGTGTGCCGAGTGAGATCAGACCAAAGTTTTCATGTCTGTCTGTGGATCTGTGGAGGACGCAACGAGTCTGTGTTTGGGGGGGGGGGGGGTGTAGGCATCGGCTGAGTACACGTAGAGGACACAATTATAAACCGTGGTTTGTAAGACTTGTATGAATGTTGCATTGAAGACAAGCAACACTACAAATATGTCTATGACTAAAAAATGTTATCGATGAATGTATAAATTTAAAGACAGCCATGACTCCCTCTGCAGCTCATGTGAAGTTGAGATAGTTACAGCAAGAATGTTAACTGTAAACCACTATTCTATGACCATTGCCCTGTATACAATGCAACCGTATTTGAGCCTCACTGTCAAAGATTGGGAGCTAAGAAGTACTTGCTTGCAAAGAAGCATGCACTCAAATTAGTGGACGTTTTATGAGGAGTGGTTGGTCTATGTCAATACCAATAATGGCAGAAAGTTTATCAGGGCAATTGCCCTATACGGATGGCAAAGACTACAAAGCATTGGATACAGGTTGCAATGCATCTTGCCACCAGTAAGAGAATGATATCTCCCCCTCTCTATCTCTTTCTCACACACACACAAACCTGAGAGCACTTAGGTGAAACATGTACAAAATTGTTTATACTAATATTTGTAATGTAGCAATTATCTTCATTATTATACTGTATATTAGAATTGTATATATTCAATATTTATACAGGCTATGAATAGTCATTAAAACATCACAAAATCGGCACACGTTCTGTTTTACACAGAAGTATTAGGGTATTTATAAACTAATCAGATCAAATTAGGCAAAAAGATATATAGTGATATCAAGGCCCAACAACACTATCCCAGGGTAATAGTGTGACCAGAAAAACATTCAGTATGTGGGTTCCATATTTAAAAAGCAGAATACTGATATCTACACCATCATTGCAGCATATGCAGTTGTGCACACATGTTCTTTAAAGTGTGTGACGTAAGCATAACCATGGCTATGCATACATCTCCCCCGGGTGAAGGATACGTGACAGCGGCATGTGGTGTGTCCAGCTGCTGTCGGTGATGCAGGACGTAGACCAGGCCGAAGCCAAACACGTCCACGATGTGGGTGGTGAGAGACAGCAGGAACAGGAAGAAGTAGCGGTAGTTCCTTCGGCCAATGCAGTTGTTCACCCAGGGACAGTGATGGTCAAAGTCCTGACGGGGAGGGGGATGTGTGGCAGACTCATGACAGAGGCTCATAACATAAGATGAACAGCTTGCACAAGCCTAATTACACATTTCCCTCCACTTTATGGGATTTTTGTACATGAAGAATCCCTGAGCCACATGAACGAACACTAAACATTTGCTATGCATTTCCAGGACATGATTCAGTTTCAGATACTTTGAAGTGGAGGCCACTGACTGTGTCCCATGAGGGCCAAGCACAACACTACACCAGGTGATCCCAGTGATGAGGACACCTTCACACAGAGAGGGAGGAGCTAATTAGGCCCTGTTTAGACTTCAGACTGGCAGCCCAAATCCAGCCAAAATCGGATTTCAGAATCAGAATCAGAATCTGCTTGCATAAAAACAACTCTAATCTGGATTGGTCACAAATCAGATTTGGGCAGGTAGTTTGAACAGGGCCTTGGTGAAACCACCTGGTGTGGGCGTTCCACCTGGTGTGCGCGACCGGGTGCAGGAAACCTGCACCCGGCCCCTCTCTGCCCTCCATGGAACATGATTATGGTCATGTGTTAACGTACATACCACTGCTGGTCAACGCTTGGATTGAGATAGCGGATTTCTTTTGCCTGGAAAAGAACTACAGCCGAAAGAGTCTACTGTATGTACTTCCCATGGAAGCTCTTTTTCCGACCAATCATGACATAGTTTTCATGTCCTGGGAATGTAAACAGATCTGCATAGCATTAACGTAACTTCCTTCAGGGCTTTATGAGTGATACTTCCTGTACTTCCGCTTAGACACTTTTCAACAGCAGTTCTTGTCCAGCCTACACGACAAATGTAACAGCACAAGACAGTAATAGGCCCATGATATTCTGTGTGTGTGTGTGTGTGTGTGTGTGTGTGTGTGTGTGTGTGTGTGTGTGTGTGTGTGTGTGTGTGTGTGTGTGTGTTTGTTTACCTCCACACAGTTGTCACAGACAGAGCAGTGAGAGCAGCGTGGTGGCCGGTAGAAACGGCATGTCGAACACCACTTCATGCGCACCTGGATGCCTTTGATCTCCACTGTCTTGTACAGCGGAGCACGGAAATCATCCTCTTTATCCTCGTCCTCCTCCGCTAAAATACGCACAAACATGGTGGTCAGCCAGCAGCCCTGAAAACTCCACATACTATATTTGTCAAGTATAATCAATGTTCATTAAGTGTCAGTAAATATTGCTCTTTTTGGGTTCATTTTCCATCTCCAGTACTCTTTCCCATGAATAACATTCTGGCATAAAATTAATTTCAGACTGGGGTTTTGAAATGAAATGTACCCTTACCCTATAGTACAGACACTAGTACAGTTCACCCTAAGCTGTGTGTGTGTGTGTGTGTGTGTGTGTGTGTGTGTGTGTGTGTGTGTGTGTGTGTGTGTGTGTGTGTGTGTACGTACCTCTAGGGAAGACTCCAGGATCCATAAAAGTGGCCATGCAGAAGTTGGAAAGGGTGAAAAGGAAGATCACAGCAATATATATAGGAATGACAGAGGAAAAGTACTCTGTTAACCATGGGCACCTGAAGAAACAGACGGAATGCAGAGAGAGAGAGAGAGACAGAGAGAGAGTGTAAGAAAATATTCCACATTTAACAAGCTGCACATAAGATGACAGGATCAGGTATCACAGGAATGACAAAAAAAAGGGCATGGAAATATATTATCATATCATTAAACAAACACTGCTAGGTACACATTTGATTGCTATACTAATAGTGAGAAATGTGTGTGTTTGCTTTACGTGTGTGTGTGTGTGTGTGTGTGTGTGTGTGTGTGTGTGTGTGTGTGTGTGTGTGTGTGTGTGTGTGTGTGTGTGTGTGTGTAAAAGAAAGAGACACACTTACGTGAAGCAGAAGAACAGTGAAGTGGAGCCAACCAGGAAGGTGGTGGCCGCGGAGACAGGGACGTAGCGGCTGGGGCGAAACGGTCGGGGAGGAGCGGAGGCAGGGCCCCCTACTCCTCCCCCAACCCCCCCACTACTGAAGCCCGGCATCAGAGAGAGGTGGGAAAAGGCGGTGAAGACAGAGGGATGGAGAGTGGTCTGTCTACCTACTGTAAAGGGAGCTTGAGGGGTCAAAGTGGTGACCACAGTACTGTCTGACTCGGAGGCGGGGCCATGACTAAAAACCGAAAAAAGTAACTATTACCATGCAAAGCAGCAACGGAAGGGAGATGTCAATGAAGGCTTGCCAAGCTTCAGCGTATCCTGCCAGTTGCTGTCACGAATAGAATCACTCCAGAACAGATATGATTCTTAATAACGCAATCTATGTTTCTGCTTGCATCTGTATAGATTGTTCCACATGTGTATTTCATGCACACAGTTTCAACAGAAGCTCATGTTATTAAAACTGTACAACAGCAATATGATACAAAAATAGGTGGGCTATTCATAAATATTTCCATATGGCTTCAATGTAACTATTTGGTGCAAATTATGTATAAATATATTCTAAGCTGCTCCCTGGCACCAGTACAGTCAAAACTTGTGTGCGTAAACACAAGAGGTGCAGACACTGGCACACAAATGCTTTCAGAGCAATCTAGGCTTCTTCCTACACCTGAAACTCTATATTTGCATTGATGCTATTCATCCTTTAATGCTGTGCTTAAGTACTGATTACCCCTCTCAGAGCATTTTCTTTTAATACAGACATATAGATATATATTTTAAAAAAGACAATCAGAAAATGAAGAGGTAGTGGAAGGACAGCCAGCAGGTGTAGAACAGAAGCACTGCGGGAGAAGAGGCAGAGGAACTGAGCAGCACAGCTACTGATGACTTCTGCTCTTGTCTGAGAGGGTTTGTGTAGGCACTGAGTGGGTGGGTGCGGTAGGGACAGTTCCAGCAATTAAAAATAAAGTCAGCAGGAAAAAGTTAAATGCACACAAAACAAAATCTACTTCAAAAACCAATGGCTAAAGCTGATAAGCAAAACAAATAAAAGTCCATTTGAATAGTTTGCAAAAAATAAGTTTAAAACAAAAATGTTGCTAAAGAATGACATAAATCGCTGCCATGCAGCTGCAGGCTGGAAATAAATTGGGTCAATTGGCTGAGCAGATCTCCCTCGGATCTTCTGAGACCTCTGTCATCAGTCTTTGTGTCAATGCTGGAGCAGAATCAACTCATTCCAAACAGAACCCCTGTGAGCATCGCCAAGCCATCGCCACACTTGGCCAGACCAGGGTGTAGAAGAAGCCCCGCCCACCTCCAAATTCTCTGCAGACACACCTCCCTTCCCATGGTTCCTTTTGAATGAAATCGCACGCAGCTACAGTAGGTTGTGATGTAGTCGGAAACACATCAGTTTTTTCTTTTTCTCTGCCTCCTTCTCTGTAGTGTATACCCGCTCCGTCTACTTTCAACCACCACTGATGTAAACAGATTAGCGTCCCTGTAACAAGAGAGATAGAATCAAAATTAGACACCAGCAAAAGCATTACAACTCCCAAGTCCTACATTACCACTGAACAGAACATAAACATATAATGTATACACAACATGACAATGTAAGGTAATGCCAGTGATTCATTCGTTTTAACTTCAAAAGAGGCTGCATGCAAGGGCTGTGTGTAGGGAGTGGCAGGCTGTTTGTCGAAACTTCACCACTTTCTTTTCACAGTTCCACTTTTTTTTTCACAATACCCTTGCTGACTAACAATGACCAGGTTCAAAGGCAGACAAATCTCACTTTGCTGTGTCCTCTTCCTGATTGCGCACTATCGTGCACAGAGCTGTCACACAACCTACCATTCATAAACATCACCTGTCTGTCACCACCAGAATGCCCTGAGGTGGCTCAACTGAAAACAGCCATAACAAACATCTGAATATACCACAAAGAAATGTATCCTTCATTAGAGATATTATTTATTAGGCTATCTCAACAGTTCTACTTCTATCCATTAGCGACACCGTCTCTGTGTGAGCACACCGAAAACAGATCCGGACTGATAGTGGAATCTGATAGTTAGGACACACCCATCCTTTCAACAATCACCAGCACAGGCACAACATCACTGTGACCCATTGAACAATCACCAGCACAGGCACAACATCACTGTGACCCATTGAACAATCACCAGCACTGGCAACACACAGGCACAACGTTACAGTGTGACCCATTCAACACTCAACAGCACTGGCGTGGCAACACAGGCACAACATCACTGTGGTCCGACCAATCCAATTCAGTGATCAACGGCAACAAAGGCACAGTTCTGTCACCCATTCAACGATCAACAGCATTGACAAGTGACAACACAGGCACGTCATTAACCATTCATTCAACACTCAACAGCACAGGCACAACGTCCTTGTGACCATTCAATGATCAACAGGTCAAGGACCACAATGTAAATAAGTCTTGACTTTATTGTTTTTATCCTTGATGTTTGTTTTCATATGCATGCCTGTGCCCTGCTATGCATGTTTTTTTTAACGGAATGTCAAATCTAATCAAACCAAACTAAGCAGCACTGACACAGGCATTTCACTGTGACCTCACCTCACTGGCACTAGTGGTGTGGCAACGCAGGCACAACATCAGTGTGACTAATTCAACAATCAACAGTACTGACAACACAGGCAATATGGTGCTGACCATTCAACAATCAACAGTACTGACAACACAGGCAATATGGTACTGACCACTCAACAATCAACAGTACTGACAACACAGGCAACATGGTACTGACCACTCAAAAGCAATGACAACACAGGCAATATGGTATTGACCATTCAACACTCAACAGCAATGACAACACACAGGCATAACCACACACTATGATCAATTCAACAGCACTATCGTGGCAACTTAGGCACCATTCAACAGCCCTGGCATCACAGGCAGACGTCACTGTGACCCATTCAACAGTCATGGCATCACTGTGACCCATTCAACAGCCCTGGCAGCATCACAGGCAGACGTCACTGTGACCCATTCAACAGCCCTGGCATCACAGGTACGTCACTCTGTGACCCATTGAACACTCAACAGCACCGTGGCGACAACACACTGAACACAGGCACGTCACTGTGATCCAGCCACAGTGTTGACACACAACTAATCATCTCGTCTGCCTCCACAACAAATCCCACCCCCTCCTCCACGACAATAACTGATGTTAATCCTCAAATCTCCACGTCGAACCTTGCCTACTATACTGTCATGTCGCTGCAACAATCTATAGCTCGCCAATAACAGAGCCCCTCAAACAAGTTTAAATCCCAGTTCTGAGCAATAACGTGACAGTGACCATAGGTGGCTATGCAGAGTTCAATGTGAATTCGGCACTATGCGTTGGCTATCAGTTTGCATTGATGTTATTAACGTTTAAATGACAAGTAATGCTTCCAAGTGATAAGCCAAAGCATTACCAGGCCAGGGCACTGCGAACAGCCAGCCAGGGCAGCCACTACAGTCAGCTAGCGTAGCGAGCACCAACATGCTAACAAGATGATTTGCCTCATAAAACTGACTGCTTAACGTTACGTACTGTAGCTAAAGTTTTTAACTGGCTACAGTTACGCATTAGAATGACACTATGACTAAAAGGAAAGCCCCTGCAGTTGGGATATAGCGATATAACCCAGTAACGGTCAGGCTCCTCAAAGTTATTTCACGACACTGGCTGTTCAGTGAAGAACCCCCACAGCTCAACTGTTAGTTAGCCAACGTTACCTGGCTGGTAGCGTTGAAGTTTTGCTTTCACGAACCCCGGGTCTTTCTTTCCCCCAACGTTTAATGTAAAAAAAAACAGCGGTACATAATAAATATCACAATGAGCGACTGGCAATAAA
The DNA here is from genome assembly GCF_963454915.1 of Gymnoscopelus microlampas. NCBI lineage: Eukaryota > Metazoa > Chordata > Actinopteri > Myctophiformes > Myctophidae > Gymnoscopelus > Gymnoscopelus microlampas. The sequence continues at coordinate 25,617,586 of NC_139955.1, forward strand.
TGTCGTGTACCTAATATTCAGCAGCATACGGGTCCTCCTCTTTATGGGTTAAGGGTGTGTGTCATTTGGAGTTGAGTTCTCTGCTCTCTTGCTAGCTTGCTAGGCCGACAGAGGAATCCCGGAACTGGTCCGTCCATTCCTTCTCAGGTGGAGTGATCAGCCAATCAGGGTGTGAGAGTTGGTAAAATTCTAGATCCCATCGCTCGGAGGGAAGGTCCCGTTGTGATTGGCTAGCGGTTATCAGCCTGGTAATATCAGGCAACCACAACCACTTATATACCATAATAAAAATAATTTAAAAAAAATAGAAAGTCAACATCAACAAGTTGTTAATACAAATATGAACATCCGGGCTATGGGGTCGTGACCCTACCTTGGAGATAGGTGGTCCAGGTAGACTGGTATCAATTGGTCTGGTCTGGGTCAAGAGCAGAACGGAAACAATATGTGCATAGGTGCGCGTGTGTCTCTCTCTCACACACACACACAGAGCTATTTGGTGCAAATGACCAGATATAGTTGTCTGGCTCTAGCCTCGACTGGATCAGTGCACTGAGCACAGTAAATAAAAAAAGAAACAGGCTTATCACAGGTACTTTATAATAAATCTCTGTAAGAGAATACCAGCACTCACGGAATAGTCCTTTTAAAGGCACTTTTATTTATATATATTAAGTAGGCATGGTATCATCACAGGTTAGGGCCATGGGTTGGTGTGGTCTGTGGGCGGGGACTAGAGGGGCTGCCTGCATAGACTCAAGTCCTCTGGCAGTGGGAACTCAAGACAAGAGGGTGCATAAAGTCAGGAGTTTAGTTATTACCAATCTAGGAACCCATCAATTTAAAAAAAAAAAGGAAAACAAATCTGTCGAGACAGTTGAGTTTAGGTTATTACTAAATTCATAAAAGGTGACAGTATATTTATTCATAACATTTAATTATGACATAACCTGGCCAGCATGGAAAGAACAAAGTGGAGGAGGACAGACTGGATCTCAATTTTCAAAAAACACACAAAGGATTCATGTTTAAAATGTATCATTTATGACAAAATCAGAGCCTAAACGAACTCTAAAAGGAAATAAGAATACTTGTACAAAATACAAAAATACCCCTTGATATACAGTAATCAGCTCTACATTGTAGTTTAAAAAACATTTGGAGCAAAATTACATTTACAAGTTTCCTTCCCTACAAATTCCCATATTTAACATTTTTGTATTAAATTCAACAACTTTTTGTTCACTTTACATTGTATGGTAATAAATGGAAAAACCTACAGTCCAAACAAATCAAAATATATCAATACCATTACCAGTATATCAATATCATTATCATTCAAAATGACAACCCCTCATCATGAGGGGTTGTAACATTTTGAATAATAATAATAATGATGGAGTAATGTGATGAGGGCCTCATCACAGTATGTGCCTTAAAATCTCCTTTATTTCAGGTCAATAAAGCGGATGTCCATGATTAGCAGAGTATGTCTTGGTAGAGGTCTGGGCGCTGGTGACAGCACGGTCATCACCTGTGCCTGAGTGTCCACATTAGTCACCACAATAAATCCACAAACCGGGCTCTCCACTATACCCCTTCTAGTTCCCTCCTCCCCTTCCTCAGCACAGCTCACACTCAGCACATGATGCGTGAGGTCTCGCCCTGGCGTCACAGGCACCAGCTTGAGCTGCGTGTCGTCCTGAGACATCCCCAGCGGCAGACACGAGTCTGGGATGGACGGTGCCCCGATTTTGTAGATGCGGACATCTGAGAAGCGCACGTCGAAGGCATGAGGGTAGAAGGACACGCCGCGGAAGCCATAGAAATACTCACGGATCTTTTCGTCACGCGTCTCCCGCCGACACTCCTTGGTGCGCTCTACTACCCCGCCAGACTTGGGCAGGAGGACCACCCGCACAAAGTGCGGAAGGTCTCGTTTGAGCTCGTTGTAGAGCCTCTCCTGGTCAAGCACCAGCACTACGTCCACCTCGAAGGCCGAGGCACAGTGCACCAAAGCCTGATAACCAGAGCCCTTCACCCAGCCACAGGTGTTGATGATGCAGCCTCCAACACTGGCTTTCCTGTTAACCTCACAGCGCTGGGAAAACACTTCAGCCAAGCAGGATGTCAGCTACACGTGGAGCACAGACGGAGAAGAGGGAGAGAGGCATGTAACAAGAAAGGAAGGAGGATTTTTTTTTTAAAGATCAGCGATGAGGTAAAAAAAAAGCTCATGGCAATTCTGGTTAAGAGAGAAGAATAATTCAAGACAGGCTACTGTCTCAGAGTGCTATGGTTGGATGTGGCGTTTTATCAAAAGGTTCCGTAGTACCCTGCATCTTACCTTATTGTAAAGTTTGATGTTGGTCCCTGGGGTGGTAGAGCCAAAGTGGAATACCAGAGGAGCCTGGACTGAAAAGCCCTCCTCAACATCTGCTGGACGCTCGATACACAGCGCTGACACGGTTCCTGGGACTGACACCTAAAGCATCAGAAAAACAGGAACTCTCTTAAGACTAGTAGAACCTTTATGAGGCAAAAGAAGAAATTAAAATTATTCCATTCTCTTCTTTCAGATTACGTTTAGGTATAAGTCGAAGAATTATTAGCTAATTTCTAGTGTTTGAAATGTAATCATCATATATCTATTCAAAGACTATTATTATTACCTTCATATCTTAGATAATGAGCAGAAATCATTCATAGTACACTCCAGTCCTTACCCCACTCTGTCCTACGTCCAGCTCCACCAGTGTTGGCCTCCTGCCAAGTCTTACAGCATAGTTTAGTAGCAACCGGCACACTGTGGACTTCCCCACATCTGTAGGCCCTACCACCATCACCTGCAACACGATAATTCGAAAACAATCGATACTTAACTACACTAATGAAAAACATAACATTTCTGTGGCATACATAGGTTTTGAACGTATCAAGATAAGTATTTATTGTACCTACGTACAGTACAGGTACATATGCCAAACATTGTTTTGTATATACCTAATTGGTCCTTACTAATGCTCATTATAAGATGGCAACATTTCTGTCTACTCACTCAGCGTCTCATTGGTGGACTAAGGACAGTTTAGAAGCGTGCCTACCAATGACATATCATTGATTGGGATTACAAGCTAATAGAAACTACAGTTTTTCTACTACAGTTAGCATGAAATAGAAGCCAGTGTTATTGCATTAATAAATGAAATAAAAGTTTGAAATGACCAAATACGCCTACCAATTACGTCACTGGTAAGCTGGTTTCTGAACTGTGCGCTGTCTGTGGTGTTAAGTTAGTTTTAAGTTTAATATATGTCAGACATTCACTAGCCAGTTGCGTTGGCACAATTTGGCGGCCATGTAGCTTATAAGTGGTTAGAGAGGCTATCTGGTAAACAGAAGTTCACCAGTTCGCCTCGTGGCTCCGGTTGAAGTGCCAAAGATAGACGCTTCTTTATTCCTGTCCATAGGACAGTTAATTATTTTTGAGAAGGGTTAGAAGGCAGTAAGTCAGTTACAGGAATAGAATCCTGGATTAAAGCAAAATAAAATAAAATTATGTGATTTGATTTGTGAAACAGTGTCAAAGGAAAGTTGGCAAGTTGAGGCACAGTGGTTTACAAAGCAGAGGGAAAAAATACCATCAGGAGTCACCACAATATTCACCATTCATTTTATGAAATTGGTCAGGCTCAATATGTCTTCAGAACTGCAGGTCCAGGAGCGACATATGGGATTGAGTTCTTACTTTACAACGCAAGTTCTTTCTGTGGTCTATTTGTATTTACGTATTAAAGTCGAGAACAGGCAGTCATCTGAGGGCTGACGGCAGTGGTGTGTTCTACCGTTATACTCTGTATATGCCGTGTACAGTCCAGATTGTTTTGGGGAAAAGCGTATACAGTCTAATAACCGCTTCATCCACTGAAAAAGCGAGAGCGTATACCCACGACCACGCGCATCGTATTGTATTGTATACCCTCGAAAAAAAACTAGAACACACCACTGGCTGAACGTTACACAACATAACAAAACCTTTCTATTTGGTCTGAAATCACAAAAAAACGCTAGATAAGCAATTGCTAAACCAAACAGGATCAGTCTTTCTCACACACATACTGAACACAACTTACCCTAGGCCCACTCTCATTGTCTCTCTCAGCCTGTTTTCTCATCTGTTCCAAAGCAGCATGTGTATTGAGGTACAGTAGCATGGGAGTGTCCTTGGATACATATGCAACCTGTGCATTGAGGGATGTATGTTGATCAGAAATAGCTTGACATATTACAAGAAAGGAGGATTAAATGAATTGACATCCTATTCAAAGAGCCACACTGAGTTAGATATGTTATCTTAAGGCAGTGCATTTGTACACCTCTTTCAGTTAATCTCACCTCTGTTTTACCATACAGGGACACACTGCAACCCTGCCAGGTGAAAACTGCTATCTTGGAGCCTGGTCCGAATGTGTACTTCTTGTTCCGGTTGAGCTCTGAACCAAAGACCTCAGCCATTCCTGTGAGGAGCTCCAGTTGGACACGTTCCCCTGCCTCCACTTCAAAGCGAAGCTCTGTCTCCTTCTCCAGGTCGAACCTGGTGCCTCCTGCTCCAGGTGCTGGCACATCTTCACTGGTCTTATCTGCACCTTCTGTCGCCATGGCTGTCAATGTTAAAAGTCATAATAATGGTAAATGATTCTAGTTTCATGCTTCCATTGACATGACATGAATACATATTCCTGGTTTAATTTCAATGATGGGTGATGACTCACAGTTTGAGGAGCTCATAGAGTTGAATACACAATTAATGAATTCCATATTAGTTATTTAACGCAGAAATTAGTCACTGATTCAAGCTGCCAGTTCACGCTCTTGTGACGACCCTCACCCACCCAGCTTGATGTTGCTGCTACTAACATGTACTATGGCTGATTGGCAGGGTGGAGTCTGAGGGATCATCTGGTAGATTGGGGCACACCTGCGCTTGGTGTGTCTAGGCTATAAGTACATGTGCCTCACCTCATTTACTATCTGTCTCTTAGGTTTACACATCGTCACATTTACGTTTCACAAGATACACCTCCACCCATACGTTGTTGACACACTGATACGCTCACCTTTATTGCCTGATCCTGTAGGTATGTTCATTTATTTATGACTATTACTTTTAAGACGTTATCGGTTCAATTGTGCCTGAGTCTCCCCTTTGTTACAAATGTGAGCCAGTTGTCTACTGCTTAATTTTACAATATAACGTTACGTTAAGTCAGAACGTCAACATCAGTCCTCCTGAGGGTTGAGTTAGGACTATTTCAGTTGAATCGGGTTAAAGGGCCATTCACAATGAGCACTAACTATAAAATAATAGTTTTAAAAATCGTTTTAAATCAAGTGGATGGCAGTGTCCACTAAAAGCCCTTCAGAATGAAATGTGAAAGCGCACACCATAGACTAGCAGCTAACGTTAATAGCTTCGAAGCTCGTCTCTGATCGGTCACAAAGCTCTACACGTGGATATGCAAATCTCGTGAGACAATAGATGTTAATTATTAAAGCATGCTACTTACAAAGTAAGCAGGAAGCCTTATTTGTAGAAAAGTTCAAATTACGAAGCGCTGGATGAATTTTCATGTAAATGAGCGACCATGTTTATTTCGTTGCATCCACACTTATCCCACCACCAGTCGCACGAAGATGATGTCATAACCTCATGGACAGTGGTGTGATGTGACTTTTCTATTCCCTGACTTCTTCTATCCCCTTACAAAAAACCTATTTATTCAAAGGTGAAATTTAATGTTAAAATTAACGTTGCATAGCAGTCCCGTAGTTAGTAATCATGATTATTCAATAGCAGGGGTCTCCCAAGCTCTATAATGGGTGTGACATTACATATTTATCTCCCATCTCCCCAACTCCTAGTACAGCGGTTCTCAAACTTTTTAATTTAAAAGGACCCCCAGTTTGATATGCATTGGGCCACAGACCCCCATTTGATAAAAAATGTGTATCTCTTGGGCCGCAATCTATAATATAAAACTCAAGTGTACAAAATACAAAAAATAGCATACACAATTGGAACTGGAACACTATAAAATAGAAGTTGTTGTAAATAGGTACTCTTAGGAAACAACTTGGTATGAAAAAAATCAAAATCAAACAAAGAAGTCATGTAAAGAATAACTTTATTTAAAACAGAATTTAAACAAACTACAGGGTTGTGCTATTGAGAAGTGATGAGATGATTCATCGATGCACCACTAGATGTCACCATGTATCCAGATCTTGTGGTCCTTGGAGCTTAGGTCATCAGAAGATCAACTGGGATAATCCCCATTGGTCGATCCTCATCATTTTGCTTCCAACAGCCACAAAGTCTGGATGGAGGGCTGTACAAAATTAGAGAAACATTCATAGTAGATGGTAAATGCTCTGCCAAAAACATAAATCATCAGGCATTCTTAACAAAGAGATGGCTTTTTGCAGAGCACATGGATGGGCACAAATGGTGCAAATTGCTAGCTTTACAAAATATGAGGTAATAATGTTTTTTAGACAAAATTCTGTTCCCAGTTATGCAATTGAAACCAAGTAATATTCAGTATGCTAGTGTTTTGGGAGAAGAAGGGGAAAAAGTCTCTTGTTGTCTACTCAAGTGGAAATATTGTTCTACTATGAGATCTTTGAATATTGCCAATATGTTCTACCCTTTGTGTTTATCAATCATCATATACAAAAGCGAGCAAACATCCAATTGACGAACCATCACTGGGTGTCTTGTCTATACAGCCTTCAATGCCTCCTCCAGAGCAGTAACCACATCATCAGGCACAGGGAACTTCAGCTTGCGAGGTGGACCCTTCTTTATTCCTGTCCATAGAGCTATTTCTTTTTGAGAAGGGTTAGAAGGAACTAAGTCAGTAACAGGAATTGACTCATGGATTAAAGCAAAATAAAATCTCACGACCATGTTTACAAAGCAAAGGGAAAAAAAACAGAAAATACCATCAAGAGTCACCACAATATTCACCTCCCATTCTATGAAATTGGTCAGGCTCAATGGCCCTCATTTATCAACGCAGCGTATAAACCGGCGTATATTTTTCCATATATTCGGCCGTACACCAACGTCGAAGTCACATTTATCAAAGGATCCTATACAGCCAATTCTAACGTACACCAGGTCGGAGCGTTGATAAATCTCACGTCTGAAAACGAGCGTCATTGATTGGCGTTGGGGTTGATAAATGAGGGCCAATATGTCTGCAGAACTGCAGGGCCAACATCGGTAGCCAGTGCCACTGGCTAGACTACTGTAAGAGGTGTGTATATTTTCTTCTCGGATGCAGGCCTGCACGGTTCCACTGAAGTTATAAGATCTACCTATAATTAAAGCTATAACAATGAACTAATGTAGCTATTTTATTTAGTATAGCAGTCTCAGTCGGTATGTGTGTACGCAAGTGTTTGCTCAGTGTGCGCACACACTTTTGTACAGCGTGTGTATGTTGTTAAGATTTGTGAGTCGTGAAGGAAGGGGGTCACGAGCCATGGCCAAGTCTTTTTGCGGGTTCTCCAGCCAAAAAGGAACCACAGAACTACTTGACAAAAATCCTTATTTTCTGAAGTATAGAAAGTGTTGGGGGGTGGGGCAGGCATACATTTTCAAATAGATGAAATGTATAACACATTTGTTTATGAGAATGGCATATTTATACCAGACATACTTTTCCTCCAGGAAAAGTATGTCCTTTCAGAGTTTAAAATTGTCTATTGTCCAAACCAAAGTAGGCTATGCAAACAATAAAGAAAGGGTTAACTGTAGCACACTGACAAAAATTGACATTATGATAGCTGTATAACTTGTAAGGGCAATTACTGTAAATATTAAGCTAGAAAGGTCCAAAAGCATTACTATCAACAAGGGGATTTTGAGGAGTGAAGTGAAGCAAGACAAATAATTCCCCCTCCTTACCTTTCCCTCCGTCCATCAGAGTGATCTCAAAGCTGTTCCTGCGAGGTTTCTCTGGGTTTAAGATCACTTTCAGCTCAGGGCGGACAGCCAGGAGGGCCCCTTTCACCCCCTCGGCATTACGCCCATACACCCGTCAGCTCTTGCTGCAAGGACAAACAACAGGTCAACAGTCAGGTACACATATTCATTATGAAGATCGTTATTGTGTGAAAATGACACATGATGGATTTTACAGAGGTTTATGGCATACAGCATGACTGGCAAATATTGTCGGTAGATTTGATAACAAAATATAAAGTAAGACTCACCAGTGTTCAATGACCACTCTCTGGCCTTCAGAGTCATCCTCAGTCACTTCATCTTTCCCCCTTTTCTCCTCTTCAACCACTTTCTCCTCCGCCTTGCGCTTCACTCCACGACGACCTAACCAACACACATTGAAGTTGTAGTGCCTTATGGTTAGATCTTTGATGCATAAGGTCGACATAAGAGAAACACAAACACTGATCTAACAAAAGTAAAATTTACAAACGGAGGTCTATCAATGTAAAAAACGAACAAAATTAAAACAATGTGAAATAACAAAGCCACACCATTATCATTACTTGAATCGAGTGAGATGATTGAGTTATATGATTTAATCAACCATTAGTCAATGGGATGAGGGTATAACTCAGATTAGTATCGTTATTATTATTGCATAGAAAAATATATAAAATAAACAAAATATATACAGACTGTAATACAGAATGTAAACATCAAGATCAGTACAATGTGTTGCAAAGCTCTATAATTTTGGATATGTTGCACAATTTGCATGAAAAAAGTCTTACCTAAAAAGTGTATTTTTATTCTTATTTATCTTGTTTTCGTTCTAACCTATTACCCACCCTGTGTTTCATTCTTACTGTTTCTGCTATGACACCAGAATTTCCCATTATCTTATCTAGACAATAACTTATATTATTTTTTGGGGGAAATAATAGGCATTATGTAATATACTAAGTCTCACATTTTGGTTACTATCACCATTGCATCCATCCATGTGCAGTGCACTCCTCCATAACAGATTTGCTACAACCCCCATTTCATAGAAACTCAGTATTCTTTCAGTATCTTTAACGAACTTGCTTGTGTGTGGTCAATAAACCTTCAACTTCTCGAATTATAATGTTTTCAAACCTTGCTGTGTTTTCCAGTCATGTTACAACCACAGGTATCTTTATGCAAATAGTTATTTCATCGTGTGGAGTGATTTTCTGTGGGAGTCAGACGAAATATATAATGTGTTTTGTACATTGGAGTAGACCAGGCAACACATTGTCAAATTGAACGTTTCACGCACATGCAGGAAACTGCACACTTGAAAACAACATGATCATGTACAAAACCGTCGCTTCATTATTTGATTACTTCCTGGGAACTTTGCAACTAAAAGAATGTCTTCAGCACATTATATGTCTCCAGAGATACCATAAACGATTTGTTTCTTAAATATACAGTATATTCCATTCACCTACCTCCTCCTGACGCCATTGATGATGTTGTTACAAAACTTTAGCGCGCTTGTGGACTATACCAAAACTGGGATCGAAAGAGGGAGGCAGACGAAACCATTCTTGATTGTGCTTTTATTCCATTTCATAATAGCCTACTTTGGGTCAGTAATCAGTAAAGGACTGAATAAACGTAAAAAGTGAGTTGCGTTTTTTTTTCCCACTCACAATTGCAACTTTATAGGCATAATACAGCTCACAAATCGTGAGGGTTTTTCCTCTCCTGTCCAGTGTGCTGTACTGTGGGCACCTAAAACCTTGGGCACCTCAACGATAAAATCACTTTTTTTTCCCCAGATGTAAAAAAAATATATATATATGCTTTGAAAGATTATTGGAAATAATGTAAATTATATATGATTTGAACATGCATGGTATATGACATATCATTATAAGACAGTGATAAGTGACACGTTTATTAGTTTATTAACTTTGCTGATGACAAGACAGTGATATAGGCTTGATCACAATTAGTCTGTAATTGTGATCAAGCCTATGAGACACGACTACAGAGAGGTGGAGAACGTGACACAATGGTGCCAGAAGAACAACCAACAAAACCAAAGATCTTATTAAGGACTATCAGAGAGCACACCCCATCCACACAGAATGTGCTGCAATGGAGAGAGTCAGTGAGTTAAAATTTCTGAGATTGCATATCAAAAAAACGGAAAAGGTGGCCTGTATTTTCACAAGCGACTGAAGAAGTTTGTCATGGGCCCCAAGGTCATGCAAGCCTACTAAGGTACCACTCAGAGCACACTGACTGGCTGCATCACTGCTGGTATGGGTAAGGGCCATGTGGCCAGCCAAGCACATCAGCTGATGTGATCTAGCCTGGAAACCAGACAAATCTGCCAGTGCAAAAAAGAAAAAAAGCCCTCTGCAGGTTAGTCTGGCCCCGCTCGGTTGTGATTGGATTTCGCTGGCCCCGAAGTTGTGGGGCACCAATCAGGGCCAGTATGCAAATATACGATGCGTTCATCACCAGAGGCATTTTTGTATCCGCCCCTTGGAAATGCAGGTTCCACACAGAGATTCCAGACTAATATCTACGCAGTGATATTAGTCTGGTTTCCAGGCTAGATCTTCCCTCAATCCAAGACGTATGCCACATGAAAAGTGTCTCCATGCCAAGGACTGCTCCAAATAATGTTGGCCAATTAAATACTGTCACTGCGCTACAGGTTTTGGTTGGATGAGTGCATCATCGAATTGGATCTACTTGAACAATGGGGAGCTGTAGTGGATATTCAAAGGGTCTCCATATGGGCTCAGTGACAAAAGCTCTTCAGCGTCGCCATGACAAGAGACAAATTTGTCAGCATCCCACAATGGGCACAGTCTGTGTGCTCATTCACATCAACAGCCCAACTGAGCACGATATAATCAGTCAGCTGGGTTTTACGTCACAGATTACCATCCAGCAGTCAGTACCAGACTGTTCAGACATGGGTGCGACTGCTGCAGCAACCAGAAAGGCCCTACCCAATACGTGCCGACCCAAAAAAAGGATCAGAAACAGGCTGGTGAGTACCAGTGTGTGGGAGTGGACTTTGCCTTGGGGGCATGGGTGGAGAAGGAGAGACCCTCCACACTTGGCAACCCCAACATTTGGGCACCAAAAGCGAGGGCCGTCTCAGCATCCCGGAAATTTGTGCAGGGTGAGTGGGTTACCTTCCCCAGTAACCTCTCAGTTTGGGGGCTGTGTGTAGCATCCTTGGCTGATAGTGGCTGGGAGTGTCTTTTATGTTTTATCGTCTTTTGTTAAGTTGATATTGGTTGAATGTGTTGAGGTATTTATGTCAGCATGTGCATTCTGCTGGTTCACTTACACATCAGTGGAATACAAAATGCAAGAAAGTTTGGATACTGTAGGTACTTTTACATGCCTTATCTGACCAAATGGCTCAGGCAAGGTTTTGTTACATATTTGTGGTTATGAAACTAGGTCACATCCAGAGACAAAATCTAATAATGCCACATGGTGGCCTTTCCAGAGCCACTGGAGCCGTACTTTGTCTCAGATGTGCGTCATTCTGCCCAGCTAAAGCCTAGACACACTTTGGGAGACATTTTCCCGTAGCAGTTTTGCTTACATAGATCCTCTATGCAGTGGTGTGTTCTACCGTCAGATGCTGTGTACGGCGTATACCTTGAGATTTTTTTCCGTCGCCACCGTATACCTTCAAAAAATGTTCAAAACAGCGTATCTGATACGTTGATACGCATCTGATACGCTGCACCCAGGAGTGGCTGCTGGCTGGGCTGGGGGGCGCAGCAATACAAACAGCAAAAGTGTGGTGTGACCATCTGACTAGTCTAACTCTGAGGTGATGGCTTATCATGTGCGTGGCTATTGTTCTTGAGGTGATAATTAATGGCTACTGGCGAAGGAATTCACACATTTCAACGACCTGCCATTCACTTCATTGAATAGGTCACTGAATTGAGTACTTCATTAGTATTCAAATTGCGCGTCATAGCACAGCAAAACACAGTTTTGTCAATACAGTTTGTGTCTTCAATGCCAAGTTAATTCTGTAATAGATACAGGAAGGCTCGCTGTTAACTTAACACTGCTATCATATCTGATACGCCTAACCATCATTTATTTATAACAATCCTTGCACTTCTATGGTAATATATTATGTATTTTTTAAATGCATCCAAGGCTAAAAGCAGCTCCGAAGTGGTTGAGTTACAGGGTGATTAACATTAGAAACAGTAGAAAATCAGTACAAAGCATACTGTAAGTGTAGGCTACTCAGTGTTACTGTGAAACTGGGCCTGAGTGGGCCTGGCCGAGTTTGTTGCATTGAAAATGCATCTAAGCTTGGAAGTGGTTGAGCTCAGGTGATCAGACATCAGTAAGAAAAAGTCAGTAGGCCTACAAAGCATATTGCGTGTGGAAAATGTTCACATCATTTTTTACATTTAATTAATTATAGACGCGCGCATGCCGTGCGTGTGGGAGGCAGGGAATAATCATAGTATACCTTCAAGAAAAAACTAGAACAAAACACTGCCTCTATGTAAGCAGAAGAACAGAGGGCCAGAGCCACAGGGTTGGCCAATCAGGAGGCCTTCAGTATATGTGATGCTGTGTTGTTTTCCTCGGTTATTTACATAGATTCTATAACCCTGGCTTACAAGTAATTTAAAATTAAAATTAAAATCAAACAAAGAAGTCATGTAAAAAATAACTTTATTTAAAACAGAATTTAAACAAACTACAGGGTTGTGCTATTGAGAAGTGATGAGATGATTCATCGATGCACCACTAGATGTCACCATGTATCCAGATCTTGTGGTCCTTGGAGCTTAGGCCATCAGAAGATCAACTGGGATAATCCCCATTGGTCGATCCTCATCATTTTGCTTCCAACAGCCACAAAGTCTGGATGGAGGGCTGTACCAAATTAGAGAAACATTCATAGTAGATGGTAAATGCTCTACCAAAAACATAAATCATCAGGCATTCTTAACAAAGAGATGGCTTTTTGCAGATCACATGGATGGGCACAAATGGTGCAAATTGCTAGCTTTACAAAATATGAGGTAATAATGTTTTTTAGACAATTCTGTTCCCAGTTATGCAATTGAAACCAAGTAATATTCAGTATACTAGTGTTTTGGGAGGAGAAGGTGAAAAAGTCTCTTGTTGTCTACTCAAGTGGAAATATTGTTCTACTATGAGATCTTTGAATATTGCCAATATGTTCTATCCTTTGTGTTTATCAATCATCATATACAAAAGCGAGCAAACATCCAATTAACAAACCATCACTGGGTGTCTATACAGCCTTCAATGCCTCCTCCAGAGCAGTAACCACATCATCAGGTACAGGGAACTTCAGCTTCGCAGGTGGACCCTTCTTTATTCCTGTCCATAGAGTTATTTCTTTTTGAGAAGGGTTAGAAGGAACTAAGTGAGTAACAGGAATAGACTCATGGATTAAAGCAAAATAAAATCTCACGACCATGTTTACAAAGCAGAGGGAAAGAATACCATCAAGACTCAAGAGTCACCACAATATTCACCTCCCATTTTCTATGAAATTGGTCAGGCTCAATATGTCTGCAGAACTGCAGGGCCAACATCGGTAGCCAGTACCACTGGCTAGACTACCGTAAGAGGTGTGTATATTTTCTTCTCGGATGCATGCCTGCACGGTTCCACTGAAGTTATAAAATCTACCTATAATTAAAGCTATAACGATGAACTAATGTAGCTATTTTATTTAGTATAGCAGTCTCAGTCGGTATGTGTGTACGCAAGTGTTTGCTCAGTGTGCGCACACGCTTTTGTACAGCGTGTGTATGTTGTTAAGATTTGTGAGTCGTGAAGGAAGGGGGTCACGAGCCATGTCCAAGTCTTTTTGCGGGTTCTCCAGCCAAAAAGGAACCACTGAACTACTTGACAAAAATCCTTATTTTCTGAAGTATGGAAAGTGTTGGGGGGTGGGGCAGGCATACATTTACAAATACATGAAATGTATAACACATTTGTTTATGAGAATGGCATATTTATACCAGACATACTTTTCCTCCAGGATATTTATTTTCAGAGTTTAAAATTGTCTATTGTCCAAACCAAAGTAGGCTATGCAAACAATAAAGAAAGGGTTAACTGTAGCACACTGACAAAAATGGACATAATGATAGCTGTATAACGTGTAAGGGCAATTACTGTAAATGTTAAATATTAAGCAAGAAAGGTCCAAAAGCATTACTATCAACAAGGGGATTTTGAGGAGTGAAGTGAAACAAGACAAATAGTTCCCCCTCCTTACCTTTCCCTCCGTCCATCAGAGTGATCTCAAAGCTCTTCCTGCGAGGTTTCTCTGGGTTTAAGATCACTTTCAGCTCAGGGCGGACAGCCAGGAGGGCCCCTTTCACCCCCTCGGCATTACGCCCATACACCCGTCAGCTCTTGCTGCAAGGACAAACAACAGGTCAACAGTCAGGTACACATATTCATTATGAAGATCGTTATTGTGTGAAAATGACACATGATGGATTTTACAGAGGTTTATGGCATACAGCATGACTGGCAAATATTGTCGGTAGATTTGATAACAAAATACAAAGTAAGACTCACCAGTGTTCAATGACCACTCTCTGGCCTTCAGAGTCATCCTCAGTCACTTCATCTTTCCCCCTTTTCTCCTCTTCAACCACTTTCTCCTCCGCCTTGCGCTTCACTCCACGACGACCTAACCAACACACATTGAAGTTGTAGTGCCTTATGGTTAGATCTTTGATGCATAACATAAGGTCGACATAAGAGAAACACAAACACTGATCTAACAAAAGTAAAATGATGATTGAGTTATATGATTTAATCAACCATTAGCCAATGGGATGAGGGTATAACTCAGATTAGTATCGTTATTATTATTGCATAGAAAAATATATAAAATAAACAAAATATATACACTATACAGACTGTAATACATTATGTAAACATCAAGATCAGTACAATCAATGTGTTGCAAAGCTCTATAATTTTGGATATGTTGCGCAATTTGCATGAAAGAAGTCTAACCTATTACCCACCCTGTGTTTCATTCTTGCTACTGTTTCTGCTATGACACCAGAATTTCCCATTATCTTATCTGGACAATAACTTATATTATTTTTTGGGGAAATAGGCATTAGGTAATAAACTAGGTCTTGTGACACATTACTATCACCATTGCATCCATCCATGTGCAGTGCACTCCTCCATAACAGATTAGCTAGAACCCCCATTTCATAAAAACTCAGTATTCTTTCAGTATCTTTAACGAACTTGCTTGTGTGTGGTCAATAAACCTTCAACTTCTCGAATTATAATGTTTTCAAACCTTGCTGTGTTTTTGAGTCATGTTACAACGGACCCCAAGTATCTTTATGCAAATAGTTATTTCATCGTGTGGAGTGATTTTCTGTGGGAGTCAGACGACAAAGACAAAATATATAAATGTGTTTTGTACATTGGAGTAGACCAGGCAACACATTATCAAATTGAACGTTTCACGCACATGCAGGCAACTGCACACTTGAAAACAACATGATTATGGATAGGATTAGCCCCTACGGAACCTCTCCCTCCGCTGTATACAGCGGAGGGAGAGGTTCCGTCGGAGCTAGGATAGGATATACAAAACCGTCGCTTCATTATTTGATTACTTCCTGGGAAATCTGCAACTAAAAGAATGTCTTCAGCACCTTATATGTCTCCAGAGATAACATAAACAATTTGTTTCTTAAATATACAGTTTATTCCATTCACCTACCTCCTCCGGACGCCATTGATGATGTTGTTACAAAACTTTAGCGCGCTTGTGGACTATACCAAAACTGTGATGGAAAGAGGGAGGCAGACGAAACCATTCTTGATTGTGCTTTTTTTCCATTTCATAATAGCCTACTTTGGGTCAGTAATCAGTAAAGGACTGAATAAACGTAAAAACTTTACAGGCATAATACAGCTCACAAATCGTGAGGGGTTTTCCTCTCCTGTCCAGTGTGCTGTACTGTGGGCACCTAAAACCTTGGGCACCTCAACGATAAATTCACTTTTTTTCCCCCAGATGTAAAAAAAAAAATATATATATGCTTTGGAAAATTATTGGAAATAATGTAAAGTATATATGATTTGAACATGCATGGTATATGACATATCATTATAAGACAGTGATAAGTGACAAGTTTATTAGTTTATTAACTTTGCTGATGACAAGACAGTGATATAGGCTTGATCACAATTAGTCTGTAATTGTGATCAAGCCTATCTCTGTCGTGTCTCATCTGTAAATTACAGATGAGATACTGTCACACCCTACTTAAAAGAATACTTTGACATGCCTTATCTGACCAAATGGCTCAGGCAAGGTTTTGTTACATATTTGTAGTTATGAAACTAGGTCACATCCAGAGAGACAAAATCTAATAATGCCACATGGTGGCCTTTCCAGAGCCACTGGAGTCGTACTTTGTCTCAGATGTGCGTCATTCTGCCCAGCTAAAGCCTAGACACACTTTGGGAGACATTTTCCCGTAGCAGTTTTGCTTACATAGATCCTCTATGTAAGCAGAAGAACAGAGGGCCAGAGCCACAGGGTTGGCCAATCAGGAGGCCTTCAGTATATGTGATGCTGTGTTGTTTTCCTCGGTTATTTGCATAGATTCTATAGGGGGGGTGTATGACAGCTTAACAGAAGAATGTGTTTGAGTAGCCTACTCTTTTTTTTTAAGAGCAAATATTTCTAATAATTTGCAGTACACGAAATCCATATCCCACTCCCAATTGGCCTTGCAGTCATATTTACAATAGGTAGAATAAATAGACTGAGAATGTCACCACTTCCGTTTCTGCAAACGAACAAGGGCTATACCTCTAAGAGCAAAGCGGTGTGACTGATTCATGAGCATTCGTTTTATTATCTCCGCCTTGGCCACACAATCACCTCTTTCATGTCTTTTGGTCTCTGTCTCTTTCTGAATCACAGACAGACAAAACCAGTGTGGATACCACCCAGTTGTACACATGCACATGTGCACGCACACACACACACACACACACACACACACACACACACACACACACACACACACACACACACACACACACACACACACACACACACGCACGCACGCACGCACGCACGCACATGCACGCACGTGTGACTCTTTAAACACCCGCCCTCTCCCTCACATCTCTCAAGACCCAATCTGTCTGCAGTCTGCTGTGTTGTATTTTTAGATGAGTAAATCCGAATATGGGCACCTCGACCACCAGGCAGATATACCCTCTTCATCCTTCATCTTCCTGTGTTTTTAGAATGGACTCGGGAGATTCCTGCCACCTGCTTCCTCCTTTCTTCACCATCCTCCTCCTATGATTAATTATGCACATGCATGCCTTCAAGTACTCACGCGTCACGCCTGCACACACGTGAATATGTGGCGAACCAAACACACACACGATGTGTCACACACACACACACACACACACACACACACACACACACACACACACACACACACACACACACACACACACACACACACACACACACACACGTTAATTGAACTGGTTAAAAAAAGAAAAGAAAGATTAGCTCTATTTTCCTGTGCAGGATGAACCTATCTGAGGCACAGAAGGAGAACATTATTGCATTTATACATACTATCAGACTTCTGGTCTGTGTGTTTGTCTACTAAGTACTAATACTAGTGCACACATGCATGCATGCATGCTTGCCAGAGAATATTTGGAAAAAATATCTCCATCTGGCTCTCCCTCGCTCCCCCTCACTCCTCCTCTTGGTCAGTCATCAGGGGCAGAAGTTCTTTGGCCTGCCTCATATTACACCATGCTGGACAATGAGAATGGTCATTGCATCTGTGCTGAAAAGACATTAATTCAATAGGAATGCAATATGCAAGGTATTGTTACCAGTTGTGAGCAAATAATGAAAAATGTTCAGTTCAATTCTGACTGTCCAGAACTGTTCCATTGAATTAATTCCTCTTCAGGACGATGCAGTTAGAGTACAGCTATTAATCACTTTTTTTTAAAAATAGGAAATCTCACAAAGTAAGCTTGCACATGCTCTGAACTTCATCGGCTATTTTCACAGTTTTTGAAAATGTGTGAAATTGTGTGAAAAGTTTTGAATATTTTTTCTTTTTTACATTTCTGCCAAAAATAGGGACACCAGGATTAGCGGTTAAGATTTGTTCCTCTATCTGCCACTTTTACATTTCCTTTAAATAAAGTGGAGTAAAAAGTAGAATATAGGATCAATAAACACATTGTAAAAAATGTGTATGATTTGATGTAGTGGAGTAGAAGTATTGAAAAATAAAATAATGTAAAAGTACTTCAAAATTAAGAGCAGTACTTGAGTAAATAAACGTAGTTTCTTTCCACCATTGGTAAGAGGTAATGAATCCATCTCATCATCCTGAAAGGTCTCTCCTTTTTCTCTGCAGCAGTAGCTACCACTGACGTCAGGGAGTGAGTCTGGGTTGGGGCCGTGCTGTGAATAAGACGTCTGAATGAGGACACACACGTCAGTGAACATGCAGTGACACGCAAAACGAACACGCCAACTCGCGCAAGCCGACTCACAGCTTTGGCCAAGATAAACACATCAGCCATCTGCGGGAGAGGGATGGAGAGAAGAGAGAGAGAGAGGGGTGGGGTGGGGGGCAGTGCCGGTGTACAGACAAAGACAGTGACAGCATCAAAGATAGACACAAAGGAGGGTAAAAAAGGAGACGCAACAGCGCAGAGGGAAGATGTTGGAGTACAATCAGAAAGAGTGGGCACAGTACTGCGTGACAAACACATCAAAGACGTGAGCTGTTGGACTCTGCTAATGAGCTGTTATCTTTGTTCCTAAACATGAAAAAATGAAGAAAGATGAAGGTCCCCTTTACAATCCAGATATGGACAGAGATGATAACCACCTACAATACTGACGTAAATTAAGACGGTGCAGTCGAATTGGTTACGCTTCGACTTTCTGTTGAGACGGTGTCTCAACAAACTTGGCTGTGTGCTCTGTGCTGGGGGCTGTCTGTTTTGCACAAGCTTAGAAAGTCTTTCATCTTGGCTCACTTTTAGGTTGCCCGTGGCCATATGAATGTCCCTGTAATTTGAGAACATGGTGCCTTAGACTGATAAGTGATAATGATTCTAAGAGGTCCAATATCATACCGTATATTTACATGGGAAGGGCCCTGTGTACTTGTGCATGCATTCATAAACCGTTTCAGACAAAATGAAAAGTTCAGACTCCTCCAGCCCTAGGAAACCAGGCAACATAGGCCAACAATCCAGTTGAGATAGATGACACTAAAGAATGTTAAGAGTGTTTTGTTTAGATGATGTCAATACCCTCGCCTCAACCTTGTTTTAGGCCCAGAAAGGTTGTGTTTAATTTATCAAGGAAGGCTAGAAAATGTGCACAAATAAGAAACTGAATAGGTCCTGAAAGACTGATGTGGTATAGTAGAATAATAAAGTATTACAAATTTAAATACTCAACCTGTCATGAGACTGGAGTGAGCAGGTGGGGTGAGAAAAGTGGGAAAAGAATGAGAGAGATTGGAGGGAGATGAAAGAAAGGTGTGAGAAGAAGAAGACATGGTAGAAAGGAAAATACAGCCAGAGAGAAATGAAAGCGATTGACATTTTTTTATTTATCAGTCAAAAACTCGACATAAAGCTCCCTTTGAATCGGAACTAATAAGGTCATAGCTGACTCTGTGTGTGTGTGTGTGTGTGTGTGTGTGTGTGCGTGCGTGCGTGCGTTGACATGCATGTACTGTACATGCATTTCTATGATGTGTAATTTCGAATGTTTGTTTTTTTGTATGCGTGTACAGTATGTATATATGTGCATCATAATCATCATGATGGTGTGAATGGATCTGGTGAGGGGGCGTGTTGACAAATTGTCACATTTTCACCCGGGCAGTCACCCCAGCTTGCCCCTGTCTGAATCATATTCCCCCATCCTTCGATACCCCGAGCCATGTGTCCCATAGTTCAGGAGCCTTTCTCTCATGTTTCCGTAGGGCAAGGCAGCTTGATGTTCAAGTATACCCCTGGACATGATGCTAATATATCACAGGGACTTGAGTGCCCAGCATCGAGGCTTTGTGTAATATCATTTTTGTAGTCTTTGGTATGACTTGGCCAGGGACTGAACCCCCAACCTCCCAGTCTCAGAGCAGACACTCTAACCACAAGGCCATACTAAGCTGGTGGTGTCATATTTTCACCCAGGCAGTGACCAGCCTGCCCTTTGTCTGAATCATATTCCCCTTATATAGCTTGTAGGGGATTGTGAAGTGAGAATTCTCCAATTTGGTGGAGTAAAATGTTACCATATCATATGTTTGATATGGTAACATTGATAGAATATGACCTTCTCACATGGTTTGAAAAGACAAAGTGAACTGACCTACTGATGGTCTGTGCCCCAATCACACATGCACGTACAATACGTGTGCATGCACATACGTGCACACAGTACGTGTGCACACACATACGCACACACTTCAAATAGTGATTCCATCATGGCTGCTTCAGTATCACTGTAGTGAAACAAAACGAAAACTAAATTGTGTTATTTTGTGGTGTTTTTGGTGAAAAGTTTTGTGTTCCATTAAAAGTGTACCGAGTGTCATGTTTACTCTATTGCACATAACAGATTAACTGCTGGCTACTTTGAATAACATTTTCAACAATGTATTATATAAATATGTCTTCCAAATACATTTTTCAATAATGTAAGACATTCGATCGAAGGGAAACAAAGAAAAGAAAGAGACAGTGTTTTTTTTTGTGTGTGTGTGTGTGTGTGTGTGTGCGTGTGTGTGTGCGTGCGTGCGTGCGTGCGTGCGTGCGTGCGTGTGCATTCGCGCCTGAGTGCATGTGTGTGTCAAGCCCACTAAGGTCTGCCTTGTGTTATGCTCATTGGCAACTGCGTTATGGATGAAAGCAAACAGTGAAACAACAAAAAAACTCACATGCAGTTTTGTTTTATTATCAAGATTTTTTTATAAACAGACAAAAGGTCTATTCACAGCGTTCCATTGAAAATGAAATTTAACAGTGTCACAGTATCTTTCTTAAATTCACAGTCAGAGCTTGGGTACCCCCCCCCCCCCCCCCCCCACACACACACACACACACACACACACACACACACACACACACACACACACACACACACACACACACACACTCACACAAACAGAGGTAAAACAGAGACAAATGTACAGTACGCTCAAGAAGAAGAAACTGGTTTCCACCTAGATGCTGTTTCATATGTTTTTGCCTAAAGCAGCGCTTTCTCTCACATCCACCCACAATCACCCACATCTCTCAGGGGTTGATTCTTAAGTGTAGATATTCCTTATTCGTACTGACAGTCATACAGTAAACATCAATTCAAGTGGGCATTAATACATTGAGTTATTATTGGGGCACAGATTTGGGGTATCAGGAATAAAAAACAACGCAGTGTGGGGAATGGGCTCTGAAGTTCACAGCATTTAATTTATATTCCATGTAGGATTTAACTATCTCTTCTTTCTTTACAGACCTAACTAGACACTATGTAGTGTCTAGTTAGGTCTAGTTAGGTCTCATAGTTATGGTTTACTATGTAAACCATAACTATGAGTGACACATTCAACAAAATAAACAAATAAACAAATCAAATCAAAATCTATCAAAAATCTAAATCAAAGTAAAAAGAATGGTGAAGCCTGGGCTTCTCACACAAACCTAAACAGCATTACTATGTACTGTTATGGTGTGTAATATCAGGTTTAACAGTTTGCTGGGATGCCTTGGTCGGGATGATTGAATCTGAAACGTTGGAATGGGAGAGAGGAGAGCTCTGAGCCCATGGTGTTGGCACTTTGACCTCAACATCCATTATACTCTTATCCATCTCATACCCTCTGGTCACATCGCGCTGTGATCGATTTGTTCTCCCTCCGACCATCTTTCACGTCTTGCTCTCTGGTTCATTTTACACTCTATTGTATTTGTATGGTTTGTCATCTCAGTACGGTCTTCTCTGTTGTCTCAAGATAGTTGTGTTAGAATGATCTCTCTCATAATTCTGGCAGGGCTACTTTATATAGTCTCTCATTAGAAATATCACTGTTTATTGTTGTCATGAATTATTACTATCCATGTCTAATGTTCCTGCTGTTTAAAAATTAAGAAATGAATAGATAGTGAAAGTGAGAGGTAAAAGCAACTAAATAAAATCAGATTTTAAGCAAAGGTTAGATTGTATAGTGCAGCGCTAGCTGCTATAGAAAATAGCCATATAAAAAGCAGATTACAACGCCTGCATTGTTTTCTGCTCCCACAGTTGTTGTGGTGTTAGAAAATGTTTGTTTGTGCGCGTGTGTGTGTGTGTGTGTGTGTGTGTGTGTGTGTGTGTGTGTGTGTGTGTGTGTATGTGCGTGCGTGCGTGCGTGCGTACGTGCGTGCGTTACAGAGCTCACTCACGGTGGCTGCTTGGTGTCATCCATCAAGTTGACGACCAATGATGTTATTGGGTGATAAAATCCTATTAGGTCTGTCCTAATCAAGCAGCAGCCACCTTTCTCCTCAAAACCTGGCCTGCACTGCACCTTGACTGAACTCCTCGCCTTGGGGTTCCTCCCCACTGTCGTACCTGTCTCCTGCATCAGTATAGCGTATAACTACACCTCAAGGGGCAGGGGGAACGGGGGTACTGAATCAGATCCAGGTTTTTTTTCAGAGGAAGGAAAGAACAGGTAGAATGTTAGAGGAGAAACAAATGTGTATGGAGAAATTCAGCCAAAGAGGAGATGGAGGGAGAATGTTGCTATTGAGAAGGAGAGAAGGGAGAGGAGAGACGGGATGTAAAGGGAGGAAGACGAAGAAGGGAAGCCTGGGTTGTCATAGCCTGGTGGGCACTCAAGTTCAAAGCAGCGGACGGTGGCATCTTCGTTGCCGTAGTTGGTCCAATATTCTTCCTGGTCCAGCTTAGGCAGGGCCACCTCATCGTCTGAGAGTTCGTACTTGGAGGAGAAGGAGGTGGAGGCCGGGTTGCTTGGGGGGAGCTTGGACTTGACCGAGGAGAAGGGGAAGGCTTTGACGGTCTCCGAGCTCTTCTGGTACATGGACTTAGAGGAGGCAGCCGGCTTGTTCTTGGAGAACCACCAGCGGGTCTTTTTACTGAAGGTGGTGGTGGTGCTCCCGGTCAGGGAGCCAGGGTCCGGCATGGGGCAGAGGGCAAAGTCCATCTCCCGGAGGAATCGGAGGTCCTGGCCACGGTGCGGAGACGGCGAGGTGCACATCAGCTCGGAGGAGGAGATGCGAGCTTTGCGGAACCACTCCCACAGAGGCTGTGCCTCACAGCCACAGGACCAGGGGTTCCCATTGAGACGGAGGAACTGGATGCCCTGGGTGTCCGTCATGGCCTGGCCCGGCAGCTCTGCCAGGGAGTTGTTAAACAGGTAGAGGATGGTCAACCGGCCCAGGTCACGAAAGGCCCGGCGATTGACTTGCCTTATGCGGTTTTCATGGAGAAGGAGGCGGTCCAGATTGACCAGGCCTCGGAACGCGTTCTCCGACAGCACACGGATGCGGTTTCCATGCAGGAAGAGATGATTCAGGTTGACCAGATCTGAGAACAGGTCATCTTGCAGGAAGTGGAGTTGGTTCTCCTGAGCATAGTGAAAGCATAGCAAGATTTAGTACCATATAAAAGCAAGGTGGAAGGAATTAGTGCTGGGGTGATGGCAGAAATTGTGCATGGGATCTCCTAAAATAATTAGTTGCATCCACTGGTTTCAGTTTGTTTCACTAGGAAAGGTATAAGTTGTGCTATATTATGTCTTTAATTAACTGATTAAAGTCACTTTAATTCCATGTTTGATTGAGTAAATAAGTGCTGTGCCACCAAATCATCATCTAAGCTGTATTGAGAGAACCCATCCAAAATGTGTTCTCTTGTGCACTGTGCAGGCCATACAGTGTGCCTGCGCAAAGGTTTTAACTTACTTTCTTTCACACTAGATTTACGTATGCTTCCTCTATTTGTATTGCAAGCGTGCCTGCACAAATGCACATGCATAACTATCCAATACTGTGTGAGTGTGTGTGTGTGTGTGTGTGTGTGTGTGTGTGTGTGTGTGTGTGTGTGTGTGTGTGTGTGCGTGTGTGTGCGTGTGTGCGTGTGTGCGTGTGTGCGTGTGTGCGTGTGTGCGTGTGTGTGTGTGTGTGTGTGTGTGTGTGTGCTTTGTACCTGCAGGTAGAGGAACTGCAGGCTATACAGCTTGTGGAAGAGATCATGGGGGAGAGAGGCCAGCTTGCAGCGGTGCATGTGCAAGCTCTGCAGCTTCTCCAGACCCCTGAAGGCTCCACCTTCCAGTCGGTGCAATGAAGGGTTGTCCCCCAGATCCAGCTCTTCCAGCACCCTGAGGTTACTGAAGGCCCCCGCCTCAATCCATGTGATGTTGTTACCGTACAGCCACAGCACCTGCACAAAGGTGAGGGAAGGCAACGAAGGGAGATGGTGAAACTAGTCAAGAGGTATAGAAAACAGCGGAAGTGTAGAAAAAAAAGGGGGGGAAAAGAACAAGGAAGGGACAAATTGACTAGGTTTACTGTACCTAACAATTGAGTGAAAAAAGATAAACAATACTTCTACACACACAGACACACAAAACATGAGACCACAGCAGACACACAGTCATCCGCATGCACATACACACATTCTCCTTCGCCATCCTCTACCTGTGTCTCAAATCCAAACGAGTCTGCGCGGAGCTCCGTGATGCGGTTGTTCTGTAGAAAAACGCGCTGCGAGTCATAGGGCACACCAGCTGGCACTATGGTGAAGTTCTGAGACTGGCAGCTGACTGTCATGGGTGTTGGGTAGCATACACACAGCCTGGGGCATGCCCCCGCACCACCTGGCTTCACCACCACCAGCCACAGCACCAGCCATAGGGACAGTCCGCCTGGATTGAGGGGGAAAAATGGAGTGGTGGGATTTGATTAGACAGATCTTTACTGAACCCAATGGTATATTTAGCAATATGGGGATGAAAAACAAGAGGATTGAGGGTGATGGGTCATGGAGAAAACTCAAGCTGTGTTTAAAATGCTCTCATTGGCTTCACCTTAAGCCATATAGCTACTTTATGTAGGATGAATAGCGAAAAGACAATCTACAAGCTTGTGAGATCTGTTATTTGTTTTACTCATTTAGAAAATGTATATTCATTTATTTATTTAGCCTATAATGACATGTTCCAAATGGGACTCCGGTTGAAAGTGGTTAAGAAGGAACCTGTCATGTTAATTAGTCATATGGCTATCTGTTAACAAGACAGAGGGAGGGAGACCCTGACAGAGAAAGATATATTGCTTTCAGTGCTTTGTTGTTGTTGTCTGCCAGAGAGGCACTGACGCACATGACTCCACAGCACCGCACCGAAGTGTGACTTATTGATAGTCCTGGGAGCACTGGATCTCATGCATAATAAATCAGATGACATTATGAATCATTCGTCCGTTCATGTCTACTGTAACTGATCGCACGCGTTTCAATCTCCCAAAACAAAACAGCAAAAAACGAGGCAAATCCGCCAACCCTGGATGACTTAATCTGGTAGTCTAGTTCACTGTTTCGGACCAATTTTTATGAGTAAATAAATATCCCTTTATTTATTTTTTTGTTTTCTATACATTTTGGTTTTAATTATTATTATTTCAAAACATATTCCAAAAAATTCAAAAGAATTTCATAGATTAGAAAAGAAAAAGAAAATCAAAGAAATTCCATAAATTGAAAAACAAATGTTTTAAGAAGTAGTGAAAATAGACGATCTACAAGCTCATAATGCTGCAGGAAGGGACACACACACACACACACACACACACACACACACACACACACACACACACACACACACACACACACACACACACACACACACACACACTGTGAGCTTGTAGATCTGCTATTTTCACTAGTTTGGCTCCTGCATGGGCAAACGTCTAATCTCACTCTTGGGTCTTGAGCTAAAACGTTTGGGAACCACTGGCCTATAGTTGACTCCAGGCTACATCAAAAGAGTGTAAGGACACGCGTAAAACCAAACCATAGTAACCAGACCTGGGTCGGGTTTGTTTGTCATGAATAATCCAGAAGCACCTTGGCAATAAGCTCGAATAACAGCGACACAAAGGTGTCCCCTGCCCGCGGGAAAAGTACATGCATGAAATAATAAATGGGTTCCCATTCATATGCTGTGCGCAAGATTTTCCAGCGGCTCACCTTCTGACCTTTAACAACTCGGCCCATTAACTGACATGGAGATCTCAGGTGCGGGCAATTAAGTGAAAAAAGACACCTTTCCGGAGCCTGGTCTCTGTCACTGTAAAACAATACTTATTTACCCCAATAAATCCCTGTCTGGCTCAGCAAGTGGTTAGTGTCATGCGAATAACAAATCCACTGCTATTAAATTCACGTGCGTAATAGGCCTACATCTCACATTTAATATATTTACCCAACGTGGAGATACACATGCACGTAAATGTTAAGTTATAATATTACATTGTTTTGATCACGAATACATTTTCTAAACTAAACGAAGCGTTGTACTGTACAGAAACATATGAGCCACAAAGAATGTGCCACGCTAAAGTTGCCATCTGACGCATGATTGAAATGTTCATATGTTGTATGCAAATCCTTTGCGATGTGTTTTTATCTGAGAAATTATGCAAAAGCCAATCAGCCCACGTAAACAAAAACTCCACTAACACCACAAGCATAGTTAATTAATAGAACATATTTACTTAGTGGAAAACATAATGAAAACTCACTCATAATGAAAACATAATGAAAACTCACTATTTCATATGGTAACGATGGTGTATTTATGTATTATTATTATTATTATAATTGTTTGGGGATAATTAAGCAAGTGCAAGGGTAGCTATGTGTGTGTGTGTGAATGTGCGTATAATAGTGTATGTAATGTATGAAATGTATGTTACAAAAAAAATACATAAAAATATTATTTAAAAATATATAATTGCCTAATAATAAGACAATCAGCTCACGTAAACAAAAACTCCACAAGCATAGTTGATTAATAGAAAACATAATGAAAACTCACTCTTGAAGTTGTGGCGGATGGAGTTCCGAGAGTTCATCCTCCTCACAGACCAGCGAGTCTCCATCATCTCGAACCAAAGCCGAAAGCGAGTTAGCCTGAGCGGCGTGGAGGTGCCTGCTGTGCTGCTATCTGCTGACGATCAGCTCTGGTGAGTCGGAGTGGCTTCAGTGAGTGGTGATGCTTGGGCAGGATTCCCGGGAGTCGGTTAAATACTCGTGCTGGTCTCTCGCCCACGGCCGTGGGCAGAGTAGGAATCTCTCATACGTCACCAGTGGTGTAACGTACATTTACTCAAGTAGGCTACTGTACTTTTTTAAGGTAGGCTATATGTTGAGTATTTCAAATTTTCAGTACTTTTACCTCTACTAACCACCAGTAACATTTCATATCCTCCAGATGTTTCATAGTTATTAATTAAAAATAATAATAATAATAATAATAATATATTTTATATGATAACTATGATTTTAATGATAACTTTTACAGTATACTACTTTATACTTTTGGTACTTTATGTACATTTTGATACCAATACTTTTGTACTTTTAGTCAAATACATTTTTAATTCTGGACTTTTACTTGTAACAGAGTATTTCTACATTGCAGTATTGATACTTTTACTTGAGTAAAACATGTTAGTCCTTTTTCCACCACTGTAGGCTACGTCACCATGCAGTTGGACGGGGGAGAGGCTGGAGGGAGAGAGGATGAGTTGTTCACAGGAGGAAGCGACAAGAAAGGCGGGTTACGTGCAGTTTAATGGGGGTGCGGGCGGCACGATTCCAAAGATGGACTCATGCGGGGGAACGCAAACAACAAGATACAACAAACTTGTAGAATTGGCACCAACATCAACGTTGTCTGGCTCATTCTGTGCAGATCAGCTTCTTGGAACATGAAATTAAAATATTGCTACGATATGATGCGACTTGCGAGGCCCAGGAGATTTTGATCAGGAGATACAAAAATGGAATAAATATGAATTCCATTTGTGATGAATAGAATTGGCATTTAAGTGGCATTTTACGCAAAGCCAAAACCTACCACTTTCGTTTTGCCTCCTTATTTCTAAACACCCAACCTCATTCCGCTTAATGCCCAAATAAGGACGGATGTAGTGTGACCTTTGGCTGCAATGACGATGTTGTCGTTTTCTGGTACACTATGTCCGTTATGCGCCACTATGCACCAGACAGTTGAATAACACACCACCTGACTGAAGGGTTGGTTGATTGATTGATTGATTGATTGATTGATGTTTTTATTGAAAGGAATGCATATGTATGAACAAATTTAACAAAGAAGCTCGAGAGCATATTTCCATTGTGGTCCTTCTTTGAGTGCAAATGTGCTTATAATCTGAGTGACATCACATGTATTGTATTGGGAGGGGGGACTAGCAGAGTGCAGAGACATACTGTACAGAAAAATCTAATAAATAGTAGGCTACATACATGGCAGTAGTGGTGGAGTTAGAAGGCCGCTTGGAATTCGGAAGGATACCGGTTCGATCCCCCTGTGTTACTGACGAAGTGTCCTTGAGCAAGACACAGAACTCTATGGACCATTTACAAGTATTTGATTTACTAGTCAGTCTATAAGCATGGATGTAATCTAATGTCCATTTGCCAGTGTTTCTCACTTTAGTGTAAGTCATTTACTGTACAAAATTGCATGACAAGTGGGCTGGAACATGCATTATGATATAATATGTTAGATGTGAGTGTGAGTGTGAGTGTGTTTTAGGGTTTTAGTCAATACTGTATTTGAGTCCTTTCTCTCACACGGGTCAAGGAAGGCTGGTGATTTACATGACACCAAGATGCACATGTTCTGTCCAACACACACAAAAGCTGCCTGCAAGGTCATCACTAACTACAAGCTGTGTGCGCATGACACAAGGAGGGGGGGGGTTGTGTGTGTGTGTGTGTGTGTGTGTGTGTGTGTGTGTGTGTGTGTGTGTGTGTGTGTGTGTGTGTGTGTGTGTGTGTGTGTGTGTGTGTGTGTGTGTGTGTGTGTGCGCCCGCACGCGCGTGTGCGCGTGCACGCATACATGTGGATTTACATAGTGTTGATGATGTCATTGTATGTCTTTAAATGTCTTGATGAATTGAATACACAGGACCACAATGGAAACAAGCCCTTAGGGCTTTTTGTGTTATGCTTTTTGAATCATTGTATAATCGTACCACTGACTGTGCTATTTGCAACCTGTTAATAAAGTATTATTCAATCAATCAAAAACAATGTTTCTTGAACGGGGGAGGAAGGACACTCACCAGGCAAGCATTAGTGGTCTCCATGGGAAGGCTGTGGGAGCGATAAGGCTGTGTGTGCGTGTGTGTGTGTGTGTGTGTGTGTGTGTGTGTGTGTGTGTGTGTGTGTGTGTGTGTGTGTGTGTGTGTGTGTGTGTGTGTGTGTGTGTGTGTGTGTGTGTGTGTGTGTGTGTGTGTGTGTTTCTCCATACTTTGTGATGACACATTAGCCCACATGTTTACAAGCTCATTAAATCACATGTGTGATCTGTTGATGACCCATCCAAGGAGTCAGAGGCAGAGCTCATACAACCTTTACCACACATGGATGAGAACACACACAGACACATACACACACATGTGCTCGAGCGCGTACACGCACGCACGCACGCACGCACGCACGCACGCACGCACGCACGCACGCACGCACGCACACACACACTAATCAAGAATCTTGACATTTGATTCTTGACACCCATCCCCATCCCCACTCACACCCCTACCCCCACGCATGCATGCACATGCACAAACACACACATGCACACGCACGCATGCACACACTCATTTGTACACGCACCTCTTTAAACACCCACCCTCTAATTCACATCTCTCAGTAGTGTATGGTGTTGTAACCACATGCATCACTGTCACTTGCTCTGGTGCATGTCCAGAATATCTGATTCTGTGCCCACTGCCCAGATCTAAACATGCAGCTGACTCTCTCTCACACACACACACACACACACACACACACACACACACACACACACACACACACACACACACACACACACACACACACACACACACACACACACACACACACACACACACACACACACACACACACACACACACACACACACACACACAGTGTACACCACATTCATGTGAATAGATTTCATGGCCTGCATCTTTTCTTGGCTGTGTGTGATATAACAACTTGCTGTAGACACTGTTCCATGCGGCCTAAGCTCATGGAAATCTATTGGGGCGGCAGTGGGGCGGCAGTGGCTCAGGGGTAGAGTGGTAGAGTGGCCGGGTAGTGTGAACTGGAAAACCGCAAGGTTCCCAGTTCGATCCCGGGCTGGGGCGCTCCCCTAGAGTTAGTGTCGAAGTGTCCTTGAGCAAGACACTGAACCCCTAAATGCTCCCGATGAGCAGGTTGGTGCCTTGCATGGTTTCCTCCGGCATCGGTGTATGAATATGTGTGTGAATGGGTTAATGGCACAATCAATGTAAAGCGCTTCGGAGAGAAGCGCTATATAAATGCACCATTTACCATTTACCATTTACACACACACACAAACACAGCTAATCTCTCAACCTCTCTATCGTTCTCTTTTGCTCTGTTGTCAAGCCATCCACCCTTGTCTCGGTTTGTCTCGCTGTAGACATTCACTCACTCTCCTCTCTCTCACACACTCATATACAAACATTGTGTCATGAAGATCTCCCTGTGTGCAGACACGTGTATGTGTGTGGACGCCAGCACTTGTGTTTCTGCCTGATAGAGTAAGGGCTGAGTATACGTCCAACTTTCGGCTAGGCTGTCTTGTTTCTGAACTGTCCACAGCCCTCCTCTGAGACACTCAAAAATAGCCCACCTATAAAATATTAGATCTATAATATTATAGTTCTGATATTTTCGCAGATTATTCACAGCTCCATGTGTGAGGGGTCAAGTGCTGAAGATGAGATAATCTTATCTGATGAACCCACTCACCTCCTGAGCAGAATGGAGATCATCTGTGTAGTTCCCACCAGAGCAGATGGGAAAGTACAACATGTGAGACCATTCATTATTTAATCTTTGCTAATCTCACTGTCAGTGTCAATACAGCAGCAGTCACACAGATTCTTACAGTTTCTGACAGACCAGCTTGTCTGAATCTGTGCAG
The DNA here is from genome assembly GCF_963454915.1 of Gymnoscopelus microlampas. Classification (NCBI taxonomy): domain Eukaryota; kingdom Metazoa; phylum Chordata; class Actinopteri; order Myctophiformes; family Myctophidae; genus Gymnoscopelus; species Gymnoscopelus microlampas. The sequence goes on from NC_139955.1 coordinate 25,648,973, forward strand.
TATGTGTCATGAAGATATTTTTTTTATCTTGTTCCATTTGTTCAACAGATTCAATCTGTCCAAATCAGAAAAAAAGATCATAGATGGCTTATTTTTATCCCTGACTCAACACCCTCACATTCTATTCCTGTCATCCATTTGTTCATGTAATCTTTCACTTTAAAATAGTCACAACCGGGTTGTGATCATTGATGACGTATGTATAGATGCGCACACACGCGCGCGCAGGCACGCACGCACGCACGCACGCACGCACGCACACACACACACACACACACACACACACACACACACACACACACACACACACACACACACACACACACACACACACACACACACAGTACACCACATTCATGTGAATAGATTTCATGGCCTGCATCTTTTCTTGGCTGTGTGTGATATAACAACTTGCTGTAGACACTGTTCCATGCGGCCTAAGGTCATGGAAATCTATTGGAATGGGAATGTATCTACAATCATAACTGCATACGAGAAGTGAGCCTGTAAGCATGTAGGAGGATGCAGTCTGCAGGTACTTATTTTTTAATTATAGAACTAACAGCAGCACAGTAACATAGGTTTCACAGGCACTTATTTGTAACGATAATTGAAGTGTGTGTCTGTGTGTGTGGAAATGTTCATGTGTTTTGGAGACGAGCAGCATGAGGTAAATTCCATCTTCCTTCTTCAGCTCCACACACCTCTGTGTACCATGGGCTCTGTACTGAGGAAAGTGCACCCCACCCACAATCATTGTGCTATCTGGGGACTTCGGAAACATTGGGATATATTATACTGAAATTTGGCAACAAGATTTTACTGTTGGTCGAAATATATATTCCCCCCAGTGTTAAAAAACATTTGATTTAACACTACATCTGCATACTTTTGCAGCATTTCCAATATTTGGTCAGATAACACATTTGAGACATGGCACATTATTATAATACAAACTTAAATCTAGTGCTTATTTCTGTGTAAAAAACGATTTCTATGAGGCATTTCCCTTTAAAAGAAAGTACATGTATACATGTACTACTTAAAATGTAGGAAAACAATACTGATAGACTATATCAGAGGCAACATGAAGCATTAAAATACAATTGTAGCAGCAGCACATGAAATTTCAGATATAAAAGAGATTCACTGTTTGAGTAGGCATATTAGCACTATGTCACTTTGCATAGTCAGTCAGCGTTAGTGCAGAAAAGGGTCTTGGAAATTCAACCAACATGCTCTAACACAAGCACATAGAGAGAGAATGTAAACAGACCTGGTCCATGATTTCTGACATCTGTCAGATAAATAAAAAATCATGTGTAAAACAAGCAGATGTGTCCTGAAAATAAACGGCTGTCTTTCCTTGTTGGAAATTCTATATACTGTACATAAATACATAACATTTACCAGGGAATGTATAACCAAAACGAAAATGTCTCCTCAAAGTTATGTCACAGCAAACAATAATTATATTTCCGACCTCCACTGAGTGTGTTCATTGGCTACAAGTGTGCCAAATACAAAGAAAGAATTTGAATGAGACAAATGCAGAAAAAGAGCAAGAAGAGAGAACATATTTGAGAAATATTATGTGTGAACAGTTAAACAATATAGTAAATGTTGATGAGTTCAATATAGAACTCATCAACATTTACCAAACAAAATGAATACGAGGTAAGGCTTGTAGAATGATGGGGTTGAAGAAGCAGTGGATTGTCAGGGCTTGGCTTCTCTTTTCATTGTGCGCCTTCACCAGGAGCCAGTGAGGAAACATTGACTTTGGTTCTCCCATCAGCCAGGCGACGGCAGTGCAGGTAGACGTAGAGGGGATGAATGAACGCGAGCAGGCTGATCAGGGTCAGTGCTACATTCACCTGTATGGGTAGACAGAGGGAATGAGTAAATGCGAGCAGGCCTCAAGGGCCCCAAATCTTTTCGGCGCGCATTGCAAGGCCCCTCTGGGCATGTTTGCCTAGGGCCACCACAGACCCTAGGATCGGCTCTGCCTAGAAAGGAGGGTGTGACGAAGGAAGTGTAGTGAATCTGATGAAAACTAATTGACTGAGTGAGTGTGTGTGTGTGTGTGTGTGTGTGTGTGTGTGTGTGTGTGTGTGTGTGTGTGTGTGTGTGTGTGTGTGTGTGTGTGTGTGTGTGTGTGTGTGTGTGTGTGTGTGTGCGTGTGCGTGTGCGCGTGCGCGTGCGCGTGCGCGTGCGTGTGCTTGTGTGTGCAAGCTCAACAGTGCAACAAGGCTCTGCTGTCCGCACCACCCTCTATAGCCCAGTCTGTGATGAAGGGCACTGCTATGGCAGCGTAGGGCGAATGTCAGGTTTGTAAACGCCTGAGATACTTGTGGTATCCTCCTCTAGGATTACTACCAAAGGGCGGTCCGGTCCGTACTTACGTAGAATGGGTCACCTCCCAAGGGTCCTTTAACCAGAGCGACACAGGGGTACTGCAGCAGCGAGAACACCGCAGACAAAGCCATGGCCAGGCCATACAGCTTCCCAAAGTGACATGACGGGAAACTACACACACACACACACACACACACACACACACACACACACACACACACACACACACACACACACACACAAAATACACGCATTAGGAAATACAGAGGGCAATTAGGTAGGTACAATTATTTTGTGCTTGCTTCTCATGAAATATTATTAATATAATATCATTTTAAATTAGAATAAGAGTGTAAGTAAGGGTAAAAAACTATAAACTATATGAAAATATCAAATATGCAAAGTGTGCCGCAGTCTCTTGTGAAAATAAAAAAACATATGAAATAGCCGCAGACATCAAATATGCATAGAATATATTGGAACGGGAATGTATCTACAATCATAACTGCATACGAGAAGTGAGCCTGTAAGCATGTAAGACTGATGTGGCCATCTAGTGGCCGCATTTTGAATAACTAAACAGGATATAAAGTGCAGCAGAAGTTAGGTACAGTAGGGGCTACAATGGGTGGAAATGTACAGACATGTGCGCGGCAGGGCTCAGTGCCTATTCAGCAGCCTGGTATAGCCTTTGTCTGTTCATTTGGCATTTGATACTGCAGTATCGCCTGTCTGACGGTAGCAGGGTGAAGCAGGGTGAACAGATTGTGGTTGGGGTGTTGAGTGTCTTTGATGTTCTGCTTAGCCTTGGTTAAGCACCACTTGGCAGCGATGGAAGAGGTACTCTGATCTGATTTGTACTTAATCCCAAATTTTACCTCAGTGAAAGCACAAAAGTATTGTCATCAAAATATAATGAGTACCAAAAGTAAAACTCATTATGCAGAAAACAAGCTGTTTTTGCTAATTTCTTTTTCAAAAATAGTTGCTCTACACAAACTCACAACGCATCATATCATGACGTTGTGAGCTCGTTGGATATTTGCCTCTGAGATGTAGTGGAATAGAAGTATATAGTATCATATTATAAAAAGTGTCATAAAAATGGTAACACTCAAGTAAAGTAAACGTAGCCATACTTTCCGCCACTGCTGCAGTAGTATACAGTATGTCCTGGGGGGAGGGAGGCTCACTTCACACAATGTGTACAATAGAATGTGAGATTGTGTGCTTTTGGGTGTGTGTGGGTTACATGAGTTTGTTTGTTTGTTTGTTCGTGCGTGCGTGCGTATGTACGTACGTACGTGCGTGCGTGCGTGCGTGCGTGCGTGCGTGCATGCAAGTGTGTGCATGTGCGTGCGTGCAAGTGTGTACGCAGTGGTGGAAAATAACTAAGTAAATGTACTTAAGTACTGTACAATTTTGAGGTATTTGTACTTTACTTAAGTATTTCCAATTTCCAATACTTTTACTTCTACTCCACTACATCTCAGAGGCAAATATTGTACTTTTACTCCACTACATTTACTTGAAAACTTTAGTTACTAATTACTTTTCAGATATAAACTATGATATAATGAAACATACATTAACCACTTTAGCCCTATCTTATACCTAGGCTATTTGAAAATAGCCGATCTACAAGCCGATGCGACGCGTTGTGAGCTTGTAGATCTGCTATTTTCAAATATTTAGTACTTTTACTTTTGGTACTTTAAGTACATTTTGATGCCAATACTTTTGTACTTTTACTCAAGTACATTTTTAATTCTGGACTTTTACTTGTAACAGAGTATTTTTATATTGCAGCATTGGTACTTTTACTTAAGTAAAGAATTTGAGTACTTTTCCCACCACTGCAAGTGTGTACGCGCAGTGTGCCACTCACGCTATGCTGAGGAAGGCTGCGTTGCCACCGTACAGGAAGGAGCGATTGAGCACCTGCAGGATGAAGGTGAGGTACTGGAGGGGCAGGAGGGGTAAGGAGGCGCAAACAGAGAACAGCACACACTGCAGCGCCGTCAGGAACAGAGAGAGGACCGATGACCTCAGGTCTGCCTCTCGCTCACTCTCCCCTACACACACACATGCACCCACACACACGTGTGTGTACACGCACGCACGCACGCACGCACGCACGCAGCGCGCACGCACACACACACACACACACACACACACACACACACACACACACACACACACACACAATCACACAAACGTTTGTCTCACTGTCTTTGTTATTCTTTATTGACCTGTTTGTAACTTGCCAAACCTAACCCTTAAATGGCCTAAATCCTAACCCAGTGGTATGTACAGTAATAGGTGGCCCAACACTCAATTGAACTGGCCTGCAATTGATAATATCCGGCCAGGCAATAATTTACAATATCTGACCGTCCCACATATAGGCTATAATGTCAGAATAGAGAACCTGCCCCGACCTGAAGTGAATGACAGGCAGGTGTTTCACGTGCCGTTTATCTCCGTTTATAAGGAGGGACCTTGAGAAAAAGTTCCTGAAAGAGTTCCTTTATCTCTGTTATCTGGAGAATGTCTGTCTCCAGATAAAATGTTGTTGTTGTTAGTAGCATACTATTTGCAATACAGAAAGCTGCATTTTATAGCTACATGCATATAATAGACACATTCTGTCAAAACAATACAACATGTTCCATTTAGCCACCCTGATATTCTGACTTGTCGTTTGCTTTAACCGTGCCAATGTGTTGATCGTCTGCAATTTGCCTGAATCCATGTAAACGCAGCATAAGATCAACACACAGGAGTGTTTCACAACAGTGGGTCGGGACACATTTTTGGGTCATAAATATACCCTTATATATTTCCTAAGGCCTATATTTTTCTCTTTCAACCACCCCCCCCCCTCTCACACACACACATACACAAAATACATTTTTACAAATGTAAAAATTGGAGACTTTTAAAATATTTTTTCAAATAAAATAAAAAACTAAATCCATAAAAAGAAAAAAAAATCCATAACTTTTCAAAAGTACTTAAAATAGCAGATCTACAAGCTCACAAGGTGTCACATTGCGACATGTTGTGAATTTGTAGATCGGCTATTGTAGCTTTTTCTGAAATAGGGCTTCAGTGAATAATTCATTTTTGTTTTAGGGTTCATTTTGTTTTTCTGGCTTCACTGTTAGCTGCCGAGAGTTTTACCTGCGGCTCTGGGCTTGCCCTTGTGTCTGTCAAAGATCAGTCCGTTCCAGGGAGCACACAGCACACCACACAGCTGGGTCGAAGCAAATGCATTGAGGTACTGGCTCACTGCAAGGACACGGAAGCCATGGAAGAGACCGTTAGACGAAATAGAATGCAGCATCACTAATTCAACAATGTACCTAATCAACATTGTAATCCGTACCAGTGTGACATATCAGTAGCAGTGTAAGCTGTCAGTACTTTGTAACCTGTCAGTATCTCTGAAACCTCTCAGTATCTGGCTAACCTTTCAGTACCTGTGTAACCTGTGAGTACTTTAAACCTGTCAGTACAGGGGTTGACAGTGGTTCAGGTGGTAGAGCGGCTGCTTCGGAAACAGAAGGCTCCCAGTTCCAAACCTTGAACCACGGAACTGCTCCTGATGAGCAGGTTGCTGCCTTGCATGGTTTCCTTTGCCGTCTGTGTGTGAATGTAATGTAATGTAAAAGGCGCTATAAAAATACACCATTTTACCATTTTAGTACAGTATAAATAATAATAATAATAATCTTTATTTGAATAGCACCTCTCAGACGATGTGAGACTGGAATACCTCACATCTCTCAATGGAAATGATGTGAAGAGAAGTTTTGGATTGTGAGGATTGGTAGCTATGAGATGAGAGAAATAGTTCGATCTCTCCTCTTTTATGGTGTTGTTTACATTTTTTAAGAGCAGTTTCATGGTGGTGAAATTACATATGACATACACGTTCTGCATGTCTACATGCCCTTCTTATGACCCGGACACGGTCATTAATCCATGGTGGAGGCTTTTTTGCTGGTGGAGAAGCTTTGGAGATTTTTTGGGGGGCTACGGTGTCCATAGATACAGTACAGCGTTGCATGAATTGCATAGTCAACTCGTCCACAGAGCACAGGGAATTTAGCAGCTCAAGCTGCTTGGAAGCCTGGTAGGTGCTGCAGAAACTCTGCATGGTCAGTGGAGTAATGGGCCGGAAGCATCTGGGGCCTCTCGGCATAGAGACCTCCGGCGCAAGGGGAAGTTTAAAAAGAATGGCGGCATGGTCAGAAACAGGCATGGTGGTGGTCTGGAGATCTAATAGTTTAACCATGATCATGGGTCGGGCTGGAGACATGTTGGGTGCAATTAAAAGTGTGAATCAAGTCTAAGAACTCGGATGCCAATTTATCATCTTGGACATCAATATGAATATTTATATCACCTAATAATAACATCTCATCATAATTGGTAATAATGATGGAAAGTAAGTGACCACATTCTGCCAAAAAAACGTTTGATTTGGGGGGGGGCGATATAACAAGCCAACGAAGATAGTGGGAAGAGAAGAGCTCGAAGTTCCCAACAGCAACCGAGCATTTGTGGCCGGTTTTATGAATGACAGCAGTGACCAATATGAATTTCCAGCAGGTCCTCGTCTGCTGGAATTCCAAAAGGAATAGCCGGGGGGACATGCCGCAATACGATCAATATCGGTATCTGTCCATGTTTCAACCAGGAAAAAGTCATGGCCGGTAATAAACTCAATAACTATAAAAGATTTCCTGGGGATGGACCTTAGTACAGGCATCCATTTAAAAATAATGTATGTCAGTACCTGTGTAACCTGTCACTACTGTATAAACTGTCAGTATACTGTGTAAACTGTTGTTGTAATGCCTTATTTATATCACCACAATAAAAAAAACGTATTGGTTGTAAGTTAACCACTTAAACCATATACTTCATTGAAGGGAGTTCCCCAGCGGTCTATATTACGCCGCTTCCTTTTTTCCCCCAACACCAAATCTCTTTCCGAAAACAGCCATTCTTCAAGCTCACAATGTGTTGCTTTGTGACATGCTGTGAGCTTTAAAAAATCAGTGTCTGACCTATGTTTGGGGGGGCGGACCAATTGTAAATATCCCATTTGTTTGTCTCCTACATAAAAATATATATTTCAAAAGATTTTCAAAAGGTTTAATCAAAAATGTCATCAATCAAAAAATAATTGAAAAGAAATAATAAAATAAATGAAAATAGCAGATCCACAAGCTCACAACGTGGCAAGAAGCGACGCATTGTGAGCTTGTAGATCTGCTATTTTTACTAGTTTGGGTCCCGGGCAAATGTCTAATTTCTCTTTTGGGTCTTGAGCTATAAAGTTTGGGAACCACTGCAATAGAGTGTTTCTAGACAGTTATTTGGGAAGAAGATTGATGACCATGAAATGTTTTTGTGGTCTGTTATGTAACATTGAGAATGTTTGTGTGTTTGTGTGCAAACTCAGATTCTTTCCTGAAGTAAAAGTTGCAATACCGCAATGTAGAAATACTCTGTTACAAGTAAAGGACCTGCATTCAAAATGTTACTGGAGAAAAAGTACAAAAGAGTTGGCAGCAAAATACAATGTACAAGTACTACATTTTTTCAGAGTTTGTAATACTTCAAAAATAAATAGTTGATCTACAAGTTCACAATGAGTCGTAATGCGTTGTGTTGTGAGCTTGTAGATCAGCAATTTTCTATGAGCTGAAGTATAAAATTGTGTTTGAGAGGTTAATGTAGGTTTTGTACTAATAATCTAAATCTATTTTGTTTTGTTTCATTCTTAACAATGTCTGTTTAAATCCTCATACCACCATGCGATAACTGTAATGTCTAATACACCCAAAAAAACGACACACAAGGATTCTGCTAATTACTTTGCTATTGTTGCTTATTTTGCTGTCCTTTCTTTTCTTTTCTTTTTTGTATTAATCTTAGTGTAATTTTTTGTATACTTTTTGGGGTATATACAAAATAAAAAGGGAATATAAATATTCATGTACTTGAATATTTTCCACAATAAAAAAATGTAAAATAATAATAATCTAAATCTGCAAAGTAACTAAGTAAGGCTGTCATATATTTGTATTGGAGTATTTGCCTCTGAGATATATAGTGGAGTAGAAGTATAAAGTACTGAAAATTTGAAATACTCAAGTAAAAGTACCTAGAATTGTACTTAAGTACAGTACGTGAGTAAATATACTTAGTTGCTTAGTGTGTGTGTTTTTACCCAGTGAGGGCTCTCCCATGGTCAGTCTCTGCAGCATGGGGTTGAGGGTGCCAATGAACAGGTAGTGTCTGAGCTGCATGACTGACAGCCACAGCAGGTGCCACAGAAAACACATGGATAGTGCGCACTCTCTGAAACTTTTCTCTGGCGGAGAGACTTCAATCATCCAGGAAAATAATAGAAAGCAAGACCGTGAAAGAGAACAGAGGAAAGTCGAGAAGTCAGTCTGCTGTGCAGTCAATGGTATATACCCCTTTTTTAGTAAATATCCCTTTTTTCGTATCCCACATATTTATTTATTATAACAAAATAATTTCATAAATAATATAAAAAAACAATCTAAGACATTCTATAATTGTAAAAAACAAATGGACCCTTACATGCAGTAAGGGTCCATTTGGAGTGAATTAAATGAACACTGAGGATTTTACCGTGTAGATTCGATAGTACACATCGTGGCGAATTGGGGGGTCTGTGGCCTAATGCAGTGGTTCTCAACCTGTGGGTCGGGACCCCAGGGGAGGCAGATGTGACTTATCTGCCCAGGGCAGTCCCCACATGATTTTTTTGGAGGTCCCCAGATGACAGTGAAGTGACAATTTAAGAACTTTTAAGACCTCTTTAATACAAAAGAAAAAAAAAGACCATTACTGCATCAAAAGTAATCAACAAACTATACTATACAAACTGGCCAACATTGGCCAAATTATCAAATAATATAAGAAAGAGGCAAACATTTTGAAAATAGCTCGTAGTCAAACAAAATTGAATGCCTCAACTCCTACATTCCAAGTACTTGTCAGGGAGCGGGGTCCCCAGTTCAAATATGATTATTTTGGGGGGTCACGGCCTGAAAAGGTTGAGAACCACTGGCCTACTGTATATCAAATTTGGGGTCCTTTAAATTAGACATGTTTGAGAATCACTTGTATCATACAATACAAACCTTTCTTTGGATGGCTCTCCTTGTCGAGTGGTGTATCCTGACTATCCTCTGGAGCGTCGTCACCCTGTACGTGACCTTTAGCTGCCTCCAGCTCAGGACTGATGGTTTTGGTTTTTCCACAGGTCACCCTGGCAGAGCAAAGGTTACACACACAGTACAATCCTTAATTGTTTGGCAGCGGACTCCCATCTCAAACATATTTTGTTCCAGGGACCCCCAAAAGTAAACATTTGAGTTGAAAAATATAAATATTCAAAGATTTTCAAGATTTTTCAAAAATAGCAGATATACAAGCTCATAGCACGGCACGAAGCGTTGTGAGCTTGTATATCTGCTATTTTTGAATAGCCAAATGTATAGCCAATTGTGCTATATATAGCTAAAATCTAAAATGACACAGCTGCTTTTCCGGTTTTAATGAAGCTGAAATATTTTACTTTTAAGTCCTGCCCAGGATTCGAACCTGGGTCTCCTGCACGAGAGACTTCTACCGATTCTTCAAGATGGAATGCCCACTTCATGAGCTTCTAGGGAGGGTCTACATTTGTCAATGAAAGAGTACAGGGAGACCACCTCCACCACTTCTGGGTTGCAACTTTAACGCCAAAGAGTGTAAAAATGGACACTCTTCCATTTGTGGACTCTTTGCAGTTAAATGAACACCATGGATGTTAAAGTGCTGCAGTGTCAAAGAGATCCTGGACAGACTAAAGAACCTTGGTTTCTTTAGTTGTTGTTTTTTTAATGTCTTACCCATATGTATAGCTGTCAGGTACGGGGTACGGAATCTTGGATCTGGGCATCAGGAGGAAGGTCCTGAGCAGGTGAATGACACCACAGGCAGACAGGAAGAGGAAGCAGTTCTGCAGAGAAACGCCCGACTCAACCAGCAACTAAAGAGGAAGAACAGATATATCTGATTTAATAACATAATTTCCCTCCTCTTCATCAGCACCTTCTTAGAAGATACTATACCTTCAGGTATTCATTTGTGACAAGGAGACATATTTTACCTTGATAACGAGGAAGATTGCTGAGGAAGAGTCAAAAGCTCCATTATATAGTGTGATGATGGTGGAGCGATGAGAGCCAAATAGGTTCCCGACCTGCAGTAGATAATGAGACGCAAGCTTACATTTATCCCAAAATTGCCAATGATGCACACAGCCAGAGGTAACGAGTGCAAAGACCTCATTCTGTCTGAGCTGACTGTCATGTTCTTCGTATATGCCTGCCCTGTCTTATGCATTCTTTCTCCAACCTCAAGAGCTGGTCCATAGCATGCATCTCAGTAACCCTTATTCCTACCGCTCCCTTTGCTACTCCCTTCTTCACACAAAAATGTTTTCTGGCTCATAAAGTCTCATTCTTTGGCATGTTTGCCGTATTTCCATTCCTATCTCATACTGTATCACTCCATTAAATGGAGTGCACAGATTATTCTTTGATCATATCGCAGGATCATAAGCATAGCCTTAAGCTGCCTTTGTGACCAATACAAGTGAATGGGTCCCGGTTTGAGGCTACGGACCCCCACCCCCCCACTGAGAAAGTTCAGGGAGCAGGCTTTCTCAAAACATATTTCCTGAAGATGGGTCATGGGACTGTTCTCCCTCATAGCTCATGATCATGATTCATGATGTTATTGCACTGTACCTTCACATTAGTATGGAGAGCCAGTGTGCTAAAGTCAGATTTAGCAGATCTGCAAGCGCACACCGCCTTGCGATGTGAAGCATTGTGAGCTTGTAGATCAACTATTTTTCTTTTCACTGTGCACCAGTCTTTCTCATTGTTTTCTATGGAGGACTGATAGAAAATGCTATAAGGGCACACTTGATGTTGTTCAAGCACCCCTGGCGTTGGGCACTTGCTTTCAAAGTTGAAGAAAATTTGAATTTGTCTTGAAGTGTGCAGCTCATTAATGTCTGTGATCTTGCAAATAAAAGGAGAAACTCTGTCACAAGGTCAATGATTGCATGTCAAAATTATGGAATCGTCTGGGGAACTCTGATTGGACTTTCGACTTGTCAATTGAAAATATCAACAGTGCAAAGACGCTGCTTTATGAGTTTTACTATTGGTTCATTTAATATTGCCTCTAATAGATCCATATTATAATGTCCATGTCCCCCTTTTTTGTCGATTTTCACAGTGGAGTGTGAGAGGAAATTGAAAAATAATTTGGAGCTTCTTAAACTAGGGACAGCGTAGACACAGCAGAGACACAATTGAGATGAAAACCAGCACATCGAAGAGAGATGGAGTGGCTGATTTTCGAAAACATAGGCAGGTGACATTTATTTTGTCAAAATGCTGCTTTGTGGTATTTTATGTATCAGCAACAGAGCTCACAACCTTTAAGTAGCAGGCAGGCAAGCGCTACCCAAGTGTGGGTAGAGGTCTCGAGTGGGAGACAAAGCCTAAAAGTGATATGGCAACTTCAGCTCCATACTTGCATGTTGCTGATCAGGAACAAGATGCCTCCCACAGCGATGAAGCAGAGAGCGGGGAAGAGGAGGTTGGAAAGGGCTGAGGGAGAAAATGTAATGTGAGCATCCACAACTGTAACTCATTGTCAGTCGTTCAATGTGAGCGTCTAGCAGGATGGAGGGAGGACTAACCTGAACTTGAGAATGCCACAAACAAGGTACCAAGGGTGTAGAGGAATCTGGTGGGAGAGAGAGATAATAACTGTACTTAAGGGCTAGTAAATGAATCACACACATAGGACGTTAAGGTGGGAGAGCGCACAAGAAGATAAGAAACAACACTAATAGAATGATTAACATTATTAAACAGGTAAAAGGACAATGTAAAGATCATATGTGGCTGTTGTTCAACATCTGCTTGGCATTGCTCAAGTGCAGGTTGAACCTTGTCACCTTTCCTCTTCTGCTGATCATTGTACTTGGTGCTTACTTGACCCTGTCTGGAAAGCCTTTAGCCTACATTAACTCTGTTTTCCTGGCCCTTCCCATGCCAGGGGTTCTGTCTCACCCCTCAACCTCTTCCTCACCTCCCTGTGTCTGACTATTTGTGCTCCTTGGCTTTTAATTTCCCCTCCACCCTCTCTTAGTGGAAACACATGGATGAGCTTATATGACCAACTAGAGGAGTTTGTTATCGCAGATTAGGTCTGGGAATGGAGATGGAGTCTGATAGATGGGGAATGTGAGTGTTGCTCAGCTTCTCCCTAACACCAACACACACACACACACACACACACACACACACACACACACACACACACACACACACACACACACACACACACACACACACACACACACACACACACACACACACACACACACACACACACACACACACACACACACACACAAACAAACCAACTCATCTAACGATTCACACAACCAGAGGCAATGAATGCAGATCTCAAACCCGTTTCTGTCTGACCTGTCGGTCAAGTTCTTTGCTAGCCCCATCTGTGACCTCATCCATCTTGTAGGCCGTGCTACAGCGATGGGTGAGGTCACAGATGGGCTAGTTCATTGCATGTTCCTTCGTAAACCTCAAGAGCAGGTCCATAGCAACTGTCACAGTAACCCTCATTCCTAGAGCTTCCTTTGCTACTGGGTCTTCACACAAACATTCCCACTGTGTGATTCTCTGGCTCGTAAAGTCTCATTCATATAGGCATGTTCATTGTGTTTCCATTTTGCTGCTGCTTCCCAGCTCACTGACCGCTCTGCCTGGCGACCTGTTACCCAGGAAACCTCCAGAGCATTGCAGCCTTCTGCAGAACCATTTTGACCTTGTTCTTTCTTTATGTTATATCGCACTAGTTTTATCTGTCCTTGTCCAGTTACCATGTATGAATGTGTTTTTGCGACTTGCATGCACACAGTCATGGCTACGCTCACTCTCATACCGATGGCATGAACATGCACAAACACGCACAAGCACAAGCTACAAACCATTTCTCCCCTCTTCCCAAGACTCCGATCTCTGCCTGTGTGACTGAACATCTGCTGCTCTTGCGAACACACAAACATGGCAACCCCACAGAGTTGACATGGGACTCGAAGAAAACCACAGGAATCACATATAGAAAAGAGGACAGAGCCAGAAAGAGAGATAGAAAGGCAGGAAGAGAGAAAAGAGACAGAAACAGAAAGGAGAGAGAAAGAAAGAAAGAAAGAAAGAAAGAAAGAAAGAAAGAAAGAAAGAAAGAAAGAAAGAAAGAAAGAAAGAAAATAGTTGTGTTTGCCAAAATATGTCAAAAAGGGTAAAAGATTAACTAATTATACAGAAAATGCTGTGTTCCCATTATCTTAACCACAACATGTAGACACAGTGAGGAAGGAGGGGAGGAAGAACAGTCATGCAGAGATGTACTGTAGAGGGGAAGACAGAGGCCTTACTGTCTGTAACTACACTGCGTTAATAACTGTTGGTCGCTGCACGGCCTGGTTCTCATTTCAGTTCACAGTGTCATGGCGGTGACACAGCATCAACACCTGTCATTCTTTTGGATCAGCTCCAGCACTGTTCTACAGCTCCATCCAAAAGGCATGAATCTTGAACAGGGTTTTGCTAAAGCATCAACAGACCAACATATGTTCGCAGTTTAACTTGATTCTTTTATACAATTTCCCCCTAGAATTCCAGTCACACCAAGAGGGTTTATAACGTGAACGTGATAAGGGCTTATTAGTGATCAATCATTAGTTCTGCAAATGAAATAAAAATAACACTTTATAAAAAGCTTATGAAGAGAAGTGTTAAGAAGCAAGTAAGAGCTCAAGTATAAGCTCAGGATGTGACATGTTGCTTATCAGAATTTGGCATTCAAATAAAGAAAAGTGATGTGACTTTTTATGCTATTTAAAACGGGTTAATTCTGTTGCCATCAATTTGCTGAAGGACTTAAGTTAAATTTCCACTTTATTACATATTTGGGGGGTATACTTATATTGGGACATTCACCCATTCTTCATCTGTTCATCCATCCAGCCAAACAATCAAACGACTCACATTCCAATCAGTCGAGCCACTGTAGTGCCGAAATGATCAAACAGGAAGCCATTAGGCAGTGTCAGGAAATTGTTCATAAAAGAGGCGATGGTGAAGACCAATGAGAACTGCTCATCCTGTCCACTGCAGTCTGAGAGAGAGAGAGAGAGAGAGAGAGAGAGAGAGAGAGAGAGAGAGAGAGAGAGAGAGAGAGAGAGAGAGAGAGAGAGAGAGAGAGAGAGAGAGAGAGAGAGAGAGCGAGAGAGGGAGAGGGGGTAGAAGAGAATAAAACAGTGCTGGGATTTAGGTAATGAAAGAGTGTGTTCAAGGAGGTGATAATGGAGCAGAAAAATCCACATGCTCACCCCTTGTGACCAGCGTGTGTGTGTGTGTGTGTGTGTGTGTGTGTGTGTGTGTGTGTGTGTGTGTGTGTGTGTGTGTGTGTGTGTGTGTGTGTGTGTGTGTGTGTGTGTGTGCGTGTGTGCGTGCATGCGCGCGCATGTGCCTGGGTGGCTGTGTGTGTCTGCAGGCATCCCTGCATGCCCCAGTTTGGATGCGTATCCTTCTTAGCACATATTACACATAACATGAGTAATGAACACGATTGTTAATAATGATGGTTTGGTGGAATAATTTTGTTGTGCTTTATACTTATCAGTGCCATATATTTGCTCAAATGGTGTGTAATACCCTATGCCAGGGGTCTTCAACAGGGGGTCCGGAACCCCTAGGCGGGTCCTCAGAGTTACTACATGGGGTCCGCCAAATCTTTGTGTGATAGGAACCTTTTTTTACATTAACCACTTGAACCCCAGCCCCTATTCTGAGGGGAACATTAGCCAAAATGAGCAGATCTACAAGCTCACAACGCTGCGAGGCGTTGCTTGTAGATCTGCTAATTTCGGTGAAGACGTTTGGTGTAGAAGGAAAGAATAGCGGACCAATTACAGAGCCAAAGGTCAAGTTTTCTAAGTACTGAGGGTTAAATGTCTGAAAGTACACATTAACATGCATCCAACATATTAATAGAATGTGTAAACAAACAAACAAAAAGCATCAATTGACACAACACTGATGATAGTGCTGTCAAACATCTCTATGAAGCTATCTATGCTATCTATGAAATCTATGAAAAGGTTTAATCTGCCACACAATATTATTTCATCTCACTCTCAGCTAAGGGGTCCTTGGCCTAAAAAAAGACCCCTGCCCTATGCGATTTTATTCTTCCTCTGTGAGCCTAAAGGATGGAGATGGCTTGAACATTGTTCCGGTTAATGACCCTTTACTCCTAATTAACACAAGTTTCAGAATTACATTATTGTGAAACATAAAATCATGATTTTCAATTACTTACAATTAATTGTGCCGACCTAATCCAAAGTTTAAAGTTTAAAAAAGCTAAAATTTAAAGATTTAAGAGAACACCATTATTGACTTCCACATGGATCTTGCCGTAAAAGGGGCTTGCTATAAACAGTATCAGATGGGGTAGATAGAAAGACATTCAAGTACCTTTTTATTTACTATCAAATGTACACTTTTTGGGAGGGTTTGTGTTTGTCTTGTGAGTTGTTGTTTTTTACAGAAAACTAGAAGGGTCTGTTTCTTTTTTATCACTGTTTATCTTATTCTGTAAGCTGTGACAATCCTTCAATAAATGTTAAATAAAAATAGACATTCAAGTGGAAATCTGAAGACCACAGTGAGCAGCACTTACCTATGACTTGTGTTCCGTTGACATCTGTTGTGTTGACACACAGCGAACTGAAGTAGCCCTCTGTCTTGAGGACAAAAACGAGGGAAGCCCATCCGAACAAAACCCCAGCGAAACACAGGCACTCCACCAGACCCGTAGCTAGGGTGAACCAGCGACGCACCCCTGAGCTGCCCTCACAAGTCAGCATCGTCCCTCAAGCTCGATAGATGGCAGTGCACTGCAGCACATCTGCGCACAGGAACACACAGTGGTGTCCTTAGTCAGCTTTCCTGACTTTACCTGACAGAAATGGAGAGGCAAAGCATTACTAAGCACCACAATGACTCATACTCACATACAGAAAATATGTTGTCACAAAGCAGGTGGAAAATGATCATGCAAGGAAAGGCAAGACAAGACAAGACATGAGCATCAAATGGAAACATCTTGGTTAGTTTAACACAAAAACAAAGAGTCCTGGTAGAATTCAAACATTGTCTGAAGTCATCCTTATTTAGATGATAATCCATTACAATGATGAGTTCAGTGACTGCCTGTATAGCACAATGCAGACAACAAATAACATTTCAACATTAAACCAAAAATTCTGGGAAAACAAAATGCATCACTGTTTAGTTGCAGAAAGAAAACACTGATTCACACAGATCATACAAATACTCACAGCTCAACAGTGTGGTTTCGCAAGCTCCTTTCACTAACAACTCCACGTCTCGCCCTTTGGCTCACTGTCTCTCTGTGGCTTTATACTTCAGCTCTTGCTTCCTCTTCTCCCCAAAGTTCCCTCCCCAAGCCCTGTTTCCCCTCCTCTTTCACTTTCTCTCATATAGAGAATGAACATTTCTGACTTCAGAGTTAGCAAAATATCAGTCCAAGTTCTACCCAAGCACACATTTCTGTCTCCTTTGACAATATTTGATTTTTTTTTCTCTCAAATATCGTTATCTTTTTTGGAACACATGGCAACATCTATGTCAGTGGTAGGCAATAGGCGGCCCATGGGCCAGAACTGGCCCGCTAGCAATAATATCTGACTACAATATCTGACTGTCCCACATAGACTATAATGTCAAATGGGTGACAATAAGTCAAATTTAGAATCTACCCCCACCTGGAGAATGCTTTTATCCATGTTGAAAGTGAATGACAGGCAGTTGTTCCACATTGTTTCTTTCCATATCCAAAAAAAGACCTTCAGCTCCTATTCTATGAAAGAACTCATTTGTCTCTGTTCAAAAGGGAGTATGACTGACTGTGTCCAGATAAAATGATCTTTTTAAACTTTGTAACGAACTGAACTAAATGTCCTCAAGTGCACCATTCAAGGATGTGGCCTGCACAAAATATTTTCTATCTAGCACCTGTAACGTTTGATTACACACACAGTTCTATCAGTGCAGAAACCTTTATTTACACAAATATGTATTTATTAACTTTTATATCGGGTTATTACAGTATATAGTTTATATAATATATAGTATATACAATATAGTTATTATTGTATAAGATGGTCTGCCGCAAGTTCTACTTCTTAAATTGCATTGATAATGTTCTGCCCACCATCTAATGACTTAGAAAAAATTGACCCGAGGCCAAACTTATTTGCAGACCCTTGATCGATGTACTATACATGCCAGGCTGCCCACAGCCTAACTTGGGCAGTTGGGCTACACCCAACCTTATCTCTACTTTTCACAACAATTTCACAGTAATTTCTCACATCTCATACTTGTAGACATTTTTACCACAGCAGCTAATTGGCCTCCACACTCCCCCTCCTGTAGAATGTAGAACTGCATGTGTTTGGGATGTCTGTGTAATTTTTTTAGTTTGTATTATTGTGGTATGAATTCATTGTCTTTTTTGTTATGTCCAGTATGTGTTATGTTTCTGGGTGTTACCCACGCCACGTGTTGTTGTTTGCAAATGGATGTGGAAAGAATTTCCTCTCACGAGAAATAAATTAACTAGTTCATAATGTAGCATACACTATATAGCCCTACAACAATTGCAATTTTAAACCAAATTTGGCATTAGTATCTGAATCTCTGTCATCAACTAAAATACTTTGTTTCTACTTAGGAATGTGAGCAAACTACTCAGTACTCACATGCGTTTTTCTTTTACATAACCTGAAAGGGGAATAATCAGGATGGATGGAGGAAGGTTTTGGTTCATTATTATGAGCATCATTACTACACTGTCTGCTTGTCCGGGACAATCTGGTTGTTGATTGTCAACCAGTCCCGCTGGTTGACAATTGTCCCGCTGATTTCCCATCGATTGTCCCGCTGATTATGCCACTGACTGTCCCGTTGATTGTCCAGGACAATCAGCACCGAATGTCTTGTGCACGCTTCCAGTAGGCCAAGGAAATACCTCCCTGCATTTTTCCACATATGTTTTATATATAATGGAAGTCTAAGGTCGAATCAGGCTGGAACCTTATATGAACCGCATATTTTAAGCCTTAGGCTGAGGAGAGAGAGACAGGACATGCGGAGGCAGCGTAGGGAATGACATTCAGTAAATTGTTCGGCCGGCCAGCAATCGGACCTGAGACTCGCTGATCAGGGAATTGCGTCCCTGTGGTATGAGCCCTGATCATTTGGCGAGTCGCCACACCTTTCTACAGTAGATTGTATTAGTATTATTTATTTGGACTTAATTCATATTTACCTATTCCTATAATCAGAATTGTGAGTGCTTAACTATAATTATACAGTGTTATAAGCAGATTATAATGAATAAGTATATTTATAATGCATTAAAGACACAATTCCTTATTAACTCCCTTGAGGGACCTATAGTGACATAGGACAGTGATGCAATCCAAACGCAAGTGATACTATTAATATTCATCACAAGACTGCATCACCAACACTCACACTTCCCTATATGCATACGTAAATGAACGCTAACAATAAAATTCCAAAATATCAATGAAACATCACACGCACGCAGGCGCATACGCACGCACGCACACACGCACGCACGCACGCACGCACGCACGCACGCACGCACGCACGCACGCACACACACACACACACACACACACACACACACACACACACACACACACACACACACACACACACACACACACACACACACACACACACACACACACACACACACACACACACACACACACACACACACACACACACACTCACATACATACACACACAGACAGACGCACGCACGCACGCACGCACGCACGCACGCACGCACGCACGCACGCACTCACTCACTCACTCACTCACTCACTCACACACACACACACACACACACACACACACACACACACACACACACACACACACACACACACACACACACACACTCAATATGGCAGTTTTCTAAGCAAAATGTTGCAGGGGTTACTTTGCAGCCAAAATGGTTTAAAACCTCAAGCCCATCATACCCAGATCTGGGTATGGTGGCAGTCTTGGTGATGATAGGCCTAATATAAGTGCAAGATAGCTAAATGCCCTCATATTTGCAGTAAAGGTGCAATATGTCACACTAAATGACCCTAAATGGCTCTTCTTCTCTCCGTCACTGCATGTAACCAGCGGTCAAACAGACTACAGATAACAGATACAGTCAACAGATAAAACTGCCCACATCAGCAAGTTGTAGAGCAGGCAGTGGTCAGGTGTCATTGTCTATATTTCTAGAATAGATTTAGTAAAAACATATTTAATCATGGAAACTCTTTCCCAATCTGATTTCCTATGATGCCACTTCCGCTTTTCAGGGAAGCCATGAGTAAAGAAAGAGTGATGCCACTTCCTCTTTAGATATGAGGGAAGCACAGGGGAAAGAGAAAGAGAGAACAAGTGATTGTTTTTAACCATCTTAGGCAGTTATGAACACTCAATATGCATTGCACAGCATAGTTTCTTTAACATTGAGACTATGTATGGCCAAATACAAGACGGAGAGCAGAACTGTTTGGGGAAGGGGGAAACCACAAGAGTTACACAAGCCTATGCCTTACATAAATAGTGCCATGCATTTACACAGGCCTATGGCTTACATAAATAGTGCCATGCATTTACACAGGCCTATGGCTTACATAAATAGTGCCATGCATAAAATATTTCAGAAACAAGTAGTCCTATCTTTTGGTGGCATCTGTAAAGTAGGTGATAATGGAAATGAGCATTTGTTCAGCATGGCAAGGCTAGTCTAGTACTGTACATATGCTCTGTCAGTAAAGTAGTCAGCCTATTATTTACTGACAGGCAGAGACAGATATTGTGCAATAACTGACCATGATTTGTTGCTCAATGGTCATTAGTCTGTCATGTAATGCCGCTGTAAAATGTACCTACAATGATTAATCTATAGGACAAACTCTAGGCTATGCAAGCAATGACGAATTCTCAAGCCAATGCATAGACAATGGCTTCACTAGCCTATCCTATATTAGTTTTATTCTGTATAGCTGTCAGTGTCATTTCATACCAGGATGAGCAGTTACTGTAGTCATATCACAGCCTATGTCCTCCATTCACATTCACAAGCACTGTATTTTTCAGATGAGCGTCTAATTGCTGTGTATTTTTCTCCTGGTGTGTGTGTGTGTGTGTGTGTGTGTGTGTGTGTGTGTGTGTGTGTGTGTGTGTGTGTGTGTGTGTGTGTGTGTGTGTGTGTGTGTGTGTGTGTGTGTGTGTGTGCATGAGCGGGCGCGCATGAGTGCGCGTGTGTGCGTGCGTGCGTGTGGATGTGCGTGTGCGCGTGGGTGCAGCTCACCTCTGAGATGTCTCGCTTACTCTGCATGGGTCCAAACCTGGTCCAAACATCACACTGTAGTCTGTAGGCCAGAGCCAATAGAAGGCTATGTAAATATTGCTCAATATATAAAATGGACAGCTATTAGTCTATATTTAATCAATTCGTAGAATTGTAGCTGCAGCACCAGGCCTACTGTGATTTAGCTACTCAAACATTACCAACTATTTAGCTAGGCTATAATAACGAACAGAAAAATATCCAAATTAACATTTCAGACAGGACATTGTCTCTTCTTGCTCACAAATCACCACGAATGCAAATTTGCCATATAGACGATATAGCAGCTGGATTTATGACATTAATTAAAGAAAACTTGTTTCACTTTCATTTAAACAAGTGATTGATGTAGTGACAGAACGTGAGATTTGTTAACCTGTTAGCGCCCTCGTGTGACCATTTCTCATACTGTCGCGTACTGTTCTGTCATGGGAAATGACGTCAGTCCAGTACATTGAAAAGTAAAAGTAGCCCAATTAAAATGTCTAAAGTTAGACATTTCTAAAGTTTCTGGGCCGGCTATATCTGTTTCTTTACTTAAGTAAAAGTATCAATACTGCAAGTATATTATTACAAGTAAAAGTCAGGTAATCAAAATGTACTCATTATAGCCTACAGAATGTCCTGCATTTCACAAGTTTTCAAATGTACAAAAATCTTTTGAAAATAGCAGATCTACAAGCTGTAGCTTGTAGATTGGCTATTTTCAAATAGCCAAAGTTTAAATAGGGCTGAAGTGGTAAATGTATGTTTTGTAATAATCAAAATCTACAAAGTAACTAGTGACTAAAGTTTTCAAATAATTGTAGTAAAAGTACAATATTTACCTCTGAGATGTAGTGGGGTAAAAGCAAAAGTATTGACATTTGGAAATACTCCAGTAAAGTAAAGGTACCTCAAAATTGCACTTAAGTAGTACTTCAGTAAATGTTTAGTTACTTTACACCACTGTGTAAAAGTTATCATTATTAAAGAATATGTAACATAGGCCTATTATATATGGAGAGATATGTATATGTATATGAAATGTATTATTATTATTGTTATTGTTTTAAATAATAATTATGTAACATCTATGGAGTGTATGAAATGTTACTGGTGGCGTGGGTGGGGGAATGTTAAAATGTAGGTCAGGACACACAAAAAATTAACAAACCTACACACACTTTTATAGGACACAAGTCAAGAGCAACAGTGGAAAGAGAGCAGTCCTTTCAAGTAGTACTTAGCTATCTTGGATTTAAAAATAATTTGATACAGCTAAAGCACATTTGTGAGAGGTCAGACCAAATTGCAATCCTTTTAGTTTTTATTAGAAATGGCTTAGTGTTGTCGTTGTCATGTCAAACTGCACAATACATGCATATAATTATTTTCACACTCTATTACATCATGGTCACAATACTACAATCATATTAAAAAGTATAATTTCAGCAGGCAATAAAACTCCTGGACCAGAAACCAATGAGATGGAACCATTGTGATATTTTAAGAAAACACAACATCTTTAACATTTTATAACTTTTTGAGCAATCTCAAACTTTTTATAATTATAATAATTATAATAATGTTTCACCCCTGAGTTAGACGTCAACGCTTTAGTACAGCAACTCCACAAGCTTCCACCGGTCTTGTCTCCATGTGCAAGACCTCATTTGATCAGTCTGATTTTCAGTAAAGGGGACAAATAACTAGAAAATTCAAAGCTCACATTCTGAATAGAGAATGGCCGGTTTGATTAGTTGATCATATTGTTTTTGCTCAATAGCTCATGTATGTATTTAATTCAGAAACATTTTCCCTCCTACTGGCTTTTTCTTTACAAAAGGCTCCTGTGGACAGTTTTTGAAAAATAACATGTATCCTTAAAACCTGGTTTGTCCAATGTAATTGTGATGTTCATTTTATTTCAAGTAAACGTAAATCAAATAAACGTCAATCAAGTCTGCCACACCCACAGTGGCAGTCCATTTTCTCCCCACAAACCATCCAGCATTGCTTGCCAATCACCTGCAAAAATAAACAGAGCAAAACAAACAGACAGAGAGGGGTGGGGGTAGGCCCTCACATTGTGTTGATAAACCTATGACAAATGGGTTCGATTATAATGCTGTAAGGCCCTGTGGTTGTGTTCCTTCTCATCCACATGCATGGATGTAAAAATCCCATAAATCTCAAGTTTTATGTGCTGTACTTGCACAGTTATCAACAAATGAAAAATAAACGGCTTTCACAACACTGCAAATTCGTCATACTACATATAGACACATACTGAAGTTTTAAGTCTTTAAGTGGAAAGAACATTCTCCATGTGGCAAATACCACCACTAAACACAAACAGACACACTCAAATAAAAAGAGAGGGTGCACAAGTTTGTGAAACAGACACCTATAGGAAGCGTTGCACTTGAAATAATTTAAAGACAAGAATGTGTGATGATTCAGTACAATGGAAAGTAGAACAGAGAAGAGCATTATACAAATCAAACAACAGCAAATGTTATTTGTGCCCCCAAACATGTGAACATACAGTAACCTATATGTACCCATTATCATGATGTGTTTTGCCATTCAATGCCACGGCCATGGATGTCATTCACTCACTGATACTGTAGGTCTAATCACCTGCTATCTGATGACAAATAGCAGATGTCTGCAATCAATACTATGAATAGCCTACATGTGTGTGCGCAAGTGTGCGCACGCACACACGCGCACGCACGCACACACACACACACACACACACACACACACACACACACACACACACACACACACACACACACACACACACACACACACACACACACACACACACACGCTGGATAGGATCCATTACTATGATCTTGTATTTGTTTTTCTCATTTATTAGCATACGTGAGTTATTTATGACAAATCAGGGCTTTCACAATACCATATGGTGCAACAAATGTCCAGCACAGAGCACCTTTCAGGACCCACCATTAAGAGGGATGGGTAGCCTATTGATAGATAGGCTCCACTCAATGGGCCAGAAAGAGCAGGAGAGATACACAAGAAGGTGCTGACATATTTTTAGCCCCCAAGACTTGGAGAGCAGAGAAGAGAAGAGACACATTATGGGTGGGGGGAAAGAGCGGGCGGCAGGAGTAGATAATGACAGGGCAAGAGAGAGAGGGAAGAAAGATAGCTGTTTATTTTTAAAACCATCTGTTTTGTGTTGAATGAGTAGATTCACTGTTCAGCTGGGGCATTGAGTTGGGAGGATTGAGATTGAGAGGGGACATGTGGTAGGTCAGGATATCCAAATCAGCAGGGAGTATATTTTCAAAGCTGTTTGGGCATTCTAGTATATTTACCCAGGAAGGGGGGGGGGGGGGTGCACACACAGAGAGATAAGAAGTGTGACAGATATGAGATAGATACGAGAGAGGGGAAAAAGCAATGAAAGGTAGAAGACAAATAGAGAGATGTGACATTTTTAATTGAGTGACTCACTGGAGACATTTTTATACATCACTGGTAACACTGCACTGAGAGAGCCAGGGAAACAGTGAGGAAAGTGCAACAAACAAGACAGGAGAGAGAGAGGGGGGGAGAGAGAGAGAGAGAGAGAGAGAGAGAGAGAGAGAGAGAGAGAGAGAGAGAGAGAGAGAGAGAGAGAGAGAGAGAGAGAGAGAGAGAGCAGTGACCCCAAAGGACTTTGGAGAGCTGCAAACTTCATCAAAGGTAAGGGCTTCTCCATCTGTTCAACTAAGTGTGTGTGTGTGTGTGTGTGTGTGTGTGTGTGTGTGTGTGTGTGTGTGTGTGTGTGTGTGTGTGTGTGTGTGTGTGTGTGTGTGTGTGTGTGTGTGTGTGTGTGTGTGTGTGTGTGTGTGTGTGTGTGTGTGTGTGTGTGTGTGTGTGTGTGTGTGTGTGTGTGTGTGTGTGGAGACAACAAATGCTGGAAATCAACAGGATGCCTATCGAGGGCATTCATTTGAGCACCCAATTGTGCAATTGTTTTTAATAAATAGTTAAGTTATTTGAGTCTTTACCTTATTGTTAACATATTTATTATGAGTTTTTTTGTGTATTGTTGTAACTGCTGTAACTGCTGCCCTTCTTGGCCAGGTCTCTCTTTAAAAGACATCTTAATCTCAATATAACTAAAAATAAAGACAAATAAAAACAACAACAACAAAAGAAAATGTAGTCAATTATAATCTCATGCTGGCTCCTAGGCTTATTAAACCGATACTGTACTATAGTTTAACACGTCAATAATAGTCAATGACCCATAAATTGAAGGTCTATAATCAAACATTATGCATTCATGTACTCTTTTTTTATTTATAAATTGAGTATATTTTATATTGGTGTACGGTCGCTCAGCTTAGCTAATAGAAAAAGTCAAAGGGGTTGATTGCCTACTATGTGAATGTGAGTAAAGACACCTACGACTGCACGCACATGTCCATGTGTATGTGTACACTCGCGTTTCCACAGCAGATGCAGCTGTCTGGGCCTACTGGATTGTGCCTGTGTCACTGGGGCTCTATTTTTGGATACTGTGTTGTTCGGAAGGTCAGATAAAGTAGCTATAGGAATCTTCACAAAGCGGGGGATGGGGTTGGGGCGGGGTGTGAAGGGGCTAGCTGGGTACCCACTGTCCAACACATGCACTTGCCAGACATGCAGTACTGACAGGCAGAGAGAGACAGAGATAGAGACAGAGAGAGACAGACAGACAGACAGACACAGAGACGAAAGCAGAGATACAGAAGAACTAATACCATAGTACTGAAAAGGAGTGTGAGAGAGACAGTAAACAGCAATGGTCAGATTGAACCATTAATGACTGAATGAAAACTTCCCAGACGGGACAGAAGGCAGAACTGAAAGCTCCTAGTAAGACAGTGATAGAACTACAGGAGTGATTAGATATCTGATCCTGTGGGCAGTTGAACAGACAGAACGTTGTGAGGATCATGGAGGGAGAATCGTCTAATCTGCAGCCTTCTGGTTCTATGGAAACAACCAGTCAAACTGATGACAACAACAACAACAATAACCAGGTACGTGTGTGTGTGTGTGTGTGTGTGTGTGCGTGTGTGTGTGTGTGTGTGTGCGTGTGTGTGTGTGTGTGTGCGTGCGTGCGTGCGTGCGTGCGTGCGTGCGTGCGTGCGTGCGTGCGTGCGTGCGTGTGTGTGTGTGTGTGTGTGTGTGCATGTGCGTGCGTGTGTGCGTGTGAGCGTGTGCACGTGTGTGTGTGCACGTGTGTGTGAGTGAGTGAGTGAGTGAGTGAGTGAGAGTGTGTTTACATGCACAAACAAAACGTTTTCCAAAGCGCAAAACCTGCAGTGTTTCATGTTGCATTTCTAATCCATGAGGAAGCTGTACATGTATTTGTGGGACTGGCAGGTGTTTGGCAAATGGAACAGGAGTAATGATCATGCCTGCATGAGCTACGCTACACCTGTTCTTGCGCCAAATCTTCATTAAGAAATGTCTCACAAATGCTGACAGTACAGTTTCCTTTTCCAGCTGGTGAGGCGCTACTCTGTGACATGACCTGGTATGTGACCTGCACTGTCCCGTTTCAAGCAATCATAGCCAATGGAAAGTCACCAGTATAAAATAATCTGCAGTAGTGCATTGTGTGTACACATTTTTTTATTAAAGGATACATTATAAAGGGCAGCCAAACAATTCAAAACAAACAATGTAGGACATAAGAGAATTCACACTACAAAGACCAACATTATATAATAGCTATTTTTAATTTACAGTACACTATACTGTTGTTAATTTAAAAGATGTGTTTTTCTTTGCTCTATTTGAAAACACTGGAGTGATGTTAATCTTTATTGCATGTTTAGAGGACATTTGGGAGACAAAAGGTATGCGTTTTCCACCTGCAGGTCCATGCATGTCCTTACCGTCCGAAAGTGAGATGCTCAAAAATATCTACTGGAACATTATTACATTGTATCGTAAAGCACTACATTGTCCCTGGAATGAACTGAAGTGACAAGGTTTAACACCTCTGGTTACATACTGAAATTCCACTGTTATTTATTTCTCATCTCAAGGAATAGGGTTATTGTGAAATAAACAGTTGAGACTCTTAACTTTATACTTTACACTACTATACATGTCTTTGAACGTTTTGATAAGAAATACAACCAACAACTAAACTCTTGTTGTATGGTATGTTGCTTGTCCTCCAGACAGAGGTCCCAGGAACAAAGGAGTGTGATGCCCAGGAGACAGAAGCCTCCGTGAGGGAGCTAGTGGAAGACCAGGAGGTGGAAGGGTTGGAGGAAAGAAGTGGGGATGCAACAATCGAAAAGCAGGTAAACGAGGCCATCGTCAGCGAAATGGACACGCCTCAGACGACACTGAAAGATCCTGAAGATGATGTCAAAGTGGCTGGGAAAGATAAAGACAGGGCGTCAACCGATGTAGGCGCCGGAGTTTGTCAATCAGCAAATGGCGAGAAGGAGGTGGAGGAAGAGAAGATGGAAAAGGCAGAGGATAAAAATAGCAGAGAGGCAGAGGAGGTTGAGAATGGCAAAAGCGAACCAACAGACATGAATGAGGAGGACAAAGAGAAGGAGGGCAGAGGGGAGGAAAAGTCAGACACAGGTGAGGCAGAGGAGAAGCAAAAGGCTGATGAGAAAGACACAAAGGCAAAATCATCAAAGGGTGCAGAGAACAAGAGAAAACAGGCCAAAGAAAAAGAGTGTGCTGGTGGTATAGAAGGGAAGGACAAGGGGAAGAGCAAGGAGCTGGAGAAGCAAGGGAAGACAAAAAGAAAGACCGGCACTAATGCTCCATCCCCCTCCGTACCTCTTGCCGTGTCACGGCCGAGGACCTCTGCCCGCTCTGCTCGAGCTTCCACTAGAAATGACATCATGGCCAAGTTCCAGCAAGGTGCACCGGAGTAAGTCAAAACATACATAATGGGCCATGGTGACATCATTTTATACTATTACTTTGCTTTTTGATTTATAATATTACATTTGCTAAGCTGTTACATGAGAAGTTATGGAGTGTTTTGACGTTTTAGGACACCACTACCCCGCAACTTCAAAGTTCAGAGGTCAGCTATGGCTGTGGCCAATGGAGCATCAATCAAACAGAAGATACTGAATTGGTGCCGCAACAAGACACACAACTATGAGGTGAGATCAGCAGGGCCATGTTGTGTTAGCAGGAATATTCCGCCCGGAATTCGAACCCTAGTCTCTCGTGAGGAAAGCCATCATCTTAACCACTAGCCTCAAGGGGAATTCCCCTTTCGCCGGGGGAGATATTAGGTTTGTGGTCATCAGGCAGAGGCTCTGAACCACTGCTACATAAATATTTTTCACTAATGTTAACTTGTGAAGTGTGTTAGTGTTATATCTTAGGAGCTGACCTGTTAGGGTTGACCTCAATCTGTTTGACCTCATCTGACCTGTATGTATCTGTTTGAAGTATCTGTACTATACTGTACTGCGCTGATTCACTCTCATCTGCGTAAGCATACAGATATGCTTATGACACAATGGTCAATGCTTTATCTGGACACTATATGCTCAGTGATGCAGGATGCAACTGTTGGAGTACCACTCCCAACTCCACTACACTATAGAACATCATGTTTTATTGGGCACTTAATATCGTCCATATCTGTTATTACTCTTATCTACTGGTCAGGCAATGTGACCAGTACTATATATCCTCTGTGTTTAATGAACTTTAGAATTAGTCATGTGATATTGTCCGGTTTCGTGTTGTTGTCTGAGCTCGCTGCTAGGTTACAGAGGAATACTGCATCTGAATCATCACTCACAGCCCTTAATATAGGAATAGAATTACAACTTGCGATCGACTACATTCAAAACAATTTGTGTTTAAATAACTGTCTTGCTTTGACTCTTAAGATCTTTAATTTCTCATTCCACTGAAATCTTAGGGCATCAACATAGACAACTTCTCATCGTCCTGGTGTGATGGGATGGCATTCTGCGCGCTTATCCATCGTTTTTTCCCAGATGCCTTTGACTACTCTACCTTGAAACCAGAGGAGAGGGAGAAGAACTTCAGCCTGGCCTTCAGTACCGCAGAGTATGCAACACTCTCTTTCCTTCACTCAGTGACTCTGAAACCAAATCATTTTAGGTCCCATCATGTCCCCTCAATTCTCACCTGTTCTTTCATCTAAAAGATTCTGATTCATATCTCTCCCTTAGGTCTCTGGCTGACTGCTGCCCCCTGCTGGATGTGTCAGATATGATCTTGATGGGCAACAGACCCGACCCTATGTGTGTCTTCACCTATGTCCAGTCCCTCTGCCAGACCCTCTCCAAAATAGAGAAGGTTAGGAAGGATAAAGAAAAGGAGGAGGAAAAGGACACAGCAGTCGAGAAAGGAGAAGAGCTGGCACAGGAAGCAGAGGAGGCATCACTGCAGAAGGAGGAGGGAGAAGCTGTCGAAATTGCAGTGATAGATAGCCCAGGAAGGGAGAAAGAGGGGGAGGGGGAGGATGTGGGGGCAGAGAGAGAGGGAGACATATCAAGCAGTGCTGCGATACAAGCAGGTGAAGAGAATGAACAAAAGGGGGGAGATGGAGGAGTGTGTGTTGGAGCAGAGGCCTAGACAAAATAAAGGCAACAGACAAAGACATGAAAAGACCAAAGTTATAAAGGACTGTTAATTAAGCTACTTCAGAGACTAGTCTTATAGTTTGGTACGGTACCAGAGGAGTGCTTTGGTTTCTGAGCAAGACACTTGAGTGAAACACATCAAGTGTACTGTAGCTTTTAATGTAGACTGTATGGAATTAGATGGGAAATCTGATCGTGTGCACTATAATTTGTACAGTGCAGTGTGTTCAATATGCCGTGATTGTATCCATTCACTCTTGTTGAGTATGTTTGTTTTCAGCACATAAAGATCTTTATCCACTTCTTGCGTGGTGCTAGTGAATGAAAACATTTATCATGTAATGATGAATGATGATGAATGATGAAATTAAAACTGACAATATTCCTTGTATTGTTTCCTTCCTTCCTTCAAGTAAAACATCAACTATATTTGGATTTAAGGCGTGTGTGTGTGTGTGTGTGTGTGTGTGTGTGTGTGTGTGTGTGTGTGTGTGTGTGTGTGTGTGTGTGTGTGTGTGTGATTGATTGAATACCCCCCCCCCCCCCCCCCCCCCCCCCCACACTACCCAGAATGAGCAGTCAGGTGGGCATGCAAACACAGTAGCCTACTCAGGTTGTATGTACCTGGCGGAGATCTTATTATTAGTTATTACATCCTTAAAATGTTGTTTAAACAAACAAACAGACAGCCAGCCAGCCAGACAGACAGACAGACAGACAGACAGACAGACAGATAAATAGAAAGATAGATAAACACAATATTTTCTACAGACACTGACAGACAGAAAGAAAGAAAGAAAGAAAGAAAGAAAGAAAGAAAGAAAGAAAGAAAGATGAACATGCGAGCACTTTCTAGGGATTACGGTAGTACGCGTCACCGGAAAAGCCATTGTGTGGCTTCTCTACGGGGAGGTAACCAACCGACGCTGTTGTATCGCGTTTCCTTCCAGTCCTCCACATACTACTCAACAAAAAAAAGACAACAAACATGTCTCCCACTGCCTTAGAGACTCAACTGCTGTCCATAATGGACGTACTCGCGAAAGCGGCAGTGGGCGAAATCAGCCAACTCTTCTCCGAGAGCTCGGCGGCCATGCGCCATCAGATCTCCCAGAGCCTGAAAGAGAACGAAGCGCTGAGGATGAGGATGAAGGTAATGAGGAGTGAAATGTTCTCTCTGCGGCTTCAAACCAGGAACAACGTCGCACGGCCGCCAAGTCGCTTCTCCTTGGCAAGAGCAAACATCCCTAAACCACGGACTAGACTAGTGGCAGGTAATGGTTCATGGAAAGTCCGTGTGACAAAGTGGCCACGACCACGTGCGTAAGATAACTGTTTAAAGGCCATAAGAGTGGCGTTATAAACACGTAACCAGTGTTGCCTGATCTTGCGAGAGAAATAAGCAACTGTGTCCATGAAAACAAGCCTAAAAGAAGCGACTATTTTGGCTATTTGATCTACAACAAGCTACAAGATATACAAGGTTGCAATTGTGAGCTTGTAGATCTGCTATTTTCAAAAGAATCTTTGGGGAAAAGTGAAAATCACAAATCTGGTATGGGGTCCCTGGCACAAACATTTCAGATGGGGATACACAGACAAATACATGTTAATTTGGGGGTCCTTGACATGAAAATGTTTGAGAACCACTGTATTAAACAACCTTAGGAAGAAAGCCCAAATAAGCAACTACACTTGTTTAGAAACAAGCCCCAAAAACAGCAACCACCAATATTTATAAGCAACTTCACAGAAAAACAAGCCCAAAGTCGCTTATCATAAGCAGACATGGCAACTCTGCATGTAACACACCTGGAATAACAAGATTATTCCCGGCTAACTAATGGATTTACATATAATTTAGCTTTCCATGCTATTAAATTCATTGTTTTTTGTATTATCTTTAATGCTTTTTTTTTACTTCGCACATTTCATTTTATTTTGTAAAAAACTTTGTGAAGCTTGTTTTGGAAAGGTTCTATATGAATACAGGTTATTGTTATTACTACTAGCCTACTACTACTATTAGACCAGTGGTTCTCAAACTTTAAAATGTCAAGGGACCCCCCTTAACGGGTCCATTTGGTTACATTTGTATACTGTCAGAGTTATAGACTTGTACGGGTCCATTTAGAACCCCCTAACGGAACCCTGAGTCCCTGGACCCCACTTTGAGAACCACTGTACTAGACCAACCCTTATAATAAACCCAGGTTTATATCTACCACAACACTACTGGAGGTCTTTACTCTCAAACTCATATTTTCTCTCCCTCCACTAATGTCAGCTCCTGTACAGCCACCAGTGGCTCAAAAAGTTGTCGGAAATGATGCTGCTATTACAATTCCTTCAGAAATTGAGACTTCCAGTGTTTCCACGGGAATGGAGGTAAGCATACATATTGCATAAAATATGTGGTTCAGCAAATATCTTGATAATGTGATTTTCAGATTTTATGTTTATGCACTGTGCATATGTGTCAGTCTGTTGCAGGGGAGGCACCAGATGTGATTTTGATTAAGGATGAAGAGGACATTGGAGCATGCAGGAAAGCTGCAGGTGAGGCAAATACTGCTTTAAAGAAAAATGGCTGTTTGCCAAACAAAATCCAGACCAGTAGAATTGAACAAATGCAGCTGATGTTATGTTGACAAAATGTGATCCATGGTGTCATTTTTCTTTGGCACAGATCAAGATACCTTTGGGAATCACAGCATGCACGGTGGTGTTGCCATGGGGACTTCAGATTTAGATGCCCCTGGCTCCTCCCTCATGTCAGGTCAGCGTGAAGAGATGCGTATTGTGAGCGTCCATGGTCGAGGGGAGGGGCCTCTGGTAGAGGACAGCGACACACTCTTCACTGCCTCAGAGCTACAGGCTCTTACATCTCTTTCCCCTGATCACTCCATCAACCATGATAATCTCCTGAGTTTTAGTGGCGGTGCTGCGGAGAGACCCCCAATAAGAGGGACAGAGGATAACAGTCTGGGGCCAGCAAGAGACGGTCAACTAGAAAGAAGTCGCTTAAACCAGACAGTCACAACGGCAAAGATACTTTCAATAAACACAACAGTGACCGTTGATAATAAAGGGGGTCACTCCAGTCACATCAGTCAGTATCCCCAACACCAGCAACAACAGAACCACAACTTTGCTCACACCGCCAATAAATCCCTGGATTGTAGCTTCTGTGGGGAGCGTTTTTTCAGCCGCGAGGACCTGATTGTACATCGAGCGAGCCACACTGGAGAGTCACCAGTTCTTTGTGGCCTGTGCGGCAAGTCATTTGTCAACAAGACTACATTGAGCATCCACATGCGCATACATACTGGAGAGAAACCATATGTTTGCCCTCAGTGTGGTAGGCGTTTCACACAGAACGGAAGCCTGAAGATCCACCTGCGGACTCACTCTGGGGAGAAACCGTATACCTGCTCTCGATGCAGTGCCAGCTTCAACAACCCCAGCAACTTGCGCAGACACATGATCACGCACACCACCAATGGGATACTCTGACATTCTATTTAGACAGTGGTTAAATGGTTCAAGTATTATGTCATGTTGAATTTTGCTCTACTGGCAACCTCACTAATGAAGAACCTCATTCATTTGAGTTTCAGATGGCTGGCAAGTGGTTGAAACAAATTAAGTAGTATGTGTAATAAGGATAGCTGGTAGACATCAAACCTAATCTGGCATCTACCTAAATAACATACTTATCATCTGTAAACAACATACTGTACATCTATATTCAAGAAGGAGGAGGAGATATTAAATGGTAGGAAATTATATGGTGTCTGAAGAGGTGGGTCTTCAGACAGCAGTGGAAGATGGGGGTGAGACTCTGTAGTCCTGACTGATTCCACAGCCTTGTACCAGGAGGGAGAAGAGTCTAGGCTACTTGGATCTTTGGCCAGTTTGTCATAAGGAAGGGAGGGAAAGAGATAGATGGGGAAAGGGTGTAGGATAATATCCTCCATATAGACAAAGGGGTGGCATTCCCATGGCAGCCTAGTCGGTAATCACTAGTGTTTTCAATTAGATGCAAGCAGATAATAATTAGTAAGTAATCTTTATTTATATGGTACCTGTCTTAATGGCTTCCGAAGTTCTTTACAACAACAACAAAACACAAATCAAAATAAATGCAATAGAAGATACAGAGAAACGTAAAACAGATAAAAACTGGAAAAAAATACATATATATAAAAAACTCATAGTCCATTCAAGTCAATTGTATCTATATAGTAGCACCAAATCATTCTAACCCTTACATGTAGAGCAGGTCAAGACAACCATTTCCCCATCAGCAAGCCCTTGGCAAAGGTGACAAGGAAAAACTCCCCTTTAACTGCTATCTGCGTTGACCGTATTGGGTTGATAGAGAAGGCAATTATATTCATAGATTACATCACACACAGGAAAAGTCAGGGATAAGCTTTTTTTTTAAAGTCTGTTAGACGTTTTCTTAACCACTTTCAACCTAATATTTTCACATGCACTGTCACTCACTGATTAGTGATTACTAGATACAGATGAAACCTCTGATGTTGTCATCCTGGCCACCGAAGGTTTGGTGCGATTGAAATGTAGACTATGGCTAATAGTGTGGTGTACTTTTAACAGAATAAGATAATTATTCTGCAATTTTGTGCATTTTGCAGTTCTATATCCATGTCCTTTCATAATCTGTGTTTTTATAATTATGAGATTTTTTACCTTCCCCTTCTTAATCTAGGTATTCTTTCACATTTGCAAAAATTGTCTTTTTGAGTTCCTTCTTGTTAAAATTTACAATATATATAACTTCATAAAAATAAAAATATGCTGGGACTGAGGTGCAATGAAGTGGGTCACCCTCTGAAGTCTTTTCCAGTATGCAGTGCACATGCACCTCTAACAGCTCTAGAGGGTAGCATTGCTTCTGCTTACGGTGATTTTTGTGATTCAGCTGTGACTTCACTCTCAGACATTGCAGGGGACTCTTCAGGAAATTGGGGGAATTCCTGGCATTGTTCCTCCCCCCATTGTTTATCTGGGCTCTGTTTGTTTTTTATTTCACCCCAAATATTGAAAGTAAGTAACGTATAGACAATTTAGATGATAATGACATTTCATTTAATTGTTATATCAAACCGTGAATATAAATTATGTGCTCAGTCGTCTCAGACAGCCTACTAAGAATGTGACATTCACAGTGCAAATAGAAACAAAATAACTCTGTATCCGTTATGTTATGTAGTCACAACAAGTAGTCTAATGCATATTACGGTCATCAGTGGGTTTATATGTTTATATGCAGTTATTAGAGCTGAATGCCATGCCAGGATGCTCATGAATTGCGGCTTCATTCTCAAGCAATCAATGTAATGACATCACTGTGTATTTGTAGGAGGGCGACGGTGTACATTATGGGGTCACACAATTGTATCCGCCAACTTAATTTATCTTATTTATTCAAGCGAATTTATAAAACAGTCTTCACTATAGGTCAATATATGATGATAAACCTTTATTTCCCCACAGGAATCAACAGTTTGATGTATGGAGTGTGCCATAGTGGCACCAGTGAAAATAAAACACAGTAAAGATAAGAACCAAACCAGGGTAAATAAGAATTTACAAAAAATACTGAGCGGATGGCCCTGGCTATCTGCTATAGATCTCTGAACGAGTAAACGAATGAACATATGCATCAATCAAGGTTAAATAATGGTTTATCAATATGTTATCTTAAGATAAAACGTGTTTCACACTCCAACTGACAGTCTTTGTTGTGCTGCTTGATAACTGAGAAGAATGGACGCCCCGCAACTAGAGACACACCTGTATGAGAAGCGAGGAATTTTACTTGCGCCGCAATTACGGTAAATTTCAGTCTGACCCGCCCTCTCTTTCAACGTTGCCATGTCCTGCTTATTATAAGCTACTTTTGGGCTTGTTTTTCTGTAAAGTTGTTTGTAAACAAATATTGGTAGTTGCGGCCGGTTTGCCATTTTTTTAGCTTGTTTCTAAACTGTAGATGCTTATTTGCTTACATGTTTTCTAATGTTGTTGAAACCAGTGTTTCAAACATTGTCATGTCAAGAAGGACCCCCAAATTGATGTATTTGTCTGCAGACCACCCCATCTGATTTGTTTTATCCAGGGACCCCCATACAAGATTTGTGTTGTTAAAATGGAGGGGGGAATCCACTTTTTCTTCAATATAAATGTTATATTCAAATAGCAGATCTACAAGCATCGCGGCGCGTTGTGAGCTTGTGGATCGGCTATTTTCAAATAGCCGATGTTTAAAGTGCTCGTGTGTTTAGTCGCAGTTTTCATAGATCCGGTTGCTTGTTTCTATCACACAACCTGGCAACACTGCCTCCCTTTGATAGAACCGTCGAGTCGATGATGATGCCTCGTTCCTAACGAGCTTGACCGAGAAACCCAGGACACACAGTCAGGAGGGGAGAAAAGTGAGGAATAAGAACAATAAAACGGGGTTACCCAGGAAGGACCAGGGGGTAGACGACACTAAATAGGTGAGTACATGATGAAATGAGACAAAGGCGGTTCGCGGACGGAGCGGGTTTGTAGTTTATAAGTGGCGCACTGCAGCGTTGGCAAGGAGTGGTCATCTCATCGAGACAGAGACCAGCAGCACGACTTTCCAAAAGGCTAACCATGTTAGCAGCATCGATGCTAACGACGTTTCACTCACTCGTACGGTTGGCTTCTCTCGCATAACGCGTTCCCCGCCAAGCCTAGTTGGCTGTGTGTGAACCAGACGGACAACGCAACGCATTACAGACTCAGAAAAGACTATGTAAATAAATACTAGCCGTGGAGTTGAATGCACGCTAACCAGCTAGCCCCTTCAGCTAGCCTGGCTCTGCTTTGCCTTTGCCAGGCTGTGTCCATGGTTGCCATGTATGCTTATTATAAGCGACTTTGGGCTTGTTTTTTTGTAAAGTCACTTAATATCGCTAGTCGCGGTTTGAGTTTTTAAGCTTGTTAGTTGCTTATTTGGGCTTGTTTCCTAGTGTTGTTAAAACCAGTGGTCTTTAAACATTTTCATGTCAAAGACCCTCAAATGAATATGTATTTGTCCACATACCACCCCCGTATTTTTTTTGTCAGGGACCCCCATACAAGATTTGGGTTTCAAAACTGTTACAAAATGACCCTTTTTTCCATCTTAGAGATTATTATTTTCTTATTTTTAAAATAGCTGATGTACAAGCTTGTAGACCGGCTATTTTCAAATAGCCGTAGCCTAGTCGCTTCTGTTGGGCTTGTTTTCATAGACCTGCTTGCTTATTCCTCTTGCAGACTCTGGCAACAGTGCCAGTGCCTAAGCTAACGCTAGCCTGGCTGGCGGCAGTGTTTTCAGTATGTGGGTTATTGTGATGCTACTGTAGCTAAACCACTTAAAATAGGTCACACCACGGCTGCTAAGCAACAAAGTCCATTGCATTGATTTGGTCTTTAAACAGTGAGCAGTAACTTTTAACATCACCACACAGTGTAAACAAACAATATGCTTCTCGTGTTAGTGTTGTTTTCACACATTTGTTTTTGTAGTCATGGTCGCCTGACTCGCCTCTGTGTTTAACAACAAGCGAACTATACTCGTTGCCACCGTCTGCCCCGGATTACTGGTTTGCGTTACCTAATCAATATACAGTCTGTTTGATTTTAGCTAGGTCAGGGAAATACTAGCCCTAGTGACAAACGGCGACAAAGTTTGAAAATGGTCGCAGGGAGGCCTGTCCTCCACGTTCAGTGATGCACGCACTTCTTTTTGTGTCACTTAAAGTTTTATTCACTTTGTTGGTACATACATACAAACAGACCACATCAAAAAGAAGACAACAAAACCAAAAATGGAAAACGAAAAGAAAAACAGCCAAAAAACGAATGAGAACAAAGCAAAAACTTAAAAAGACATGTCACATCATCATAGTCTCTCTCCTCTGTTTCAGATGTCCTTCTCACAGTCCTTGTCTCTGTTAGAGTTTTTGTGTATTATCCCTTTTGTCCATTTATCTCCCATTTCTGTTTCCTGAAGGTGATAGACGCACGTTAACAATGCAGTTACTGTATAAGGCTGACCCTGGTTGTTGTTTTCCTCATACACATTTCTACACTTGCCCTCTAATAAAAGTTATTGTTTACTTTTTTTAATTTTTAGTTTCTTTGCTCTGGAGAGTCGCGTTGTGTTCTAATCCAGAGGGAGGACAAGCCCATTCATTCAAGACTGCAGCTATTATAGGTAAGGGCCTGACGAGATGAATGTTGTCCAGACTAATCACCCTAAGGTGATGGGATGCCGTGCAGTTTGCACATGTTTGGCAAACTGATAATACCTAAGTAAAATATTAGTGTTGTGTAGTTTATTTAAGGGTGGTGGTCTGGAGGAGGTTGTGTTATCTCACAGCAGGCTGTGTCTGTCACCTAGCGAACCCGTTCGGTGGGTCTTGTGTGAACTTGTTTCAGTTGGAAAAAGGCTGGGTGGGGACAACCAACCGCTGTGAATATAAACAACCAAACTGACTTTTACCTTGTAAAAGAGCATTTTAATACAGGCTTCAAGTCCTGTGTAGATCCGTACCTTTTTTCATGTGGACCTAACTTTGTTGTGTGTTTATCTGCATATCAATCAGTAGGTCAGGAATCAGTCTTCAGATGCTGTTTACCTGCAGGTGCTCCCAGTAATAACAGTGTAGTTGAGTGCAAACACACTTGTTTTGTATAGGGCTTCCATGGTTGTTATCTGATAGAGTGGGTGTTTGATTGTTGATCCAAGCTATGGGCACCAGCTGAAATTGTTTGTGCTCTTTTAAGGTGTGTAGGTAAATCTAGGGCAGGCGTGTGTGTGTGTGTGTGTGTGTGTGTGTGTGTGTGTGCGCGCGTGCGTGCGTGTGCACACACACGTAAATATGTGTTTGTTAGGAGGTAAGTGGATTAGTGGGTTAATGCCTCAATCTCATTACAAGCCACACTCTGGTTAAACTAGTGCCAATGGCATTACACTGACTTATGAACTAACAGCAGTGTCAATTACCTCTAAATGCATAAAGGATGTACATTGTGTGTGTGGGGTTTCCTGACAGCAGGTGCAGGCCCACATTCCATCAAGCAGTTTCATCATACATGCAACAAGAACTGTATTGTCTGTGACGTGATTATATATCTTCTGACAGAGTTGAGTGAGTCACGCTGACTGATTGGTGCAGAACCAGATGGTCACAGAACAAACTGACTCGTGGTGATGTGTCAGGGCTGGATCAGATGTTTACATGTCATGGGCCCAGAGGCCCTCTACTTGACTTTTTGACCATGCCTCGTCATCACAATCACAACAGGAACAATTTAGCAGCTGCATGGCCTTGTCATTCACTTTAATAGTTACTTCTCAAATATGCTCTTAGATACATGGATCTCAAATCCTTGTCACATGATGGACAATAGGAATCAGGGATGCAGGACAATCCAGTGGTTCGATCCAGGAATTTTGTGTTTGTGTGAGCATTGTGTAACTTTCAATAACGGAGGACAAAACCCCTCAAGTTTTAGCCATGGGGAATTTCAGGAGTCGTTCTCAGAAGCCAGAAAACAGAAGAAGGGAGTAATGGATTGAGAGGAGCATTGCTAAAGGGGAAGTGGTTTGTGGTGGTATGATTAGCACTCTGATGGTAGGGGATTTTCACCACGCAACCATTCGGTCAGTGGGGGAATTTAACCATCGGCTATTTACCAGATCCATTCTATCGGGGGTATCCGAGTATTTATCTGAGCCCGTGTACTGTGTGGTCTGTTGAGGAAAATGGTTCCTAGTAGGCTGAGGCAGCCCTCCTGTCTCTTTACTCTTCTCTGATAGAGAATCCATAACATCCTGTTACTCAGGAAGTGGCTGGAAGGGGAAGGAACAAGAATGGGATGGTAGCCATGTTTTCATTGTTCAATGAAACTCACAGCTGACTTCCGAAAATGAGCAACTGCAAGAGAGGCAGTCGAGTGTAGGACAGCAGTTAGGCCCGAGGTCAAGTATCAGGAGCAGTAGCCTATACACACACACAGACAAAAGCGTGTACTCCCACGCAGGGTTTCAATCTATCTATCCATCTCCTTTCACACTTGCGCTCACTTGCACAAACTTCTCATTGTTCCTGATGCCTCCCAGACTGACAGCTGCAAATTCCCTCCACTGGCTGTGGTTAACACACACACACACACGCACACGCACACACATGCACAGTATCATTCCCAAGGCCACTGGCCAAGAAATAGCTCTCACTATTTGTTTATAATCCATCTTGAGAGTTTATAGTTAGCCCTGTGTCAATGACAGCCAAGCTCATTACTGAAATGAGATAGTGTTTGGAATGTCGATTGCACTTATAATTATTTTGTATGTCAGAGGAAGGACAAAGATAAAGAGACGTTGTTTGTATTTTGTTATGATAGATGAGAGCGAGAGAGATATTGTATAGTCTGCGTGTGTCTTAGCATTTGGGTCAGTGTGACCAGTAGGTTTGCCTTGGGAGACGCCCCCACAGAGTATTTTATACAGAATGCAGACTGATAATTGCGACCCATGAAGGACTTTTTCAGTGAATGAGTGGGTGGGCTGATGTGGTGAATTGGCCAGAGACAATGCGAGGAATGCAAGATCTGCTTTTATCTTTAATTCAACACTCCTTTTCTTATCTATTCCCTATCCTCTCCTCCAGCAAGCCCCCAAGCTCCCCCTCCCCGCATCAATGTGTTTTTTAATTGCCTATCTGACCCCACTTTCTGTTTGTTTGCTTGTCAACCTCTCTCTCTATCCCTCTTGTTTCCCTTTCTCCCTCTATCTTGGTGAATAACAGTTGTCTCAGCTTTGACCATATAAGGGCATGTGTGTTACAGGACAGCAGATTGTGGTTTTCCTTAGGTTGGAGGTTGTGGTCCCTGGGGCTTCACAGCAGTTGCATATGTAGAGGGTGTTTGGTATGTGTGATGTCATCACCTTTCACTTGTCAGTCTGTGACTACTAGACTGGGATCAATTCACTTTTTAGGTTGGTGATTTAGCCTGGGTCTAGAGCGGATACAGAAAGGGTGCATACATGTATATGTGTGTGTTTTAAATTACCAGATACAGTAGGCTAGACTGGATCAGACTTGTTAATTTGGAATAGAAACCAGGCCTTTACAGGTGATACAGAAATCCTGGTTAGGTGAGGTTAGTCTGTGACCCTCTTTCAGCCAACCCCTGACCCTGTCCAACCGAGATCCTTGTGAAATGCTTTTACGTCACTCATTTTATCACCAACCCCTCCCTCCCTCCCTCTTTTTCCCACAACATCACTATGAATGAATCATTTTCCCACAACATCACTATGAATGAATCATCTTTTAAACTAAGTAACCAATTGCCTAAGTTCGGGAAGCAGCATGTCCCACACGACACCGTGTGTGTACGTATTAGTCATCAGACAGACACAAAGACAAGAGCAGACATGGCCTCTACAAGTTTCATTGTGGCCTTAAAGGGCCTAGTAGTGCAGGGCTTTCACAGGATGATGTCATTCACATACCTGTTTGTCTGCCTCTCTTGCTCCTCCATTTGCACAACCCATTAGGTGAAACTGTGAGTCAGTTGCCTGCCCCCCCCCCCCCCCCCCAGCTCCTGATTTCAATACGCTTCTGTTCCACTTTGCTGCTTTATTGGTACCTGTTAACATCTTTACTTTTGGACACACCTGTGCTACAACTATAAATGCAGGTCCTTGTTTGTTGCCTAAACCCCCATCCCCTATAGCACCAAATGTCTTTCTTTTTTTCCTTCTTTCTTTATAAGCAACTGTGTTTGCAAGTGCACATCAGCTGGAGAGTGAGAGGCACTTAAGCTTAATTTATAGGCTACTTCATTGCATGACTGTCGCTTTCCAAAAATAACTTTTTAGCTTGAAAGTCAGCTATTTTAGGTGAGCAGCACTGGTGTGCGACAAAGTATGAATTGGGCTTAAAGAAACAGCGCTATTCGCCCCTACAACAAAGTGGTTAAATGTAGGACTGACACGGAGTCTGGCCTTCACACAGCAGGTTTATCAGCAGATAAGATGAAGGAATTACATGATGTCTTGAGTCTCTGCTTGTTTGGCTTTGATTTAACAATGTCTCTCTGAGTGCACAGTCTGCACATATGGTTGAGAAAACAAAGAGTCATACAGACTAGATGAAGACTGATAGAAAGGAAGAAACAAGCGCGAAGATGTCAGCTGGAGGACAGCAGCTCAAAAAGAGTGGCTAGGAGAATAGGGGAGGTTGTGTTAGAATAGAGATGGGTTAGTGGATAGGAGAGGACAGATGGCTCACGGGAGTTGTCTTTCTCGGTCTTCACCGCTCTGTTTCTCTCTGTGCTGACGGTGTGTTTTCTCTGGCCCAGATACCGCTGCAGCCTCCTGCAGCTAGCTACTGTACGCAGGCCAAATGTTGAGTAAATATAGGGCGTGTCTGGATGCTGGAGCTTCCGTGTGTCTTCATAGTGCAAACACAGCCCAGCTCACACGTTTGTATGGTATTCACACCATGTTGCTGTTTTTCGAACAGAAGTGTCTTCAGACTCCACAAAAATTCTCACTCTTTTCTCTTTCTTTCCCCCCATTTTTCTCTCTCTGCAGTTAATTCCTCCCCATTCTGTTGACCCCCCGCCCCCCCCCTCCTCTTCTTTCTGTGTTTGGTGGTTTGGTGAACTTCTACCCATGAGCCGCTGCAACTAGAGCTCAACCCTTGGCGTGACCTCTGACCTCTTCTCCAAAGCCACGCCCACAGGTGAAGGTGTGTATCTGTCACTGCATGAATCAAGGATCACCTGTGCAGTGTGTGTGTAATGGTCTTCTTCCTGTACACTCTGTGTGTGTGTGTGTGTGTGTGTGTGTGTGTGTGTGTGTGTGTGTGTGTGTGTGTGTGTGTGTGTGTCCCTTCTAATGTATGACAGAAGTATCGATATGGTGTTTATTTAATTGGAACACAAGCCCTTTTTTGAGGAAAAAGTATGATCAAATCAAACGCGTACAACATTGTTTGAGCTAGAATTCATCAATGAAGCTGCAGATCTGCACTCTGCTGTTGTTGAGAAAACACTTCAAGGAGACAGTTTTCAGACCCATCCACAAGTCTGTTTTAGCACTGTCGGCCACAAAAGAGCTGCCCAATAGACACAGTGGGATAAAGATGTCAAGTAATTATGTTTTATTGGTGAGATGACCGTTGGTGTAACCCTCCCTTCCTGTGAGAGCGCCAAATGGTGATTGCCAAGCATCAATCATCGACATCAATCTGTGAAATGTTCATCAAAGAAGATCTTCATCAGCAGATATGTCAGATATAGTTAATATTCCTCCCCAGTTAAGAGTATCGGACCACAGAATTCCTGCATTGACCAAGCCCTACTTCCTGCTGTACTTTGTATAGTGCTTTGTGTGTATGGGTACTATGATGTCAGATGGTGCATTGTG
Source organism: Gymnoscopelus microlampas (assembly GCF_963454915.1). Taxonomy (NCBI): domain Eukaryota; kingdom Metazoa; phylum Chordata; class Actinopteri; order Myctophiformes; family Myctophidae; genus Gymnoscopelus; species Gymnoscopelus microlampas. The sequence goes on from NC_139955.1 coordinate 25,692,137, forward strand.
TATGAGATTGTGTGCAAGTGTCTGTGTGATGTCAGACACTACATCATTGTGTATGGCAGTCTGTGTGCGAGTCTGTGAGAGAAAGTGATGTCAGATACTGTCATTGTTGTATACCGTATGTGTGCATGCCATGTACTGTACATGATGTCAGACACCCTCGTCTCCTAGCGCTGTCGCATATATGAGGCTCTGTGTGTGTGGTGTTGGTGTGTAACGCCGCACCCCCCTCTCCCCCTGGGGCTGTATAGTGTGTATGGAGCAGTGTGAGAGCGCTGCGGCTCTGCTGGAGTCGGTCAGGGAGCAGGAGGTGCAGTTTGAGCAGCTGACCAGGGCGCTCGAGGAGGAGAGGAGGAGAGTGGGCCTCCCGGCCACTAGCCCCTCCGCCCTGGGCCACTCCCTCCCTCACACACAGGTAACGTCCCCTCAATGCCCGCCATCCCGCCAGCCGCTCCGGACGACCCGCATCTCAGCATCACCCAGCTAACGCTGTTAACCCCTTAACTGCCCCGTCCTTCACTCCCAAACAGTCGTATACTATCCAACGTCTGACATACACATGCATTATCAATAACATCTGACATACATACTTGTGTATGCATTGTCAGCAACATCTGACGTATACTCACGCATTGTCAACAACATCTGACATACACATGCAGTGCATTGTCAACTCAATTGTCGCACAACCAACAGTCTCCATGCATCCTTCTCGACATCTAATCCAACTTCCAATGAGTTAGGTCATCTGCTCATTGCGCTATCCATCATTGATGCCCTCCGTCCATACGCTCCATCCCTCCATTCCGCCATCCATCCTCCTCTACCAGCGCTCGGTGTGTTTCTATGTATACAGTACATGTGTTTGTATGAGCCTGTGTGTGTGTGCGCACGCCTGTCGGTCCATCTGTCTTCAGTGTGTGTCTGTCAGCCTTCATCTGGTAAAGGATCACCTTGTCTGTGTGTTTGTACATAGTTTTACAGCTTTTAACATGCAGATAATCATCAGCACGTACTTCCACATACCTTACTTGTCACTCACCGGATGTACCTGCACTCACACACACACACACACTCACACACACACACACACACACACACACACACACACACACACACACACACACACACACACACACACACACACACACACACACACACACATAAATAAGAGGCACGCTCACACACAAAATGCATGCACACATTACAGAGATATACAAATGCCTACTGCTTGAGCTTACAAATATACACACAAAGAAACATGTACATTCAACCACTATTAGGCATGAGCTTATGCATACTTAAACTCAGAGTAGGTTACACATTTCAAATGCGGACAACACGCACCCACTTTCCCTCACTACTCCCCCCCCCCCCCCCCCCCCACATACCTCTCACCAGCCCCCTGTGATGGAATCTCAGTTATTTTCCTCTTTGTTGCAGCATGTTTTCTTGTGGAATGTGGTCACTTGTCGTGCTTGCAGTGCCCTGCCCTGCATTCACCCTGTGTCTTTACGTTAATGGCTTTTGTTATCAGAATGGTTGCATTAATTGATTTCCTTCTGCATGATGCTACTTCGTCATTACAATATTGCATGTTCCAGTGTTAAATGATAAGTCATGTTTTTGTTGTGGGGGGTGGGAACAGATTGTGATATAGTTTCTGTTGTACCATGTATGTGCCCTTGTATATATTTTTCACAGCTGAGCTCATGTCGAACATCGGCAGATGTTACTTTGTAGTTAAAGATCATCAGCTGATCTGTGTATAGGAGGTTTAAGACTCCCTGCCTGCTGTCTTGTTTTATACTACTGGGTTAATTGGTTGGACATGGTTGCCTGCCGCCTCCATGTCTAGTTTTGCAGGCTTCTCAAAAACGGTCTTGTGACTATCAGTAACTGGACGGTAGGCCAGACTCTCCCTCGACTCAGGTGACTTCAGAGTATCAACACTGGTGCTTATCAGCGATGTTCTCTTGAAATGTGAAAGGACCCAACGATTGTAATTTGTAGCGGTCAGGGATAGACATCCTGTTAATCTGACACATTGTACAGTTTAGTGCCTTGGCCAGTGCTTGGCATATCAGGGGCAAGTAACACCTGTTTTTGCCTGCAAAGCTCCCAGACCATAATGAGATTCTATATTTGGTCTTTATTCATGTTAATTGGACAAATAATAATAATAATAATAATAATAATAATTATTATTATTATTATTATTATTATTATTATTATTACAAAAGGCCTATAAGAGTCATTTTCGAGATGAGTTGCATCTGATAACAAAAGCCAAAAGCATGGAAAGAATTCATTCATTTTCTATTCTGTCATTAGGCAGTGTCCTTTACAATTTGCTCTTTTTTTTGGCCCTGGCCCAATGATTCACATTGCATTTCATCCTAACATGAAACATTTAAAGAAACTTCTGCATTTTAAGGCACTGCTATTAAAAGAATGGCACAGCTGTGTATTTTTCTTGATTGATTGAATACTTAATTAGTCAGAAATGTAAACGGCACAGTAAGACATTAAGGCTAAAAGGATAACACAAAAAAGTCCCGGGTGCTTGTTTCCATTGTGGTCCTATGTATTCAATTCATCAACATAGCAAAAATAATGAACACAATGATATGTCATCAACAAATGCAAACACGTACAAAAGAAATTACATTGTGGTCCCCTGATGTGTTTCCAATTTTGAAAGAAACCAGTGTTACACATCCTTTAACGGATGGTATCGGGGCATTCCGGTGGCAGAGTATAGTAGTTTGTAAATGTATTGCTGTTCTCATGAGAGCACAAAGGAAATAAGCATGTTTTCCTGTAAAACAACAGAGTCCACAACCCCATTGTTAGGAATATAACAGCTTTAAATCTAAAGCAACTCTGCCCCCTTCTGGATGCCATATGCATTGCAGTGAGTCTGTGTAGTCTAGTATAAGACCGCTATTATTGGCTTGATGGTGCTACTTTCCAGTGTCCCCATCTTCCTAAACCAATCCGTGAACTTAACTTAAATGGCTGCGGACATGCTGGATTCTCAAATGTATTTCTAGATTGATTTTGTGTCTCTCAATGACCTATGTTCAACTGCAAATATCAAGTTGTTCATAACATAAATCCAGTGATGGTGAATAATATATCACTGACAGACCAGAGAGGGAGTGGCTAGTGAACAGGGATGAATGGCTGAATTCCAAAAAGTACTCACCCCTGTGTGACTCACTAGCCGTAAATATGCAGGGGTGGTTTGGTCAGTGCTGAATGTGCTTGAGCAGCAGTAATCCTATCTGAGGGGGGTTTTAAGCGAGATAGACCAAGCTGCTTGCTGGAATTGTAGGCAACCTCCCCTTCATTATATGTAAGCTTTAAGATGTGAACGTATGTATAGAAGTTATCTCTGTTAATGTTTTGGTTATTTTTTACGACAGTACTTTTCTCTCTCTCTGTCTTTGCCCCATCAGAACGGGCGTCTAGGGGATGCGGACATAGAACGACTGAAATTAAGTGACGGTTACATAAACGGGACACAGGTGTGTGGATGTGTTTAATCTCAATCTCACATGATTTAGAATATAATCAAAGGAATTTCAAAGCTTATGTACATTTTTGTATTTCTTTTATATTGTCAACTACGTTTTGAGTGTATTTGAGCCATGTACAAGTGCCTTGCGTGATTGAACATAGTCACTTTAGGTTGTGTGTATGTGTCACAGTACAGGATGGTTGACCCTGCCCACGGTGCTCTGGATGAGAGTTACACACCAGAGGACGACTCCCAGGAAGCGCATTCAGTTTTCTCTGATGAGGGAACCACAAGACGGCAAGACAATGGGGTAGGGAGATGAAGAAGTGCGCACACTTGACACACACGGCGCACGCAAACACTGGTTTGAGAAATGAAGTTTCATGTTCTTTCACATTACATTCAGTCTACTAAAAATACCTATTCTTTGTCTCTGTCTCTTGGTCTGCCTGTAGCTTTGTCTATTATTGTATTTGTACCTAACCATCATAATATTTTAAACTTTTGTTTCCCAGATGATGAAACCTGTTGCCTCACGCACAGTTATGCCCCCTGACTCCATGTCCATTGACGGGGGCCTTTTGGTCCCCGGCATGGGTGGCTACAGCGCCACTCTGGACCGTCCTTATCGGCAGGCCGGAGGAGGAGACTACCCCACAGCCACAGTCCCCAGGAACTACCACTATGCCCCTTCGGGGGGATATGATGACTACAGGCAAGGGCCCCCATCGGAGACCTATGCCAGCCTGAGCAGAGGCACACGAATGGACGACCGCTACAGGTAACGGACATGGATGGGGCTTACGTCTGGACACACTGTGTCCTGACCAGGATTTAGTTTGGTTACACCTGTGATCCTTTTTTATGAGCGTCATGTCTTCACGTTATTTATGCAATAAGCTGTGTGAAATAATTAGGGATGCACCGAATGGGAAATTCTTGGCCGAAACTGAATGCCGAAAATAGAAAACAGTTGGCCGAATACCGTAAGGCAGAATATGATAGAGATATATATATATTTATGGGTCCATAAAACATTGTTTATGTATTCATCCTTTCTTTCACTTCACCAGGCAGGTGGATGGCTACAGGACCCTGGACTCTGGCTACCGGGCCCCCAGTCGTCAGCAGATCGACCCCTATGCAGCACAGCCCCAGGTGGGCCGGGGGATGCGGGCCATGGGCTCGGCCATGGAGATGCGCTATGGTCATGGGCACTATGGCATGGAGGACGACCAGCGTAGCCTTGGCTATGATGACATTGACTATGGCATGGGGCCTCCGCCCATGCACCCTGGGGGCTACGGGACTATGCCCCGCCTCGGCCCTGGCCCTGGGGGAATGGACAGACGCAGACTTCGGTATAACTGGCTCTAATGCTTTGTCATCATCATATGAACTTTGTTTTAATGCTACTCACTGAGTCATCATCTGTGGTATGCAGTAGAGGATGAGCACTATAATAAAAGCAGGGGCAATTATATTGCTGGACTATATGAGTCAAATACCTGCCCTAGATCCTGCATTTCAGCTTGGGCTATGACACGCATGCATTCTTAACTACATAATCTAATCAAAGTTCATACTTGAATGCAACAAATGTTGATGTTCGTTCATCCTCCATTTTAAGGAGCTGTGAAGACACTTTGGATGGTGACATGGGAGGAGTGGATCCTTACACATGGGGTGTTCCTATGACGATGGAAAGGGGAAGTATGGCATCATTGGACAGCACGCTAAGGAAGGGCCAGCCCACATCCTGGAGACAGCCAGAGTTGCCGGAGGTGATCACCATGTTGAACTACCATCACCCCCCTGTCAAGGCCAACGCCGCCGCCTTCCTGCAGCACCTCACCTTCAAAAACGACAAGGTATAACACACACCACACTATGGCTGTCACTTTTTCCAAACATTTGCTTTTAACAAATTATAATTAAGTTGAATTGTTTTCCACCAATTGATCCCGAAAGGCAGCCACTGCCTACAAGGTTGCTAGGAATAGTTCCACATTCTCAGTTATTCGCTCAATATATAATTGCTGCTTTGTAGGAGTCATTGAGCAAAATAAGGTACCCTGTGTACAGGCAGCCGGGTAGCTTAGCCGATTGACTATGGAGCTAGGGGTAAATTAAATTCAAACATTTATTTATGCTGTGCATGAAATTGGTGACCCACCTGAAAATGTATTATCTGTTCAAAGAGCTGGAGAGACGGGGAGACCCCTGGTACTGAACAATCACTGACTCTATAGCATTATTGAGGTTTAACTTCTTAACAATAGGTTTTGTTTTAGCCCAAAAATATCACTTAGAACACAATTTAAAGCCGCCTTCTGTGCTCCAATTTTGATATCCAGCAGATCATTATAGTTCAGAAGTTGTATTCTTCACCAGGTTCGTACAACTTTTCAATGAAACGCGACATCCCTATAACATACACACACAGAAGGTGTATTCAAATATAGGAGTGGGAGCTTGCAAATGATTAAAGAAAGCCTGTTAAGCTGAAGTGTGCGGTTCTTCAGGTGAAGTCGGAGGTTCGTCGTCTGAAGGGTATCCCAGCCTTGGTCTCCATGTTGGACCACCCCAAGAAGGAGGTCCACCACTCAGCCTGCGGAGCACTGAAGAACATCTCCTATGGTCGAGACCAAGACAACAAGATTGCCATCAAGAACTGTGACGGAGTGCCAGCCCTGGTCAGGTTACTGAGAAAAACCCGTGACCAGGACCTCACTGATACCATCACAGGTAATGCTGTTCACATTAGGCTTGGTCCAGTCTGTTGTATGATAGTTTTAATATGATTTTAAATGGCCAGCATTTTTTCTTTGCTTAGTTAATAACTGTACACATATAGCCTATACGACTCTTGCTTGATGCTTGTACCCACATAAATGTAATGCTTGATTTTTACTTGGTTGCGTGCCATGTAGCACACCGATTGCGTGCCATGTAGCACACCGATTATAGACAATCTACAAAATGTATACACCTATTAAGTCACTTAGATTGGAAGCAAGCATCAGTGTAAAGAAATTCAACCCAAATCAACTCGAGGCTTATGTTACTGGTTGTGTTCTTGCATGTTGAGCTAGAAATGTTCTGAATTCTTCCCTTGTTGACTCAGTCAGCAGTTGAAGGCGCTATAACAAATTGACAGGCCTCAACTTATGTGAGCATAAAGGAAATGCAGATGTTGAGAACGTTATATATCTCATATTTACATTTTTGATAAACAAAAAATATTTTATCAACCTGTCAGGCACACTGTGGAACCTGTCCTCGCATGACTCGGTGAAGATGGAGATCGTGGACCATGCTCTGCACGCCCTGTCTGACGAGGTCATGGTGCCCCACTCTGGCTGGGAGCGAGGGAGTGACGGATTAGATGAGAGCTGCAAACCACGCCACCTGGAGTGGGAGACTGCCCTCACCAACACTGCTGGCTGCCTTAGGTACACAATGTTGGATGAAGGAACTCGATGAATAGATAAAGGACCAATTGTCCAAGCCTTCTATGACAGTGCCCATCAACCTTTTTAATTTCAAGGACGCCCAGTTTGTTATGCATTAGGCGACGGACTCCCTTTGGGTACTAATTTTATCTCTGAGACTCCAATTTACACTGTAAAATCCTCAGTGTTTGTTTAACTCAAGAGTGTACACATGGTCCTTTTTCTTTTTGTACATTAAGTTACAGACCAGTCCAGTTGGTTCCTAACTGTGACCACCTGAAACCCCTCAAGGACCCCTGGGGGTCCTCGCCTGGACACCACATTGAGAACCAGTTTTTCTGTCTGTCCCCTCAATCACACTTACATTACTGAACAGAGCCACCTCCAGCCATATATTAACACTATAGTCTGCTCAAATGCCCAAGTCAAGCTTGTGGAGAGTTGTATCATAGTTGATAATCTCTGCATGCAATATATGTAGACTGTCACCACAAGTCTATATGCCCACATGCGGCTCGTTAGTTAACCGATGCATCCAGATTTTTTACAATGGGATTTGTGTGGCTTCATTAACAATCTGCGCACCCAGTAACTTATCAATTGCTAAATATTGGAAAGGGAGGCCACAAGTTCAGTTTTTAAGTTTTCTCTCCCTCCCTCCAACAGGAATGTTAGTTCAGAACGGAGCGAGGCCAGGCGGAAGTTGAGGGAATGCACAGGATTGGTCGACTCGCTCATGTACATTGTCCAATCACAGATCAACCGCAAAGATGTGGATAACAAGGTAAATGCTCATTTGATACGTCTTAAGACGGCTTTTAACATTATGAAACATGTTTCATGTGAGACTGATGGTACCTTTTTGTCTTCTGCCATGTTCATCCCTCCCCTCAGCTGGTCGAGAACAGCGTATGCCTGTTAAGAAATCTGTCCTATCAGGTTCATCGCGAGGTCCCAGGCTGTGACCGCTATGCTGAGACAACGCCCGTTAGCCAAGGCTCTGCCCCAGGCTCCAACAAGGGTGGCTGCTTCGGCTCCCGAAAGGGCAAAGGTTTGTCTTAATCTGTTAATTAGGGTTCAAAGGTCACTGGATTTTTGTTTTCTCCCCTCTGCTCAGAGGTTTGCTGGTGTGTTGAGGCTTGTTGGTGGCAGGAGCCCCTATTGCTGTATTTCATTCTCTACCACTCTTTCCTTTTCCTCTTCTCTGTCCTCCCTCCCTCCCTCCTCTTTCTGTCTACTTTTTGATCCCTCCCCACTTCTGTCTCTCCACTGTGTTTCTAGATGAGTGGTTTGGAAAAGGTAAGGGTCTCTGATTGGTGTTAATTTCACCTCGGTTTGTGCATCTTTTGCACGTTGCCCATTGATTGCTCACCATATGGTATCACCAACTAGTCCACTAACATTGAATAACACCTCACTGTGCAAACGTGGATGTTCAAGCCTGTCTCATTCTCACCACATCACATCAAACACATGGACTTAATCATTGTAAAACTGCATGGTCAAACACTCCTGCTAGTGGCATGGTCCCATTTCACACAACCTAGACATTCTACCAAGCTTGATGACAGAGGAGGTTGGAATGCACTCCCAAGCCAATGTTGTTTAACCTATATATCGTTTAGTTTTGTATCTATTATTCAGCTTTTTCTTTCTTTCTTTACCTCTTTCCATGTACAGGAAAGAAGGATGGAGATGATGGGAGTGCAGACCAGGTTGACATTCCGAAAAGGACAACCCCTGCCAAAGGTATGTGTGGCTCACTTTGAATTTGAAGCCATCATTCACTACCATGTACACATCCTCTCCTCTTACATCCAACCATTCAAATGGTTCCCTTCACTAAATGAAGACAACAGTTGTTTGTTTGGAGGGAAACCTAGGCACAGAATTTGTTTTATTTCTATTTCCATGAGGCGGAGATCTTGTTATTGGTTCTGTGTGTACGCAGCTAATCTTGGAAACTACTAGGCAATCGGCCAATATATATGTGTGTGTTTTCCTTTTTTATATGCATTGTGTCTACTATAATGACAGTGTATGTATGTATGTATATATGTATATATATATATATAGATATAGAGATAGAGATAGAGATAGATATAGAGATAGATAGATAGATAGATAGATAGATAGATAGATAGACAATAATGTCTCCAATATCTTTTTTGAGTTGGGACAGTCGTAGAGAAATACCCTCTCTGGGCCATTAAAACAAACCGTTGCTGAGACCAATATGTCTTTGTGTTCTCTGTCAGGCTATGAGCTGCTGTTCCAGCCAGAGGTGGTGCGTGTGTACACGTCCCTGCTCAGAGAGAGCCAGAACCCCTCAGTGCTGGAGGCTGCTGCTGGAGCCATCCAGAACCTGTGTGCTGGACGATGGACTGTAAGTGATTCACTTAAAACTCATCCAGCAGGGGACAGTAGAGCTCCCCATACGAGAGCTATCAGTCTAACGTCTGAAGGACCTCCAGTATTTACAGTTTCTCAAAACGGAGTCAGTAGAACAATAAAAGTGTGATTTGCGATTTAAGACAACCCAGCTTATGAAGTCACTGACATTGAAGTCACTGAAATTGGACTTTAATAGGATATTAATCTTGATCCGACGTTTTTTTATTTATTTCACCAGTATGGTCGATATATACGGGCCACAGTACGTCTGGAGAAAGGTCTGCCCATGATGGCTGAGCTGCTGGCCCATGGCAATGACCGCGTTGTCCGAGCCATGTCTGGAGCCCTGAGGAACCTGGCCATTGACAACCGCAACAAAGAACTGCTTGGTAAGGTTGTGAAACGCCTAACTGTCATGCGAGTAGAAACAACCGGTGACTCTGTGTACTGTATTGGAGCAGGCACCCTCTTCAGGCCAAGAAGGGGGTTGGTACTTGGCAGCAAGAGGGACCACAGTACACATTGGGGGAGTTGGTGTCTCTTTTGTAGTAGCTGAAGAAATTGATGTGTTAAATGGAGCTCCTAATGAGTTGTAACAATAGTAATGTTACTGTAACATCTTATACAAACATGGAATTCCACAACACATACCAGCAGCACAAAATCATACATTTGCTCTAGCATATACGCTTGCACACACTCCGTAATAGTTGGCTTATACATGATAGACACAATATAAACATTGTTAAATAAATGGACAACCTTATTATCCACTGTATGCATTATGTGACAATAACAACCAAACATTCTCAACTGAAAACACCAAACAGAACTGCCCTGGTTAGGTAGGTTTCTCCCACAAACTAGCAAATCCACAAGTTATGTATCTGTGTGTGTATCTGTTGCGCATGCTTGCAGACATAGACAACTGTGTCCTAAACTACGGTAGACAAATTGGCCAAAACAAGTCTTTTTAAGCGATAAAATAATTCGTAGCGATTTACAATACGGCTGTGTTAATGCATTAACTTTGATGGCAAGTATTTATATTATTTCAAATGTTGTGAACAGAGCATCATCCAAGACAAACCCCTTGCACGTGTGAGCAAACTCATCAACACGACAAACTGTTCTTGCTCATTATTTTGTCTTTGTTACCCATTTTTAGGCAAACATGCAGTTAGTCACCTAGTGGCCGATCTGCCTGGAGGTCAGGGCCAGTCTGGACGCGTTCTGTCCGAGGAGACGGTGGTGTCTGTACTGAGCACACTCACCGAGGTGCTGGGCAACAGTCTAGAGGCAGCAAAGACCCTGCGAGCCTCGCAAGGCATTGAGAGACTGGTGCTCATTAACAAGGACGGGTAAGCGTGTGTGATTGAGTAACATAATATCAAAGAAACACATTTTGAAGTATAAAAGTAGTATATATGTGTTTTTGTCTAAATTATCTAAATTCATACCCCAATCCAACGTTGTGCACATCTGTATTTTCTCCAGTAAACGTTCGGAGCGCGAGGTGCGGGGAGCAGGCCAGGTGTTGCAGCTGGTTTGGGCCCACAAGGAACTACGTCGGCCTTTGGAGAAGGATGGCTGGAAGAAGACTGACTTCATGGTCCATCTGAACCCCGCCACCACTAACGGTCCCTCCAGCCGAGCCAATGGCAACTATGAAGACAGCACGCTGCCACTACTGGATAGAGGTGTGTTTTTTTGGGGTTTTTTTTATCTGACAGGGGGGAGTTTCCCTGGTAGGACGTAGCGCGTGGAAGGAACATGTTATTCCAACCAGTTCCTTTCCCCTCCATCAACAAAATTATTTTCACCCAAGACCCACGTTATAGTCCACTAATAGGCATGCATTGTGGACAGCCTCCTTATTCCAACCAAAACCAGCTGGTTGGTTTTAATGCGTTTCCTGGACAAACACATTATGTTGGTCTTAGCGGCGATATCGGATTGCATGTGTGTTCTTCAGTGGCAAGTAGTGTGTGTGACTGTTAATCAATATATTGTTTTTACAGGGGAGAAGAGGGACATGATTCCTTTAAATGACATGGGCCCTGGTGAGTGCATGCATGGTTTATGACTGTACCGCTATCATTTTTATTGTGGGGGAAAAAATGAAATACATTAATTACCCAGTCCATGGATCCTATCATTGGATGACATCTACATGTCCCTATGCCTTATGTTTTTTTGTTTCAGAGGGCTACTCTACACTGGAGCAGAGGGAGAGGAGACACACTCTAGATGACACGACAGACACTTTACCAGTAAGAGTGTGCACACACTTGATTGCTCATTGAGCTGCACTAACTCTCTTCTCACACACTCTCTCTCCTGCACTTCTTTTAAAGAGGCTTCACTTTAAACTTTTCCAACAATAACTTTCAACCTCACAATTACTGACAAATTACTTATCCCACTCACAACCTCACAACCTTTTCTCCTCTCTCTCTCTGGTTGTCTTCTCTCAGCGAGGGGTGTATGGGGGCAGGAAGGGCTCCTTGCCCCTTTTGGACTCCTACGATGGTTAGCCCTCCCCCATCCCCTCTACCCCCCCTCTGCATGTAACAGCATGGTACGTCCAACTGACCTCTTATCCTGCATGGAATCTCTATAGGGCGCTCATCCTCCGTCTTCTGTAGCTTCTGTAAAAAACCCTTGTGTACCAAGTCAGTCGTGTCTTATCGTCGTGCACTGATCTGAGATCTGCAGGGTACTGATAACTGAAGAACGCAATACTCTGACATGTGTACATGCTGGTATAGTGTTCCGCAAGGTGTTCCTTGGGAATTGTGGTAAATGCTACCATAGACGTACCAAACCTCAGTGTTTATTATAAACTTTAAACTATGACCCTGGATAATGACAATTGTTGTGTGCGCACCATACTTGTACCACAGAATAAGCGTTGGTGTTGTGCCCTTGTGTTGTGTACGTGTATACATGTATATACAGTATATCTCTATCGCTGCTGTCAGTCAGAAACCATGCAATTTATGCATGCATTTAATTATGCATGCATGAATTAATCCCCTATTTTATACTTTGTCGTATGACAGTGTCGCAAGTTGTGAAAATAGCCCACCTACAACAAGCTTACAATGCGTTGCATATATATTTTTAAATGTTCTCCTATAATGACATTCCCAAAATAGGGAGTCTGTCTGTGGGTTTTAAAAATATTTACCAATGAAAAGAGACCAAATAACAACCGCATTTGATCCACTGAAACTGGTTCTTTTCCGTTTCCAAAAAAGGAACTGTTTTGGACATGCAAGGTTTCCGCCCGACAGCGACTATGTCTGTTCCCCTGTGGTTCTTGTGTTCATGTTTGTTTGGATTGTTGTTGGTTATAAATGCTTCCTCCTTCTCTTGCAGAAAAACTGATAGTGTGCATTACTCAGTGTGGGCCTTCTCTTCCCTACCACTGCTACTGAGGCAGAGGATAAGAGACCAACTCGGTCTCTCTCTCTCCTTCTCAACCCCCCCCTCCCTCCCCCTTCCATCACAAGACACAGTGGATATGAAGATGAGGGTCAGCATCCAAAGAAAGCGATTGTGTTGCAATCAATTGTGATATACAGCACACACTTTTTACAATAGTCATTGTAGCATCAGAAATATATTCTCTGTTGTTTAAATTATATTCCTTTCCTAAAGAGCAATCATCTTTGTTGACAATCATTTATTTTCCAGTCTTTATCATCCTATTAGTTATTTTCTTATTTTTTTCGTCATCGACCACTTTTCAGTAACATTTTGCTGCCATCATCTGAATCCCAACAAGCGTGAGTTTGTAGCCTTTTGTGTAGGATATATACTGTATATAAAACGAGAACATGGGATTGACTACTTTTTTTCCCCTTTTTTTTTTTACATTTTGTTTCCTTAATTTAAATCGTCCCTGTAGCGGGTGAAATGGGAGTTGGGGAGAGGCCGACAAACCAGTAGGAATGCGGCCGGCATTGTAGATTTGAGAATGTTTGTATAGGAGTTATTTTTCCATGTCTCAAGTCGTTTTCTCTGGTTTGGGGATGGGCAATGGATGTAGGCAAGCGAAGGCAGGTGTGCGTGTCTGTATATTTGTCATACAATAAACCTGCCAGTGTGTGTGATTGAAATGGACCTCAATGTGACCGCGTGCGCGCATGTTGGAGTGTTTAAAAAGACCAGGCTCATAACGACACATTGTTAAAAATGATTTGTATTGAGTGTTTTTTTTTTATTTTGTTTTCTTACTCCTGTGACAAAGCATGTGTATTTTTGATTTATTTTCATTTGTTAGTTACAATTTACCAACTGCCTCTTTTGTTTATGCTCGATACCTTAATTTCAAACTGTTTTTTTTCTCCCCAAATGAAAGGAAGGACAGTTTAGCTGCTGTTTTTTTTTTTTAAACTCTTGTGTGTGTTTGTGGATGTTTTTATTTAAAAACACTCCCATGAGTGGATGTGTACATTGACTGTGTGCTTTTAAGTACAAAATACATCAAATTGGAGACTTAAAAATGTGTGTGCCACTACCTTGGGAGATATACACTACTCAACCACTGAACATTGAAACATTCTGACTTCAAGAATAGAAACCATTCCTAACTCTACTGTTAAGAGAACCACACTACACAACAGACGAAGGCAAACGGAGGTGCTTGGTGTTGAACACCACGGAAAGGACTGTGGCGAACCCTGTGAATTCTAATGTCACAGATTCTGGCTGACAATTTATGTAACCAACTGACAGATTTCCTGAAAAGTATTGGTGATTAATAAAACACTCGATACCCATGTTGTCGATTCTACATTGCAATGCCGCCTGTCAAAATTGCGATTGGTGTAAAAGGACACATGCAGGCTTATAAAGGTCTTATAAAGTCTTTATTTTTGCTCTGAGTCTGACTTTTGGACAGACTGAAGAGATCACGGGACATGACGTACAAGTCAAGGGGGTGGGAACAAGAAGCACATTTTGTTATATGAATCTTTTTTTGTTTGGTATTTTGGCTTGTGACTGGTTTGTTTTACTTCTGTGAGGGTTGGTATATTTGGGTTCAGTGGGAGAGAGCATTATGCAATCTGTTCTACTTTATAAACCCAGTTATACCACTAATATGTTGTAATGGCATAAGAGACCAATCCTTTTTTTTGTTGCTTTTTTTTTTTTCTCCAGTTTTACACAAGTTTATCTGTAATGTTGCCTATCCATGTAAAGTTAAGATGTACCATTCATACCTGCCTTGGCTCTGAAAAGTTGCATTTTTGTCTGTAAAAGTATGTAACTGGCAATACTGTTTTTATAAATAAAGAGCTTTTCTTAGACAAGATTTGATGCAGTGGCTTGCATATATGCTTACAGGCCCTGTGTGATTTGTGTGTATGGTTGACTGCTGGGTTAAATATCTTATCTAAGTACAGAGGGTATAAGTACTTAAGTACTACTTTTTAGTTAAGTACTTTATTTTCGGAGGATCTGTATTATGAGTGTTTATTTGTGACTACAATTTGTAACTTTCTTAAAGATTTCCTTTTTTACTCCAGTAAATATACACTTTACCCTTAAAATACTTACTAAGCCAATGAAAAAAATCCTTTGAAAAGTAAATGCAGAGGTTGAATTCAAGGTATCTGCCAAAGTATACGGCAACGGTAAATACCTCAATAACTATAATGTGTACTAGTTATTAATGCTGTCACCATGTTCAGCCTGGTCAGTATGTTATTGCTTCTAAGGAAGATAGTTGGCCTCTTGGCAGTAGCCTGGCATGGCCTGTCATCACTGTCCAGGGCAATTTTCTTGGCAGCACTATAATCCACTTTATGCTGCCAATCTTGTAGGTGATCCAATCAAATTTCTTTCTGGATCCTGATCCTGACACAGCTCCTCATATAGGCCACGTCCATTTCCGCCTAATGAGATGTAACTTATTTAGCATTTTCTTCAAAACACTTTTTGCTACTACTCATGCGATGAACATATATCAAGCCAATGTTTGATATTCCATACTGAGTGGCTATAATTACCTTCCAAAGTTTGCAGGAGGGTCCTATTTTCCAAAGAAAAAGCTAAATGAACGCATCATTCAATAAACCCCAAATTTAGATCACATATTGAGGTGCCTCTACACAGTGCAGAGCTAAAGGTGCACCTCGAAAAGCGCTGCACTTTTGCCCATGGAGTGCCTGTAGTGGAGATGGTGATACATTTGCTAGCGTACATACGGTGTTTACATTCTGTTATGTGGTGTTTAACTATTCTCAATAATAATACATACAATTTATATGGCACTTTTCTAGGTAGTCAAAGTTGCTTTACAGAAACAGAATAAAAACACCATTATTAGGGGGGATTATGCCACAAATGCAGAAGGTTGGACTGTAGCCTATGTCGTAGACACACTATTTCCCCCCACAGCTGGGTACCAGTCTACCAGACCTGATGGAGATATGTTTCATAGAGCCATCCTTTCTTGTATTTGAACACTTTCATAAAGCTCAGAGAGAGAGGGAAAGAAAAGTCTGGCTTATTTTTATTAACAGTGTCATGGTATGTCATGGTCAAGTATCCCATGCCACGCCATGCCACCAAGTGTTTATGCAAAACTATGTTTAACATTTATACATTTTTATCAAACATTTAAAAGATAACTTTGTGCTAGATTTTATTACAACAGTATTTATTTAAAATATATACTGTTACAATGACATTACAATTGTTGGCTACCTCTCTCTGCTGTACATTCCTCACCCTGGGATGGCCAAGTAATCATAAACCATTCCAACTCCTTTTCTGGAGGGGTTCGAGGGGGAATGTGCCACGTGTGGTAGAGTCGGAGGGGTGTTACATGGCTGAAAAGCTATTTTAAGTATGTTTTGTGGTGGAATGTTATTTTAAAATAATAGACAAATGCTGATCTAATATATACTGCTCAAAGAAATGTAGGGAACACTTTGATCCCTTAATTATTTTGAGTTTTCATGAACTGTGTACATACTGTTAACAAAAACTGCTCAAAAGAATTAAGGGATTAAAGTGTTCCCTTAATTATTTTGAGCGGTGTAGTTTGTTGTTATCCACGTGAATGATGTGTGTGAGATAATTGGTTGATTGATATTCTCACATTTAGTATGGAGGGGCATAAGCAGGAGCCACTTGAGGTCATAAGGATGTAAAAATAAGAATGTGAAGAACCCCAGACCTTGTTAGCAGAGACAGGTCAGATCTATCTGCCGCAAAGGACCCTGGTTTAAAAAGAGTTTAGCCTTCTTAGTTCAGCGTTAGATACATTTTTGGAAGTTTTGTAGTTTTTCTTTTGCTCAATTTAGTCAATTAGTCATTCTTTCAGCGCTGGATATTGCTTGCATGAATTTGGTTGCATGAATTTGGACTGCTGAGATTGAATAAAAAACATCAAGACTGCAGAAACATTTCAAATATCTCTTCCTATGCGACTTTCACTTTCAGATACATATCTTTCTACTTTTACTAAAGTGTGGCTTCAGGTAACTTCCGGTAAGGTCTGTCCAGAGTAATTTGAGTCCTCCAAACCAGCTACACACAAATAGTCCACATGAAAGATAATTATTCTCTAATATCAGTGCAATCGATTATGCTTTTGTGGTATGCTGCTTATGTCAGCATTTCTCTCAGACAGAGCCTTTAATAGCCTGAACTGGTGTCAGCCACATACCCTCCCCTGACTCCTAGGACTAGTTCTCATGCTTACATTAAGCCTTTTAACTGGTGAACATGACCCTCGGGCACATTGGAACACAGTTACAGATTGAGTGTTGACATTACCAACTTGACTATCCTCTCTTATTACAAGCTCGTACATTCATGCTGAGAACGGATACTGGGGTGTTCTGAGAAAGAGGCGCAGCATTCATATTGTGTGTGTGTGTGTGTGTGTGTGTGTGTGTGTGTGTGTGTGTGTGTGTGTGTGTGTGTGTGTGTGTGTGTGTGTGTGTGTGTGTGTGTGTGTGTGTGTGTGTGTGTGTGTGTGTGTGTGTGTGTGTGTGTGTGTGTGTGTGTGTGTGTGTGTGTGTGTGTGTGTGTGCTTGTATTCATATGGACTCTGGATAAGCCTTTAAGAAAATGGCAGGATTGTCCAAAGACCGCAGAGTCTCAATGTCCTCACTCAATGTCCTCAACAGCTTTCGTATTCCACACGTCTCATCGCTTTCAACTATGTTTTATTGAAATTCAGGCTACATCACAAGGGCTTTGCAAGTGTAGAGACTTAATAAAGGCATGTGTGTATAGAGTATGTCCTATAATAAGACTTAATGAGATGTTGTGATGGGCACAAAGAAACTCGCAAAAATTATTAGAGTGAGAAGAACTGCATTAATGATTCACGTTCAAAGCAAGTTGAGGTCTTTATATATATATATATATATATATATATATATATATATATATATATATAGATAGAGAGAGAGAGAGAGAGAGAGAGAGAGAGAGAGAGAGAGAGAGAGATAGATATATAGATATATAGATATATATATTTAAATAATGTAATATCATATAGTGCAGGTTAGGACTTACTAAATTTAATTATCTACTTTTGACTATTTTATTCATATTTAGTGATATTCTTCTTTTAAGTGTATATAGTGGAATTTCATTGTCTGGTGTAAACACCTTTTACTGTGCATATGACAAAAAGCTTATTGTGTCTGTTTTTTTACTTAATAAACAACAACATTAAAAAAAAGCATAGCGAGAATTGCACTATGATCTGAGCTCAAGGTGGCAGGGTGGATCAATGGTTAGCAGTGCTGCCTCACAGCAAGATGGTCTTGGGTTTGAAGCTGACTTTCTGTGTGATGTTTGCATGTTTTCCCTGTACACACATGGGTTTCCTCTGAGATCTCCGGGTTCTTTCCACACCAAAGACATGCATGTTAGGGGCATACTCCTGCCAGTGCCATGGCACTAGCTGGCCTTAGAGTTGGAGTTACTCCCTGGGATCAGCCCACTGCACCTAATATGATGGGTTTAATGTAGAAGACAAATTCCATTGTCCTAGGCAAATGCATATTGGTTAAGTGTTATTAATGCTTATTGGTGTAAAAAAAAGTAGACAGAAATACAAAAATCATCCATGAGCTATATAATGAAATCAAATTTCTTTCACGGCTCAGAGGGGCAGCGGTGGCATAAAGGTTAGAGGAGCATGCAAGTTGCCGGAACGTTTGGGCAGCACTCGCCCCTACCCCACCCCCGAAGTGCCCTTGAGCAAGGCACTGAACCCCTCCCTGCCTGCTTCCGTGGAGCTGCCCAGTGGGCCAACAGTATAAGACTGTGGTTGTACTCAATGTACTGGGTATCTCCCAGGTTTGAATGTGCGATTCCCTCTCTCTCCCTCTGTGTGTGTGTGTGTGTGTGTGTGTGTGTGTGTGTGTGTGTGTGTGTGTGTGTGTGTGTGTGTGCGTGCGTGCGTGCGTGCGTGCGTGCGTGCGTGCGTGCGTGCGTGCGTGCGTGCGTGCGTGCGTGTTTGCCCTCCTCATTGTCTACACGATGACCAGAATCCAGTTACAATTTAGGCATTTAGCAGATATGAAGTGTTACTGAAACTCTGTCACATATTCTGAATGGCTGCTATGTATATAAAGGAATGTACATTGCTTGGCACATTCATGACTGTCAAGGGACCTATTAGTTAAGGACATACGTTCATATGTTTCATCAGCTGCCAAAAGCACTCTTGTGTTTCAACTGGCATGTTCCAACTGTGTAATAATGAAAATGATGCCTTTTCAGATATTACAGCTAATACACCAGATGATGTTGTTGTTGTTGATGAGGACAGTAGAGAAGTGCCAATTTTGGAAGTGGCATGTACATTTGACCACAGTCTGGAAGAGGCATTCCTTACCAAGGTGCTAAAGTACCAACGCCTGTTACAATTGTAAACTGCTTGTGTTCATATGTGGAAGCCTTGGTAATGTCCATAAATTAGTTGTGAGAGGCCTGCAGATTGCAGGAATGCCTAAGCCGAGAGCTAAGGCATTGGCTAAATCCTGTTCAGTGTCTATGATAATTGGGAGTCGCCGCCTGGCCAAATATGGAGGAGACGATGCTATCTCTATCTGTGATCTTTATCCTGAAATACTTGTTGAGTTTCCCAAGCCTGTGCATC
Source organism: Gymnoscopelus microlampas (assembly GCF_963454915.1). Taxonomy (NCBI): domain Eukaryota; kingdom Metazoa; phylum Chordata; class Actinopteri; order Myctophiformes; family Myctophidae; genus Gymnoscopelus; species Gymnoscopelus microlampas. The sequence continues at coordinate 25,711,656 of NC_139955.1, forward strand.
TATAATCGTTTGTGTTCAAGAATTTCCTGTTAAATGTGAACGCAAATAAAGATGTTAATTGTGTGTGTGTGTGTGTGTGTGTGTGTGTGTGTGTGTGTGTGTGTGTGTGTGTGTGTGTGTGTGTGTGTGTGTGTGTGTGTGTGTGTGTGTGTGTGTGTGTGTGTGTGTGTGTATGTGTAGGGTGTGGCTGAAAATAAGCACCCTAGCTTTAGTAAATAAAGAATAAACAAAAATAAGAGAATGTACAGCCCTGTGAGTTTGAATCTGTATGTGGCTTGTGTAAATCTAATATACTGTAGGCTTATGTGTGCTTACATGTGTATGTATGAGAGAGAAAGAAATAGAGACAGAATGAGATAGTGTGTATGTCTGTGACTCGTACAGCTGTAACGCGCATGTCCCTCTCCTTAAACTTGAGACCACCGAATGCAGAAGATTATCCGTCCCTCCCTCTGATCTCCTCCCTGTCACTTGTACCATATCTATTTAGGGCTCATTCGCTCTCGTTCATACACTCTCTCTCAAGCTCAAATAGGATCGGCGTCATTTAACTCTATGTACTACAGGCGCATGAGAACTAAGAAAACAGCAGAAAGGATTAAACACCAAAGGAAAGTAGCACATGCCACAGGAGACATGTTTGCGAAGAATTCAACATGCGAACTTGACAGATCAAGTCAGAAACAAGCCGGACATATGTGTAAGAGATACCACTTTGTCAGCAATGAGCTGTTAACATGTGTCATGAGGTAGACCTAATATACTATTACGTGGTCTCTGTGTAGTCTGTTAGACAGAGACATGTCAGGGTTGTGTTTTTCTGATCCTTGAACTTCAAGTTAATTTAAGTATGACTGTAAGTGAAGACTGTAAGATTTAAGAAGAAAGAGCTTCAAAAAGGACTTTTTGGTGGCATTCTGTGTTGCCTTCTTTTCTGTGATGGATTTGCTCAATGTTCCTGGACAGCCCTCTTCAGACTCTCAGGATGGGTCCAATTGTGATTTCTCGGTTCCTGATTCCTCTCGAAGAACCTCCCACACAGGGAAGCAGACTGCTCTCACTGGGCTCGGGTACGGGTTCTGGGTGGCCTGGCATCACCTGAGGCCTTTCATCCCCTTTTTCCTGATTAGCTCTCTGGTTGTGGCTCTCCTCTACCTGCTTCAGAGCATCGTTTATGGAGGACCCTTCACGGACCCACTGTTCTTTGTCAAGTTTAATGAGCGCTGGCCGAAGCCTGACCCAAAACACCAGGAGGCACATCCCCATTCTCCGCCATTTAGCCCAATCCCCTCCACCTCAGAGCAAGACCTCCTCAACATTTTCATGGGCAATGGCACACTTTGATCATATTTCATTGCAAAATTGAAATCATTACTGGTTTTCTTTTCCTCTGAGGAACTGTGAATGACTGTCAAGGGAGTTATAAGCTGTTAAAATGAGAGCAGACACTGACTGTGAATCCCAATAGTTTCCTTTGGGTTGTGTTGATTAGTTCTATAATTGAGTCCCTCCTCACCTGTCCCATTTATGAGACCTAGAGGCTACAGTGGGCAAATGATAATTTGTGCCAAGATGACAATTGGATGTTTGACAATAATGTTCTAATTTCTTCATCTGGTTTGCTTCTCAGTGTGTAGTTTGTATCCCAGATAGTCCATGTTGTGGCAGTTTGTCATACAAGACTCTAATTTATGATTAGGCCTATTTTATTGCTACATCTTAAAATGGGTAACCCACATTTAATGAATACATGAAATGAAAGTTGTGTAAAAGATATGGGGTGAAATGTTTATGAATAAAAGTTTAATTTAAAAAAAGTGGATGTACGTGCTCATATGCATACATCTGTTGGTAACAGGATAGGTGGGCACCGAGGAAGAGTGGGCACATAGGTGTTGAATTGGCAATTCTTTCCAAAATAATTTTAAAACGTTTTTTGTAAAGTATACATGATTAAAACATGCTTAAACATTCGACAATTAAGGTCTAATATTTCTACAATTGCTACAAATATCTACAAAACCTGTATATCCAGTCATTTTGGGGCATAAACAAGAAGTTGAAGGATAAAAGTCTGATAATGATGTACCATGCATTTTTATATCATGTATACTTTACATTACTTAAGAAAATTTTTCTAATATTTTATTTTTGACATTTTGGACAAAATAGGCTATTTTACATCGAGGTGCCCACCTATCCTGTATCTGTATCCCCTGTTATGTATGTTGTTATGTGTTATTTAACTCTTCTCGACCCTCTCGACCCCTAGTGGCCAAACAAAATACTGCAATTAACTTGAACGGTGCACGTTGACCTGTGATGACCTCACCAGATTGTCATGGGAGTGTGGAAAGTGTGTGGATAGTCCAGACTTGTCAATTTAAAGTTGTGACGGTAAAAACACAAAGCTAACCGGTTCAAAAGTTAAAAACTTTAAACATAATTTTCTCTAAATCCATCCATGTTAATGACAACTGCAAATCGCTTGTTGGGTTTTTTTTCCGGCGAAGGCTCGACCTAATAGAGAAGTTGTGGATGGAAAACGGTGAGTGATAATTCGCATGCATTCAAGTCAATGTTGTTTATTCCAACAGTAGGCATGGAGTTTGCACTCAAAATAGAGCAGATTTTACAAGGTGTTGCGGATTACTACACGCTTGCTGATTCTCATCATAACACACTAACTAACAGGTGCTCTATCACGAGTTCTGCTCACGCCACGTGTGTTTCACAGTGGAAGCACAACAACATGGAAGCCACGTTGCTAGCATGTTAACAGTTAGCCTTGGATAAGACTATCATAGATGTATTTTATCGCGTCTGACTTTTACTTTCGTATTTCCTCACTGGTCAGTAAGAATACATTGAGGACTCTTAACAGGAGCACTCTTCCAAAGAAGTCACTTCGACTATGCATGCACCTCATGGTACCATAGCACCACAAAGGCCTTAAAAATAAGACATCCCAAAACAAACTGGTCAGGCTACTGCTTGCCCTTACACTTACAACTCATCTAACCCCTGCTCATTTTGTTAAGGTGGGATGGCTCAGGGTAGAGCAGGGGTCTTCAACGTTTTCAGGCCAAGGACCCCCTAGCTGAGAGAGAGATGAAGCAGGGACCCCCTCTATATTGTATAAAAAATGTGTTTCAGATTTAACTTTTTTTGTTTACTTGGTCTGCTCTTTTTTCCCTCTACACCAAACACCGCTTTAACAAAAAATATCCGATCTACAAGCTCACAACGCCTTGTGAGCTTGTAGATCTGCTATTTTTTGGCTAAAGTTCTCCTCAGAAAAGGGATGCTAGGGTTCAAGTGGTTAAGGTAAAAAAAAAAAATCCTATCACACAAAGATTTGGCGGACCCCCTGTAGTAACTCTGAGGACCCCCTAGGGGTCCCGGACCCCCTGTTGAAGACCCCTGCGGTAGAGGACAGAGTATAGCAACTTGCAATGGGCCTGGTCTGCACAGGAGAACAAATCCAACCTCTGTCAAACTACTTCAATGACGTCCACAATAACACCAGAGGAAGCTCCACTGATCACGTCCAAACAAGAATTGGCACCAACAAGGGGTTGAATTCGTTCTCCTGTGCTATGCCACAAAAATGTGGAATGCCCTACCAAAAGCCTGAAGGAGTGTGAAACCTAGCTCTGGTCCATATTTCTAACGCTATGGACCAGAGCTATGTGAAACCCTACGCTCCTTCAAAAAGCATTTACAGGTGGCTTTACAGGTGGCCCCCAACTCTTCTAACTGTTTAGATGATGTTTTGCATAGTAGTAGGCCTATTGTATATTTGTCTGTCATTAAATGTTTTGATGAATTGGTACAAAGGACCCCTATGGAAACAAGCCATAGGCTTTCTTGGTTTACTTTCCTGTGCTTTTTTTGCAAACTGCTAATAAAGTATTAAATCAATCAATCTATGATAGTCTTGGGCTGCACCCCAATTGTCACTGGACATCCGCGCGGAAAGCCCGTACTTCTCCGTACATGTACAAACAAATATACATAAAGTGCTGACCCTGTAGCCCCGGATGTAGACTCAACATTAGGAACCCGTGTGCACTGTATTAGCCCGTCATTTTCAATAAAGAAGTGTTTTAATCCCGTCTGTGTCGGATGTTCCCTGTATTCCTCCATGGGCGGTAGTGACGGGCGCACCGGTGAAAGCCGGTATTACACTCAATGTAACAGGGGGGAGTGGGGAAATGGCGTTCGTCCACAGACGGGATTAAAACACATATCTATTAAAAAATATGGATTAATACAGTGCACAAAGACTCTGAATGCCGAGTTAACTTCCGGGGCTACCGGGTAAGCACCTTATATTTTGCATTTGTATATGCACGGAGAAATACGGACTTTATTGGTGAAAGTTCAGGGCACTCTGGTGGGTGAAAAACGATAAAATACATCTATGATAGTCTTGATCCAAGGCTAGTTAACAGTAGTTGCCTACTGTATGCCAGCCTACAGTACAAGGCATGTTTGCATTAGTAGTGTTAGTTGGTGAAGACAAACAAATGTTCATGTATGTTGAAATTAAATTAAACATGTAAATTGTTAACCGTGCATTAAAGGAAAATGCATGAAATGAAATGTGCAAATAGTTTATTCTGCATTATGTACGTGACATAAACCGGGGAACACTTGATTTCCAAGACTTTCAGTCGTTCAATGCGCTGATACTTTCTTGCATAAGTACACTATGTATTACACAAGCTTTAACCAATACATGTCACCTACAGTACCTCCAAATGGAAACTATCCTTTTATCCAGTCCAATACTACCCCACCATCTCTACTACTATCCTAGACCAGTGGTTCTCAACCTGTGGGTCGGGACCGGGGGGGTCCCCAGATGACAGTGAAGTGACAATTTAAGGACTTTTAAGACCCTTTTAATACCTTAAACAAAAAAAGGAATCAACGATCTATACTATAAAAACTGCTGTCAAATATATAAGAAAGAGGCAAATCGAAGATCTATCGAAGACCCATCTAAAATTGTAGATTGCTATTTTCACAATATTTATCTGTGGAACCGAGTCAAACTAAATGTTATGCCTTAACTCCTACAGTTCCAAGTGCTGGTCAGGGTGGGGGGTCCCCAGGTCAAATATGATTATTTTAGGGGGTCTGAAAAGGTTGAGAACCACTGTCCTAGCAGTGGCGTAATGGAGGGGTAGCAAGCGATGCGGTGCGGGGGGGCCACCAGCAGGGGGGGGGGAACCACTGCGCTGATACAAATATTTTTACAGCAAAAAAAAAGAAAAAAGTTGATTTATATTGGTCAAATAGAACCGAATTAGACCCGAATTAGACTTGCGCGCTGCGCGCGCGTACATGTGCGGGAGGCCCCGCGATTCTGCGTTACGCCACTGTGTCCTAGACTACCTCTGCTCCCATTACTTCAGACCCTCACGTCCGTGTTGGGTCCAGTTTTATTTACATATCTACATATTCATAATCAATGGCAGAATAACATCTGTCCATTCTATTTGTATGCAGATTATGTTATTGTATCTACCTAAGTGTATGCTTAATACTCTGCAGCAGGTTTTGATTCCATTCCAATCTTGTGTACACAACTCCCTGTCAATGGGTGCATCCACACATGTACGTCAAGTTGTCGTACGGAAGTCGGAAGTCCCATCCACTCCCATGCTAAGTTTTAAACCGGAAGCACCGTTCCGTTTTTTTTTTAACATGGGAGTGGATGGGACTTCCGACTTCCGTACGACAACTCGACGTACATGTGTGGATGCACCCAATGAGGCTGGCACTGTCCTTTTCATTTATATGGCTTTTGCTACAAACACTACCTTTATCTTACTGGCATTCTTATATTCTGTTATTCATTGTACCCTGCACATTCTCAGTGTAAACCTCCCCTGGAAATTAACTACTTGGGGAAATCATCTAATAGGTACTTTGTGCCACACAAAGTTCTCTTAAACATAAATCACTTACAGTTTCCATCTCCCATTGCTGCATTACACCAGGTTGTATGTGGTTGTTCTTTTGTTGTCTATCTTTCCATACTTGTTCCATACCTGTATAACCTTATGTTGTATTTTTATTTCATTTTCGTGGCATTGTGTAACCCTGCAAACAGACAAAAAGAGAGAATACTCTCAGTGAGTTTTCCCTGTATTTAAGGTTAACATTAATATAATCATTCATTCATTCCTAAAGTGGACAGAGACATGTGGCAGTACCAACGACCTGGGTTCAGAGGCCTGCTCCTGGCCGAGTTGCAGAGACAGCAACGTGGCAGCCAGTTCTGCGACATTATGCTCCGGGCTGAGGGTACGAACAACAACACAATTACTGAATTGGTTATAATCAATAATCTCTGTAGGTAAAATCAGAAGTGTTAAATGCGCAATGTGCCTAAATGTGTTTATGTGTTAAATGTGCCTTCCGAAGTTTTGATATAAATTTGTAGGTGATATAACTACAAATTTACATCATTCAGAACTTCTGATGGGTGGTCTCAAAACCTTTTCTCAGAATTCCTGCACCCCCAGACTCTCTGAACTAGTTAGGAAAGCCTGTCCGAAGCGGCAGGTTTTTCTTATTGACCTTAAAGGGGTAGTTCACCCAAAAAATTACTTATTTCTATCAATTGCAAACCCCATGAAGTCTTGAGTTCATGGAGATGAGCCAATAATTTGATGACCGGGTTATCAGTCAGTAGGAGAAAATTAAAAATGATTGGCTCAGGAATGTGACAAAAACAAAAATCTCCATGAATTCAAGGCTTCATGGGGTGTCTAATTGATAGAAAATAAGTATTTCTTTGGGTGAACTACTCCTTTAACTCTTGTTGTAGTTCCACACTGTTCTGGAACAGAAACAATCTTTTATGCACTCTCCTCTCCTAAACTCTCCTTTCCTGTCCTGTAGGAGTGTCTGTGCCTGCCCACAGCTGTGTCTTATCAGCTCTCAGCCCTCAGCTGTCCTGTACTCTGCCCAGCACTCCGCCCCCAACTGGACAGACACACTTACTGGAGTTCGGGGCTGTCAGAGCCAGCACGTTGCTCCGGCTGGTGGGTCTGCTGTACTCCGGAGAGATCGTTGGACAGGGAGAGGAGGAGAGGGAGGACATTCTCTCTGCCACCGCCAGACTGGGCATCAGTGGGCTGGTTGAGGTCAGAGAAAGTGGTGAGGATAGGAGCGGGCGTCGAGCAGTAGGCATACAGACAGAACCACTGATGCTCGAGGAGCGTGGAGGGAGAGAGGGGAGTAATGGAAGCGCCCTCCCTGTGGGAGCGACACGGTGCAGTATTGAAAGAGGCACAGGGAGTCGAACTCAAATGGGCGAATTGCCGACAGATGCCACCCACCTTACTCCCCAGCCAGCCTCAGAATCCCCTGACCCCTACTATAACATCCCCTACGTCCCCCTTTCCATCTTCTACCCCCCAGATGCTCACCACCCACCATGCTCCGATTACATGGCTCCCACTGAGGAATCCACAGCAGGCGGACATGGACCTGTCTTCATTGTGCCGCAGTCCTACTCCTCCCTCATTCCTACACCCACCCACTTTGCGTGTCACACACCAACGGTGGTTTATGACCACGCAAGCGAGGTGCTGCCTCCAGAAAGTGGAGGTGAGGGTTTCGAGCAGTTTGAGGGCAACATCCCGGGATTCATCAACTATTTCTTGAACCCAGGTCAGGCGGAGTCCTCCTGCGGGAGGCGCAGAGGAAAGAGGCGGGTAGGTGGCGCAGGAGGGGCCAGGCAGACTAGGACAGGCGAGAGAAAAGCTCAGAGACCCAGAGGAGGGACGGGCCGGAGGGGAAGGCCACCCAAGCAGACAGCAGCAGCATTAGGGGAGGAGAAGGAAGTAGTGAAGAGCATACCTCCGAAGAACTGGCTGAGGAGTTGGGGGGTGCATGCCAGGAGGAGTGGTAGAGGGGGAGGAGCTGCGGGCAGGATGCTCTACCTGAATACCAGGGACCATTTCCAGCCACTCAAGCTCTGTCTGAAGAAACGGGGGCGTGGCAAGTCATGGAAGATCTGCAGCGTGAGAGAAGAACCATCCAGGGAGAATGGAGGAGCTGCTGCACAGCAACTCATCCGGGTGAGGGCTACTCTGTAACTTAAAGAGGGTTTATTTGTCACTCACTCATACAGATACAAGCAGTGAAATGTTGGATGATGATCTATGTATGATCTAGAAAATTACCCATCTTACACCTGAAAAAAAGGTTTAAAAAATAATGAAGTGCTAGCATTGCATGTTGCTATTACTAATGTTGAGAGGAAAGAATATTATAAGAGAACGTATATAAAAAACATAGGTCATAAATCACTTTCAGGAGCTTCTTATTAATAGTAATAGTAAGCTGTAATAGTAGTAGTACTCAATGATATTGTATTCAGTCACTGAATAACCAACCATATCTCAACAACACAACTTTTTTTCTGTCACAGGAGGGCGCCCTAGCACTGAACAAACAAAAGACTCCCCCAACTGTTATGTTCCATTCCACACCGCCGCAGCTCCTCAACACTCAGACCGGCAATGCCTCGTTGAATCCACCCACCCTGCCCACAGAGCTGTCCGCATCGCAAAGCCTGCACATCCCCCAGGGTCCCTTTTTGGCCCCAGCCCCAGAGATGTTTCATACGACCCTCCTTCCTTCTCTGGAACCCCCGTCCCATGTAGAGCAAGCTGAGCAGTTGGACCGTCTGCTGGAGGAAGTCATGATGGGGCTGGATATATTAGACAAAAACAACAACAGCAAAAGCACCCGGGATTCTCACCCACATCCTCTCACTCATCCAGCCGCTGGCGCTGACAACGCTGTCATCCAACAAGAATGCCATCAGCGGTCCATCCCTACTGGTCACCGGGAAACAGCTTCAGGTGTCCACAACATCCCTACGAAGACAGTTACTGTGGCGACAGGGGTTGGGGGTTTCGTTCCAGGTAGTTGTGAAGTGCCTGTTCTTCAGCAACCTCAGGGAGAGGGAGGTCTGAGCGACATATTAGACAACTTCCTCTTTTCCTTTGAGCAGCAGGTTTCTAACTGTAGCACCGGGGCACGGGTAGAGAAGGATGGTCAGACCTGCACACAGGCTAGCTACGATGCCTCGACCACAATGTCAAGCAGCCAGTCACAGCCCTGCACTGTCGGCAGGGACCAGTCCATAGCAGGACAGAGCCACACGCACGCTGCAAGAACAATATGCCCGGCTCATCTAGAGCACATACACTCTCCCCACCCTGTACAGGCACTCATGTCTCCTATACACCCACAAAACCCAGGCACATACACCCCCCCTCCGATCTCTTCAAAGCTGCCTCCGGTTAGTGTTGCTAAACTCCCCAGCTCTGATGCGGTTACAAACGACAGCAATAGAAGGCAAAGAAGAGATAGAAAGGTCTCTCCAGAGCAGCCATCAGTTGCCCGACTGGCTAAACCCATAGAGAGAGAAAACGCAGGCAGCGATGCGCAGCCTATTTCTGCTGCTAGCGCTGTTGCTAGTAGTGTTTCAACTATGCTTGTGCCTTCCATACCACCCAAAGCACCCAACAGCGTGAGAAAACCAGAACTGAAGTTGGTCATTAAGAAGAAGCGCAAACGGGATGAGCGTATGGAAGGGGACCATAACGAGCAGGCAAAGCGTCCTCACAGCCTTCAGCCAATAATCAGAGTACCCCAATTGTTCAGCGGACAGTCTGCAGATTTGAAGGTGAGAAACTCCTTCACTGAAGGGTCTGTTGTCAGTGAGGCATCTGTTACACAGCATCTAATGCAATGTTATTTATAACAATAATGCTTTGTAATTCATATTTATCGGGATGGACAAATTAAGCACTTAAACCCTATAGACTGCTATCTCCCCTCTTTTTTTGCTCTACACTAAATATCTTCACTGAAAAGCCGATCTACAAGCTCACAATGCGTCACATTGCGTTGTTGGGCTTGTAAATCAGCTATTTTTTCCTAAATTTCACCCCACAATATGGATGCTAGCGTTCATCATGTGGTGAGCTAACCTCTGAAGTTGTGACAGTACGGGAAAAATACCCCAAATGTCTGATAATGAGTCTGTGTGGTTATAATGTCTTCTCTAGAGTACCCTCATACCGCCAGAGAGGAGGCAAATAAAAACCACTGTGAAGGCATACCCTATCAGGAGCAAGGTAACCAATCAGCAGGACAAGGTGAGTGCTGAACTGGTGAATGCTTAACTAATTGTAAGCACAGTTTTATGGGTCGCCATTTTCAACAATTTATTGATCCATTTGTTAATAAAATAATTAAGGCTACGTTTTGTCTGTGTACTATTTAGCATGTTGAGGAGACACTTTCTGGAGAACCCCCACTTCTGGCCAAACGACCAACCAGCGCTCCCCAAGTTGTCCAGCCTATAGTAATAAAAAAGCATAAAAGCGGAATTCGCACAGTCGAGCTAAAGACGGGACATGACAGAGAAGACAGACGTGGCAAGGAGATTGATCTCCTTCTGGTGGATAAACCAGTTCCTGCAATCTCCGCAGGACAGCCACATCCTGTGGAGCACAGGGATGTGGGTGTACAAATGGAGGAATGGAGAGACATAAAAAAAGAACAGGGAAGGGCAACATCACCAGAGGAAGGATCACAGGGGCCAGAGAGAAAGGGAGACAAGAGACAGAGAGAATCAGAGGATGAGTTAACGACCAATAGCGTTGAACAGGCTGAACTGACCAGTACATTCCAAACCAAACCCAAGGCCTCCATCCTGGAACCCCACGCTGATTCCCAGGATGTCATGGAGGTGTCGAGTGAGGAGCTGGTGGTGACGGTGGAGAGTGAAGAGGAAGGGACTGTAGAAGTCCTTAACCACTCCGACAGTGACAACAATGATCAGGTATTTCAATTATGTCGTAGAGTTTTATTTTTATACTGCAATCATGTTATTTGTAAATTATATATATTCATATTTTGTTGTTTACAAATCATGTTCTATTAATGTTTTTAATGTTGTAATGTTTAATACATTTTTATATTTTGTGTGCTGTTTTGTATTGGTTTTACATTATGTGCTAAATCAAATCAAATGATCACCCACAGGACACACTGGCCAGTGAAGATGGCCGTGCAACGACACAGGGGGCGGTGGAACAAGGAGAAGAAGCGTCAGAGTCAATCAACCTCAAAATGAAAGAGAGCAGTCAGAAAGTGGAAAAGAACATGAGGGAGAACAGTGAAGAAGAGTTACAGGGACCAGAGAGGAGGGTAGACAAGAGACAGAGAGACTCAGAGGAAGAGTTAACGACTAATATCGTTGAACAGGCTGAATTGACCAGTACATTCCAAACCAAACCCAAGGCCTCCATCCTGGAAACCAACGCTGATTCCCAGGATGTCATGGAGGTATCGAGGGAGAAGCTGGTGGTGAAGGTGGAGAGTGTAGAGGAAGGGGCTGTAGACGTCCTTAACCACTCCGACAGTGACAACAATGATCACCCACAGGACGCACTGGCCAGTGAAGATGGCCGTGCAACGACACAGGGGGCGGTGCAACGAGGAGAAGAAGCGTCTGAGTCAATCGACCTCAAAATGAAAGAGAGCAATCAGAAAGTGGAAAAGAACATGAAGGAGAACAGTGAAGAAGAGTTACAGGGACCAGAGAGGAGAGGAGACAAGAGACAGAGAGACTCAGAGGAAGAGTTAACGACTAATATCGTTGAACAGGCTGAATTGACCAGTACATTCCAAAGCAAACCCAAGGCCTCCATCCTGGAAACCAACGCTGATTCCCAGGATGTCATGAAGGTGTCGAGTGAGGAGCTGGTGGTGACGGTGGAGAGTGAAGAGGAAGGGGCTGTAGAAGTCCTTAACCACTCCGACAGTGACAACAATGATCAGGTATTTCAATTATGTTGTAGATTTTTATTTTTTATACTGCAATCATGTTATTTGTCAATTATATATATTCATATTTTGTTGTTTACAAATCATGTTCTATTAATGTTGTTATACATAGGTAGAGGCCTCGTATAAGTCCTTTGGGCATCTTGCCTCCTCCTGGCACTTATCTTTTTATATTTTGTGTACTTTTTTTGTATTGTTTTTACATTATGTGCTAAATCAAATAAAATCAAATGATCACCCACAGGACGCACTGGCCAGTGAAGATGGCCGTGCAACGACACAGGGGGCGGTGCAACGAGGAGAAGAAGCGTCGGAGCCAAACGACCTCAAAATGAAAGAGAGCAGTCAGAAAGTGGAAAAGAACATGAGGGAGAACAGTGAAGAAGAGTTACAGGGACCAGAGAGGAGAGGAGACAAGAGACAGAGAGAATCAGAGGAAGAGTTGGCGACTCATGGCATTGAACAGGCTGTACTGACCAGTACATTCCAAACCAAACCCAAGGCCTTCATCCTGGAAACCAACGCTGATTCCCAGGATGTCATGGAGGTGTCGAGGGAGAAGCTGGTGGTGACGGTGGAGAGTGAAGAGGAAGGGGCTGTAGACGTCCTTAACCACTCCGACAGTGACAACAATGATCACCCACAGGACGCACTGGCCAGTGAAGATGGCCGTGCAACGACACAGGGGGCGGTGGAACGAGGAGAAGAAGCGTCAGAGTCAATCGACCTCAAAATGAAAGAGAGCAATCAGAAAGTGGAAAAGAACATGAAGGAGAACAGTGAAGAAGAGTTACAGGGACAAGAGAGGAGGGGTGACAAGAGACAGAGAGAATCAGAGGAAGAGTTGGGTACTAAGGCGGCCAAGAGGAAGAGGGTTGAACAGGCCGAACTGACAGTCTCAGAGCATGGTACATTCCAATCCAAACCAGAGGATGTCATTGAAGTGTCTAGTAAGGAGCTGGTGATGACATTGAAGAGTGAAGAGGATGTAGATGTAGAAGTCCATAACTTCTCTGACAATGTCAACATTGATCACCTCCATTACACACTGGCCTGTGAAGATGGGCAAGCAACGGCACAGCGGAGGGGGCAACGAGAAGAAGAAGCATCAGAGTGGACCAACCTCAAAATAAGAGAGAGCAGTCAGAAGGTGGAAAAGAACGTGGGGGAGACCAGTGAAGAAGAGCTGAAAGGGACAAGTAGTGATGAGTACATTAACATTGTTGACTCTGACGAGAATATCGATGTGGTAGAAGAAACTGATGTCTGTTTGCAATGTCGCTACACCGACCTCCATAACTCGCCCAACAGAATGAGGAAGACACCAGTGCCTTTGCATTATGGTATCACAAAACCACCTCCCGAGCCACGCATTCCACACCCGCCACTCGCCACGAAGGTCGAATTGGGGTCTACAGGAAGCAGGGATGATGAGGAAGATGATGATGTGGACATTATTGGATGGACCAGCCCCCTCCCTGTACTTCGGACTACAAAGCCACCTCCAGAGCCACGAATGTCACACCCTCCAATCGCCACGAGGGTTGATCTGGGGTCAACAGGAAGCAGGGATGATGAGGAAGATGATGATGTGGACATTATTGGATGGACCAGTCCCCTCCCTGAACTTCGGACTACAAAGCCACCTCCAGAGCCACGAATGTCACACCCTCCAATCGCCACGAAGGTTGATCTGGGGTCAACAGGAAGCAGGGAGGATGCAGAGGATGAGGAAGAGTTGGAGGTGGACATTATTGGATGGACCAGCCCCTTCCCTGACCCTCGGTCTGCAAAGCCACGTCCAAAGCCACAAATGTCACACCCGCCACTCGCCACAAAGGTCGATCTGGGGTCAACGGTAATCAGTGAGGAAGAGAAAGATGAGGAAGAGGAGGAAGTGGATGTGATTGGATCAACCAGCCCCTTCCCTAACCCTCCCAAGCCTATCAAGTGTGAACTGATGTTGTCGGAGACAGAGATGAGGTGACTTTGATTGAGGTGAGTTTATTTATTGTCCACATTTGTTAAACAGGATAGTTTAGTTTTGGTGGAAATGATCAGAATCAGGAATTATTTTTATCCTGGGAAGCATAAGGTCCCAGGTTTGATTCCTGGCCCCGGCAGTGTGTTGAGGTGTCCCTGGGAAAGACACTTAACCCCTAACTCCAATTCCTCAAAAATAACAAAATAGATCTTCTAGAAAAGTAAATACAAAATCCTACCCACAACATTATAGATTAGAAATACATTTTCCAAATTCCAAATACATATTCGTATTAATATGCCATGACGGTTCAATCGTGAAAGTGGTGACTTTATAAACTTTGACCAGCCATCCATCTGAGAAGTTTAAAGGTATTTTTATATTCAGTTTTTACTGGGTATCCATGTACAGTAGTGCTCCTCTCTCCACTTTATTGGAATTAAGTTTATTCGACATGGCTTCAAACTGCATGCAAAGACATAAAAATTACATCCATGAATTTGTCTGATTCTTTTGGATACCAACCCTACGTTCATTAGATTTGAGCTACTGTAGCTCTGGTCTGGTACTGGAGTGTATCTGTAAAAAAGATACATGGCCTTTTTTCTTGGTCTCTCATGTTGAGCCAGGGTGGATTCCCCGCTCAACATGAGGTAATTCATGCCACACTTATGGCCTTTGCACACAGGGCGCGATTAGTCAATCAGTTTTTACCGGATGCGAAAAGAAGCACAAATCGAACTGGGTTCGATTGAAAAAAAAACGCAACGCATCGCATCGCTGCACGGGGTGTGCATGAGGTCATTGAGAACCATGTGTTCATTTAAAAAATGATATTGTCCGTTTTTTCCGTGCGAAAAATCGCACCCTGTCTGCAAAGGCCTTAAGTCTACTGTATTACAGCATGTCCAAGTATATCACGAATCAACAGATAACTTCAAAAACTCAGGAAACTGGGGCTATACAGTTATGCACATTGTCACAAATACCTTCTCTCTGTTCCCACAGGCAGACAGCTTTACAAACAGAAAGGCTCTTGGCCCCAATCTACCCAGTACAAGAAGAACTTTGATGAGAGATTTACTTGTTCAGCTCTGCTTGAAAAAGCTGTATACGGTACCAAAGATAATGGTGAAGACCGTAAAAGGAAAATGCATAAGGATACTATTTTGAGTCTGATTAGAGACGCCTATAAGTACTGAGTACTGAGTTTTTGAGTTGAGTGCACAGTCAAATTTTATTGACAGTGATATTGTTAAAAAGCTGTGGCAGGTTTTGAAAAATAACTGATAACTGGAATGTTAAGTATTGTTCTTATGTACAACGTTTGTACTATTAATAATTTGTGCAACTGTTTTTTTCAGTTTTTATGTGAAGAGATATTTTAACTGTGTTGAAAGTTTTGAAACCACATAAACCCACCAACTGCTGACTGGGTAGGGAAGAGATTTTCTGCAAAAATCTGGGTTTTGTTCTGTAAGTGGAATCAAGAGTTGTCATTGGTCATAAGTATGACTATGATTGGCAAGTTATCAGCCTCTGTTCTGCCAGTGTTCCGTTCCATCTTTTGTTATTATTTACTGTAGAGTTATTGTTGTCATGTTTTGTTTGTTATTAATGTTTTTGACAGCACTTTAAAAAAATAAACATTTTAATTCCCTGTTGTTTGATGTTAGATTTCCTTTCAACTTTTCCCACATTAAATACCTTAATTAACCTTCAGTTCTTAGAATTAACAAGGGCAACCTAGAGGTGTGCATAGTTAAGCCATGTGGCTCAACACCATAGACTGTATAAATGAGATGGACAAACCCCCTCCGCTGCTTTCTACAGACCGAAAATGAATCCTTTGCTGCAGACTGTGGCTCCGCCATCTTTCACTACGCGTCAGAATGAGTTCAGACCATTATTGGTTGGGTAACTTATCAATCAAGAGCGGGGGGCGGGGAATGAATGCTATTGGTTGTGTAGCGTGTCAATCAAATCATCCCGCCCCTCCTAGAGAATAGCCTACTTTATCGTCAATTTTATAATAAATAGAACCATAATTTAGCAAAACGCATATCCTGATGATTGAAAGGAGACTTTAAACTAGCGACTGGAAGCATATAGAATTTATGACAATTTTTATTACAGTAAGAAAATCGAGTCTGAAAGTTGGTAAAAACCCATCGGCTTGCGTTAAAATAAATTCTTTCTGAACTCACAGGTCGGCACGGGTGAAACAGCGCCTCTCGCTGGACATTTACTAAACATCCGGGTTGGCCTCATAGTAAATATCTCAGCCTTGCCCCTTGGGCTCAACACCAGATGACCAGTGTCCTAAAACATGTCTTTAGACAAACTTTCAAATGCAGTCAGTCATCCTTCTATGATGAATAGTTAATAGCTTATGGTTTACAATATTTTGTTAATTCACCTTGACCTTTGACCAATGCCATATGTCAAATACTAAGTTAGATCTAATATATAATGATTCATGGCCTTCTGTTGTGATTTGACAATGATACAGTATATCGACACATTGCAAACAGTGACATACTAATTTACATACATACACAGTAACTCATACAGCCTCATTACGTTTTGCTATTGCTTCACAGCTCAAATGATAATGGTTTGGGGCGACCATACAGTATGCTAATGATTTAGCTTCCAAGTATACATAATTGCCTGCTGTCTTGTTAAATTGCAATTTTTCTCAGAACAATAACCTTTTAAGGATTTGTAAGCACACAATTTAAAGGGAAGTGGACAGCCAACCTTACTTTGTATATTTTGTATGTATACTGCATATGTAAATTATGTGTGTTTGTGTTCTTTTATTTATTTAGAAAGCTGGCATATGCAGATTAAAAAGAAAAGGTCAGACAAAATGTGCCAGTCACACAATAACACTTTTATAAGTTGTGATTTGTATGACCAAATAAATAGGTTATAATGATTTATTGAATGATTGAACAAGGACATATGAAGTCAACATGAGTTTATTTGTTATTAACCTGTGGTTCAACCTCCTACACAACAACACAGCACATCTGCTCTGCACCACAGCACAGTTTCTGCCATGCTCCCTGATGCGCTGAGGAGAGCAAGTGCAACTGGGAGACCATTTTTAACCTGGCACCATTTAAGAGCTACCTCTCCCCTCCTAATGGTTCCAACACTGAGGGGCAGGACTATTCCTCGCCCAGCCCAGGTGAGCTGACCAGGTTGGCGTACAACGCAGGTGTGTTAGTGTGTGTAATTCAGTGTCTGTGTATACGTAGGTGCTTCTAACCAGATAAAAAGACAACTGCATTAACACCTGAGTGTCAGTCAGTTGTGTGGGTCTGTGTGTGCACGTGTGTATGTGTGTGTGTGTGTGTGTGTGTGTGTGTGTGTGTGTGTGTGTGTGTGTGTGTATCCCTGTGCTTAACAGTGCGATATTGTCTCTTATCACACTTATTCGGAGCGGCTGTAAGTCAGTACTGTAGAGTGTTGGTTTGGGGTAGTTGTGGGTACTCAGGTCAGGGATCAGGGGAGGTTAAAGTGTGTGGGGGGTCTTAGGGGCGTTGCTGTCCGTGGGCCCCAGTTCTCACTAGGGCCTCAGTCTCAGCCTTTCCACCTCTTAGTGCTGGATGCGCCTGATGGACTGGATCTGGGGTGTCTGGGCGTGGGAGCCCCAGTTCCTCCAGTGCTGGTAGTCTCCGCTGTGTCTCTCACACTCCATGATGTATTGCTGGCCCCTGTAGCCAGGATACTGGTAGCAAACAAAGCTACAGGAAGGAGAGAGATGTGTAAGGAACTTTTGGATTATCTTATTTTATCTTTTATTTTATTTCTAATTAACTTCTGCAGTGTGTATTTGCTGTTGGTAGGGCATTTCAGTGATCATTTTGAGTGTTCCATTATACACTGTATAAGTACATTGTAGCTGATTGTCTATACTATAGTGTGTATTACAGAGAGAGCAGTAACTTACGCGCCACACTGCACGTGCATGGAGCCAACCTCGGGCATCATCCAGCCCATGGCCTGCAGGGAGGGGTAATCATCACACAGCTCCACAGTACGGCCCATGAAGTTCTCCCTCTCAAAGATGATCATACGACTGCTCATGTGAGACTGGAGGTTGGACAGAGAAGTGGGGGGTTAGAGAAATAGTCACACACATCGTCACAATAGAAATATTAAATGTTTATATGTTATATATTTAAAAAATATATATTAGTTTTATTTTATATATTTATTATATTTTAATTACGACCATTTTCAGTTGACCTTTTAGATTAGTAGATGAAGCCCATTGGTAACATTATGGATATTGAACCTGAGTACCTACAATTAAATGTCTTTGTCAACATTCCTGATTTTGCTGTGTATGCATAAAAGCATGCACAGTGTTATAAATATTCCTGTTCTTCGTCTTTGTATTTTTTCATTCTGCGTTCTTTGCCTCTCGGTTTCATGCACAACCTCTGATAGCGTCTGGAGTACTCACAGCACAGTAGATGGGACGCAGGGACATGAGGCGCTCCACATGGTAGGAGATGTTGCCACTGTAGGCGTCCCAGTGGGGGTACTCTCCCCTCTCCAGAATGAATTGCTGTCCCTGGAAGTCATGGTGCTCGAAACCCACCCAGCTATATGGAGGCAGCGAGGGGAAAGCAAAAGTTAGAGATGAGTGACGAGGGAGAGACACCCTGACCCAGAGTGCACACTTACCACACAGGTTACTGTTTTGTTACTACAAACAATGAGTTTGTTTGAGGCTGTGAGACTTACGCGCCACTCTCCACCCTGATGGAACGGATGTTATCCAGGCCACACTCCTGGATGTTGCAACACTCGTTGGTGAATTCCTGGCACTTGCCCTGGAAGTGCTCCTGCTCGAACACGGTCACCTGGTGACAAAGAGAGGAGGAAGGAAAAGATAAAAGTGACAGTAAATTGACATGAAGTGAGTGTCAAGCAGAGATGTGCAGATTACATTTTGGACTGATATATTTGTGCTATGTTTTTGGGGTGTGTGTGTGTGCGTGTGCGCGTGTGCGTGTGCGTGTGCGTGTGCGTGTGCGTGTGTGTGTGTGTGTGTGTGTGTTTGTGTTTACCTTGTAGAAAGGAGCCATGCCCATTCCCGAGTTGACCAGTGGTTGCATCATTGGGGATTTAGTGGTTCTGTACATCTTTACTCTTAAGGCGGCAAAGGGAGGAAGGAGGCAAGTGGGTAGGGTAGGAAGCAGTGTAGGAGAAAATTATTCAAAACAAAATATAGCCTATATCCTGAAATAAATCATCAGTCCATAAGTCATATTTTTTTAAAGGTTTGAAAGACCTAAAAATAAGTAATTGCATGTTCACTTCACAACAACTATGACAGAGATTTTGAAAGCTGGATAAACCAGAAAGCATCATTCAAGGAGCCATGTCATATTTTTCAAATTATTACAAATCTGTTATGAAATAAAGCAGCAATTTGGGGGAGCATATAATTTATTGGTTAAAACCAATAAGGCCTATTATCTAACAAATGTAATTGCAACAAACAATGTGTTGTACAGGTTATTTATCGTTTTAGTGCTTTTCTCTTTTTGTTTGACATAAAAGCTCCTGGAATAAGCCCAATAACACACGTCTAGCTCAGTGGTTCTCAAACCTTTACATTTCAAGGACTCCCCTTAACTCTGACAGTATACAAATGGAACTAAATGGTTCCATTTGTATGCTGTCAGAGTTACAGACAGGTCCATTTAGAACCCCCTCAAGGAACCCTGAGAGTCCCTGGACCCCACATTGAGAACCACTGGTCTAGCTGTCCCTCACTCGTGTTAAATGCACAGTCAGAATTGAGACCTTACCTAGATTGGCACTTATTCGCAGAGCTCGGGAGTGGCACGCGCCTTTACACTTATCTCGCGTAGAGCTCTGGGAGAACCTGGCGCTTCAGTTTTATACCGGGCTGCCGATGAGCGCGCCTGCTGGGGCGCGTCCACTGCGTCCCATGCCGTGGACGCGCCCCGCTGGGCGCGCTCTGGTGGAGCGCACGTGGGACCACCTCTGGCCATTGACATTGACGACACTAGCCACCAGAAAGTCCAGGATCGCAGAAAGCGCGCCCCTGGGCTCTCTGGTGGCTCTGTGGCGTTCTGCTGCAACCCCAGCCAACTCAGCATATCCTATAGAATGCTGGTCCTTTCTAAAGCGCACGTTCCAACGAGCTGTTTCGGCCGGAGAACAAAAGCGCTCCGGTATGTTCGCTGCTCCGGTCAGCAGTCCGGCGTGTGTCCCAGGCACAAAGGGCCTGCATAGGGAGAGCTAATGCGGGGATTATGGGCAGCGTAGGGAGGCGCCGTTGGTGGCTATTAGGATCTATATTAACGTTTTAAAAAAAGAGTTTGATTGGGGGAAAAAGTCATTTTCACTTCATACTTTTCAATATTATCCCACTGTAATCTGTCTGGCCCACAACCGCACAGGAGCCCAAACATCCAAGTGTAACTAGCGCCATGGATAGCAGATCCAATGCACGCTCGTGGCTCCAATGTACACTCATAGCTGTGGTGCCACAGATAGAAAGTCCATTCATTTCCCCATAGAGATTTCCGAACAATATTTACATAAATTACATAAAGCCTGGAACCAAACTCCTGGTGAAGCATGACCATAAAACATTTGATTCCGTGTCCAAAAATATTTGAATTTTTAATTATAGCCTATATAATATATTTAATAAATACTAAATATAAATAATAAATAAATTAAAAAAAATACACAGAATCAAATGTTTTATGGTCATGATTCACCAGGAGCTTGGGTGGCTTGGTTACAGGCTTAGAATCATTTATATAAATATTTTCTGAAATCTCTGTCAGATAAATGAATGGGTTTTCTATCTGTGGCACCACAAAATGGCTGCCACTGCTATGCCCTATAGCCTATCTAAAGCCCCCATGAATGTAGTTGAGGAATTGCACAGTTGCACCTGAGCCCAATCATAACGATTATTTATCAACTAAAATTCCATGATATTTTAATAATCTCTTATTTTGAATACATATTTTGCAACCTATAAGGGAATTTTGCACCACACATATAATATATACACATATCCAATTATTGTGAGACATTTCATTCCATTTCTTGCCCTTCACTTCACCTCACAATCAAGTGTGAAAAACTCTGAAATGTGAAGCCAAGACAACACCTATAGTATCCACCTAATGTAAACTCTGCCATATTCTCCTTCTAACTTCTGTCACTTCATCCCACTCAGTAGACCAACCATTCCTCATCTCGCGCATCCCACCCACCCCACCCCACCCCTATCTGTCCCTCTCTGATGATGAGGGGGTTCTATTGTCTCCTGTCTCTGACCTCAGCAGGTTTGTTTCTCTTTGACTAATCCCTCCCATGTGGGCGCCAGCGTATAAAAGGGAGGGGCGCACTCTGAGCCACACACACTCAGAGTGAGGCTCGGCGTATAGGCACCACACACAAACACAGGTAAGGTAAACACATATGCACCTGCTGGAAATGCACACATACAAAGCACATAGTGATATGTTTAAACAGATGATAACATTTTATATCATCCTCCATTTCTTTACACAATCATACAGTTCAACACCTTCATTCACTTCTGTCTTTTTCCCCTCTGTCTCTTGTCAGCAATCATGTCCAGTGGAGATAAGGCCAAGTCTGCTTCCCAGACCGACGGGAAGGCTGCCCAGAGCAAGAAGTCTGAGATGGGAATGAATGCCTACAAGGTACGTGGCTCTCACTTTGGACTGGATGTTCAACAGAACGTGTCACATTATACTTTGAAGTGAAATACATCCACCTGAAGCGTCAACAGTCCAACCACGACTTACCTATGTGCTTTCTCCCCAAAAGATGTACGTGTTCGACCAGGAGAACTTCCAGGGTCGCATGATTGAGATCAGCAACGAGTGCATGAATGTGTGTGAGATGGGCATGGACCGCGTGCGCTCCCTGCGCGTTGAGTGTGGACCGTAAGTCAGCTACAGTCCCTACCTAGAATATATTGCAATAATTCCGTTTATGAGCCTGCATTGTTAAACAGTGTAATGTGTTTAACAGTACATTTAAGAAATAAGCAACTGAGTAGTAATATGTTGCTTAATATGGCACAATGTTAAGACTTTCTTATGCACAGTTCTTGCACACTAATGGCGTTGAATGGGCAAACAGATTAATAACAACCTTCTGTGCTCTGCCAGCTTCGTTGGTTTCGAGCAGATGAACTTCTGTGGTGAGATGTACATCCTGGAGAAGGGAGAGTACCCCCGCTGGGACTCCTGGAGCAACTGCCAGAAGAACGACTACCTGCTGTCCTTCAGGCCTGTCAGGATGGTAAGAAAAACATCTAACTCCACACCTCAATTTGTTCTCCATGATTAGCTTAGTTGTCTAAATGCTGTTAGCCCCTTCGCTAACCAAGTGTTTCTCCTTGGTAACCAAGTGTTTCTCCCTGATTCTTCCTTGCAGGACCCCGAGAAGCACAAGATCTGCCTGTATGAGGTTGGCGAGTTCAAGGGCCGCAAGATGGAGATCATGGATGATGATGTTCCCAGCCTGTTCTCTTACGGCTTCACCGATAGAGTGGGCAGCATCATGGTCAGCTGTGGAACGTGAGTCTGTTATAACTTAAGTACAGTAGCCAGTCTGAAAGTACTCAGCACTGGAGAGTAAGAATAGAAGAACAGAACTGAAACATACAGTAATACAATAACAGCAACAACAACAACAAAACATGTATTCATGTAGTGTTTCACTAGTAGAACTCAAACGGTGAACTTAAACTGAACAGAAAGAGCTACTGTAGAAGGAACAGAATACAGCAGGGAATTTTGTAGGCTGCAGATCCACATTGAATTTTGAGAAGAAACTAGCTGTTTTCTAACTCTTTGTGGTTCTCCTTTCCTTATCGCATACAGCTGGGTGGGATACCAGTTCCCTGGCTACCGTGGTAGCCAGTACCTGCTGGAGAAGGGTGAATTCAGACACTTCAACGAGTACGGTGCCCGCCATCCTCAGTTCCAGTCTGTGAGGCGTATCCGTGACATGCAGTGGCACCAGCAGGGCTGCTACACCATGGCCAGCAAGTGAGGCTCAGGAAGGGAGAGAAAGAGAAAGAGTGGAAGCGAGGGAGAGGGGCGGAGGAAGCGGGAAAGGGGGAGAGATGTCTGAGACCTTACCTGAAAACTCTTTAGAGGTCTACGATCTGACACAGCCTGGGGGGAGGGGGGAGGTTCTAGTCCCACCTCTATTCTGAGGCAACAGCTCAATGGAAGGACCATCTGGACCTGAATACAATTCCAGACAACCCTTTATCTCTCTCTATCTCTACTCTTCTCTTTCTCCCCTATGGTCCGACCTTTGCTCCCACTCTCCCCAACGTTTCTTCCTTTTTTTTGCCCTCCCCCAGCTTCCTTTACCCCTCTGTAGTTCTTTGCAGCACCAAAGAGGGAACGAGAATTCTCTTGCTGTTTTACAACATGATTCTCGGCTCAGGGTAATGATGCACCATTGGAAACTGAGTTTCTAGAGCCCTCCCCCGCCCCTGATTTCCTAACCCTGTGCATTGCACACCCTCTCTGCTGTACAGAATCCTGGCCAAGTTTTCAATAAAAATAAAAATCTTGAATTCAAACATGTCTTTGCATTGTTACTTATAACTATAATGGCTGAGAAAAGGCTTTAAATTGAACCCAGACGTTTACATGGAATACGCTACTGTAGGCTATAATTGAAAAAAAAAAAAAAAAAATATATATATATATATATATATATATATATATATATATATATATATATATATATTTATATATATATATATATATATGTATATATGTATATATATATGGGATTCAATCCTAGGTCCCCCCGCATACGCGCAACATTTTTACTGTTGAGCTATTACAGAGAACATTATTTGGAAATGCAAATCCTCTTGTAAACCAGTAGTCCTACCCGACCACAGGATCTAAATATCTCAATACAATTAAGAGCATGGAGACTACCGCCAACCACTGCAGTTGTCTTACATACATTATATTTATTAACATAATATGATACCATATAGATTGGTTAAAATAACATTCACAAAAAAAGATTGCAACTTCAAGCAAATAAATGATCCTTAAGCCTGTCAAGTTTAGTTTAGTTGGATGATAATAGACCACTGAAATCTCTGATGGCTAAATGTCAGTAACAGATTATGCATTTGTCAAACAATGATTTGTGGAGTTTGCCTAAATTAGTGATCCTCAATGGGGGCGGTACAGCCCCCCAGGGGGGCGTACAGAGAAGATTGGGGGGCGCTGGAACAATGTTTTTCCAGGGGATAGTTTAATATACTCAAGTGCACATTTTCTTCATTTCATCCTAGACTTTTTTTTATTAACTGTGCTGTCAAATGAGACGTGTTTTCTGAATTGTGTGTAGTTGCACAGTTTTTAATTGGATGATGATGGAAGATTGGCTATATTTGTAAGTGTTCAATGGGGTTTGTACAGGTGGAAGCACGAAAGCCTATTTTTTATTCTGTCGTACAACGGTGTTGCTTGCTGAACAATTCTGTGTGACATTGTGTCTCCATGGTACTGGTCATTGTGTCTCCATGGTACTGGTCATTGTGTCTCCATGGTACTGGTCATTGTGTCTCCATGGTACTGGTCATTGTGTCTCCATGGTACTGGTCATTGTGTCTCCATGGTACTGGTCATTGTGTCTCCATGGTACTGGTCATTGTGTCTCCATGGTACTGGTCATTGTGTCTCCATGGTACTGATTATTGTGTCTCCTGGTCATTGTGTCAATAAGGTACTGGTCATTGTGTCAATAAGGTACTGGTCATTGTTTCTCCATGGTACTGGTCATTGTGTCAATAAGGTACTGGTCATTGTGTCTCCATATCATGGTCTGTATCATGTCAGTATATATCATGGTCAGGGTCAGGATCATGATCAGTATCAGTATCATGTCAGTATCATGATCAATATCATGTCAGTATCATGATCAATATCATGTCAGTATCATGAACGTGACATGATACTGACCATGTGACATGATACTGACACAATACTCACATGATGCTGACCATATTGCTGACATGATACTGACCATGATACTGACCATGATACTGACACGATACTGACCATGATATTGACCATGACTAATCATGATACTGACATGATACTGACCATGATTCATGATATCAGGCCTTGTCACAGGAATGTCAGGCCCTGTCACAAGGATGTCAGGCCCTGCCACAGGGATGTCACTCAGTTTAATAAATAACTAAATAAATAACTAAATAAATGACTAACTACCTAAATAAATAGTTTAGCTTTTTATTAATGTTTTTTAATGTAACATCACATTTTACAAACAAGGCTTTACACTGGACAAACATGAATATATCAAAAATACATACAGTAAAAAAGACAGCATGCTTGCATAAGTAACTGACATGTTTTAGGCTATAGTTTTTTAAATGACCTAATTTTTTAATCTCAATTGTGTATATGCAAAACAAAGTAAAGTAAAGCAATAAGCTTCAATTTTTAAAGTTTATTTTAATTGTCTATTTTTTAAAAAGACATATAAAATTCATGCTCACAAGAGCAAATAGTATGTCCACTACAGTTTAATGTGGTCCCTTATCCAGGATTTACATAGTGCTTCTTTAATGTCTCCATTGTCTCCTCTGTTGTTAAACATCTGGACATCTGGTCAACGTGACATCATTCTTACAAATTCTGTGAAAATGAGAGGAAGAATAAAGAGAGTCGGAAGAGGATGAATATTAGTTTGGCAGCTTCTACAAAATCATGGAAAGGCAAAGTGCACACACAGGGGCTGGCCTATAATATAGTGTTGTAGGCTATATTATAGCCTGCACACTCGATGGCAGACAATGAAAAGTGTTAAATGATTCTTGGGGCTCGAGTCTACATGTAGGGTACCCACAATATCAATGTCATCATCATCAGTAGCTATATGTTTCAAGAGGCCCAGTATTATCTTTATCCGGGGCCCAGAATTCCTGGCAAAGGCCCTGACTGGGAGTGGGAGCACATTCTCGTTAGCAAACCTACAATAGATACTCATGGTAAAAGAAAATCATATAGTAAGTTATGTTTTGTGCCATAGTAACATAGTTACATATGCTATGTATTCAAACAATGTAAATCACGAAATGTTCTCATTTGTTATTTATTTTTTATCTTAAATAGCCAATTAACTACAACTCAAAATGTGTACTTTTTGACCATTATTATCATTGTACGTTTTGTGATGATGAGATCGTGTTGTGCTTGGACATACTCTCTCTCTCTCTCTCTCTCTCTCTCTCTCTCTGTTTGTCTCTCACCCTCGAAGTCAACCAAGCCATCCCCATTGAGGTCGACGTCTCTAACGATCTCTTCTATCTGACTGTTAGGCAGTTGTTCTCCCAACAACTTCTTCGAGGCCTCCCGAAGCTCCGCTATGTTGATCTTACCGTCTCCGTTAGTGTCAAACTGGACACAAACATGAACACAGGTTTGTTAGCCTCTTTTATTTTTTATTCTTTTTAGAGATCTTCAATTATGGGGGTCCCTGGCACCAAATCATTTCAGATGGGTCTGTGGCCAAATCCTTGACATGAAAATGTTTGAGAACCACTGGCCTATATTGTATATTAAATGTGTGTGCATAAATGGCAGTTGCATACATACACACATCTTCCTGCGGATTCCACCAGACTGACCTCTTTGAATGCATCTCTGAGTTCTTTGACTCCAATAAAGCATGCTGTCTCTGCCACCACCTTGGGTCCCATCAGCTCACACCAGTCCTCAAAATCAATTTTACTGCCCACTGCAGGACAGAAAAGGTACAGGCACACAATAGTGAATCAACACTAATCCCAAATCCTTGATTGTACTATATTCTAATATACTTTGTGTCATCTCAGGGATTCTATAACTGTTCTGTGACAAATATATAGTCATTCCGCCAAAAAAAAACTATATTCAAATCAAATTCAGGATTATTGTAAAATATAGGCAGACTTTTTTTTTGTACAATATCACATTGATTGTAGAATACTTTGTTAGAAGTAAAAGCCAAATGATGCCAAAGTAATTATTGGATTGTGTATACATATATTCATGACTTTAATGTTGCAGCTGGTAAAAGGTAAAAGGACTGATGTTAATTTCTTTGTGTGCTGCTGGGTAGCTTGACCTATACTAATATTTTAATAATCAATTTATTAAAAAAATATATATGTATATTATTATTATGTCCATAGGCCTGTTATGCCCATATAGAGATCCAATTGTCCAAAACCACCGATCCTACCGATATGCCCGGAATAGGCATATACTGATGAGATATACATATATAACTCCATATAAAAGGTACACAGGCAGTCAGACACATATAGAGATCCCCACATGGGCATAACAGGGACATAAGCAGACAGTGTAGAACTGGTATTGCATAAGGGTGGGGCATGTTTCCCCTACTTGCATCGTTCCCAAGTGGCCGGTGCCCAACGGGCATAGTGCATATAAAATGTTGTTTTTTTGGGGGGCTTTTTCTTATAGTGGTAGTAGTTAAAGCTGAAACTAATGGCAGAGAGGGGAAGTACATCCAGCACAGGCCCCCAGAGCCGAGCTAGGGAGGCAGTGTCCATGCACACTACTCAGCCTGTCACCATAGTGCCCAAAATTATTCTGTTCTATTCTGCTCTGTTCTATTCTATTCGCTTCTTGTGATCTTCTCTTTTATGTCTGCTCTGTTATCATTGTCTTCAACCCATTGTTTATGATTGTGTCCCTGGTTGGTTGTTGTGTCACTCACAGCTCATTGCTAGTTCAATAAGCTCCATCTCAGTCGGCATGTATCCCATGGTCCTCATGCACTCTCCCAGGTCAGCTTGGCTAATGTAGCCACCGTCCTCCTTGGCCGTACCCTTCGCAAACTCCAAAAACGCATCATGAAGCTCTGTAACACACACATGCACATGCACACGCGCGCACACACAAACACACACACACACACACACACACACACACACACACACACACACACACACACACACACACACACACACACACACACACACACACACACACACACACACACACACACACACACACACACACACACACACACACACACATATGCGGTAATGGTTAAACATGAGAGGATAAGGGTAAAGTAATACGATGAGGTACGGTATGTGCTGTTGGGATGTAATCTTACCTTCAATTTCCTCTGGACTCAGCTCTCTGTCCTGTTGGAAGGTACAGCAATACATTAGTCTCACCTCCGTTATTTCTCTCTCCCTCTATTTCTTCTTTAAAAAATGTCTTTCTCACTCCATTCTCACTCAGACACATACACACTCCTGTATAATATTCATAATCAAAAACAAATCCTTGTGTTGACTGATGAGCATATGACACAGCTGGTGAGATGGATGAGTTAAGGGGTCACGGACACAATGTGATGAGCACAGGAGCTTAGAGAAATATCAGGAGCAATAGAGAGTATATGCTTAGGTTGTGTGCGTGGCACGGATTTGTACAGTAAATGTGTGAAAGTAAAAGGGTTTGTGATACTGTGCATGTGTCTGGGAGTTTTGTATAGGCTATTTTTACATACGAGTGTAAAGCCCTGTTTAAGGAAGATACAGGTGGGGCCCACGATGTTGTGCAGCATGTTGCAGTTCTTGACCAGTGCACAAAAGGGATCCTTTAACTCCTTTTCTTCAATGCCCTTATCCTCTGTTCCCTCTTGCTGCATGCCCCGCTGGCTCCCTGCACCCGCCTTACCCAGGAAAGGTGTTACAGGTCCCTCCATTGACCCCTTTAGATGCAGACCCAGTCGGTTAGCCACGGTTTTCTGTTCATACAAACGTTTAATACAAATTGTTAGTCTAGTTGCTCTATTGCCCATTTACTGTTCTTCCCTTGTTAGTTACATTTTACCCTCCCATTCTCCTCCTTCTTTCTCTTCTGCTTCCCCTCTTTCACTTTCTCTCTTTCCAATCCCTCTCCTCCTTTTCTTACTACTGAGTTCTCTATTTCTTCCTTTAAATGCTGTCCAGTTTATTTTGGTTAGTTAAGAGACTAAGAAGAATAAGACAGACAGACAGACAGACAGACAGACAGGGAGGAAGGGAGGGAGGGAGGAAGGGGGGAGAGAGAGGGAGGGGAGAGGGAGAGAGAGGGAGGGAAGGAAGAGTAGAAGGAAAGAGAAGCTTACCTAGTGTACTGTACAGATCATTTGAAATAATTAATTTATCCCTATTACACCAGAAAAGATTGTGTCCTGAAACTCATGCTGCAAAAACGTAACGTCATTGTAAATATGACATACATAGCCTAATATAAATGTATACTATTTGAATAAAAATAGCAAAGAACCACTAATGTTTTTTTGTTACGTTTTTCCCCATTCTATTATAATCTGAGACGTCACATAAAATGTTGTCCAATCAGAATATGACTGTCTGTGGCGGGCATTTTCAGTCGACGCTCGAGCGGTCAGTGGTGCGCGTCACATATGTCAGACCTGGCTTCAGTCATGAATCATAGTTGTTTGGTGCAGCGACGTCAGGCGGTTCGTCCAAAATGAAAGGAAAACATGCATTGTTATGCCTATATTATATGGATGATGTGTTCTTTTAGCCAAGTGACACCGTCATAGCTAGGCTACTGACTTATGAATTAGGCTATATGTAACCTATATCTATAAATTATGAGTAATGAATTAAGTAGCCTATCTATAGGCCTAACTATTTATATATCTGAGTTTGGGGCTTCAGACGTCCTGAAATTGCTGAACTTTGATGAGAAGTACAAGTAAGAAGACAACAAAGGTAAGAAAGAAATGGAACTTACACTTAGTTACACTTAGACCTTTTTCATGGCAGCTATTTTGACAAAATAACAAGATGAACACAGGTGATAGAAGCCTGTACTACTAATTAACAATATCAGCTGCACCCTGGTCTGTTTACACGTGATTGGAACACAAATAATAATTATTATCCCTAACACACCTGTGTAGCTGTTCACACCATTAGCTCAGTGTTCAAACGTTTTAATTTCAAGGACCCCCATACATCTGAGAGTGTAAACATTGAACCAAATGGACCCATACATTTGGTTCCATTTTGTACACTCTCAGAGTTACTGGCCTGTAATTGCTGTAAAAGGTCAATTTGGAACCCCCTCATCATGGAACCCTGCACTGTGAGAATCAATGTACCACTAGCTACTTGTTAAAACTGCTGCTATGTAAAAGGTCTATTGTATGAGGTCTGACAGTGGTAGACCTACTGGTAGAATTAGCTCTATTACATAGAGAGAACCGGAAAGGCTATGGACCAGAGCTATGGTTGAATTAATGGATTGTGAGTTTTTTTTTACACAGGCTGGATGTGCCTTTAGATTATGGTGAAGCAATTTAATATCAAATAGACATTACGATGAAGCATAGCCTATTATATAATTTTAATTTAATATCATATAGACCAGTGGTTCACAGACCTTTTTAGCTCAAGGCCTAAAAGAGAAATGGCATGTCTCCCCAGAACCCAAACTAGTGAAAATAGCTATATCAATATCTACAGTATGAGTGTTGTGAGCTTGTAGATATGCTATTTTAATTGTAATTTTCACTTTCAATATTGCACATTGACAGTATTTGAAATGTTTCCATATTTTGCACACAGTAGGCCTACTGAGCTATAATGGTAATGATGCATGAATGAACTGTAATGGCTCAGGCAGCTTTAGCTTATATAAGAAATCACATAGAGTGTTTTTTGTGGCTGTGTCAGTATAGCCTATTTTGAGGAGTCATTTAAGACACACAATGGCTTCAATCCACGGATAGAGGAAGCCTGTTTACTTGTTGTATCCGTATCGCATCTACTCTTTTTTGTGGTTTAATCGGATTCTGTGATCTACATCACAAGATGAATGTAGGTTACAGAATCTGATAAGCAAACCAAATGCAACGTAACGGTGTAACACCGCACCGTGTCCAGCACGGTATGGATGTACTACAGTACGTGGATGTGCTGCTGTACAGCCATACAGAGTTGTGATAACCAGAAAAACACCACTAGAGACCAGCTTACTTGTTACATCGTGGAGAAATCCACAGCAGTCCACATGGCAATAATTTATATTTAGCTAAATAGACCACATTTTAATCACTCTCTCCCTGTACACATGGGCCGTGAGCATTTTGGTGGGTTTGATTAGCAACATTTGGCAGAGGTACAAAGTCAGGGGAGATCTCCCTTAGAAAAGCGACAATCTCCTTGTGTATTTATTTGGGGGTGACCGTAGCTTTAAGTGGTAGATCAGAAGGTCACAAGTTAGACTCCCAGCCCACCCAGGTCTACGTGTTCAAGTGTCCCCGAGCAAGACAGTTAACTCCTAATATTAAGGCAAGCAATAGGCCATGCCATTGCTCAATATTAATTCTGTTATCATTTAGAACATCTAGTTTAAACGTTTCTTAATAGTTGAACCATTGCAACACAAAGAGACTTACAATGAAATAAATGCAAGAATAATGTTTCATTTATTGCTACACATAGTGACATTTATATTTACAATAATAGCGAAATAATTCACCCCATACTGTTCTGTGCTATCACAAGTGCAAGGATTACAGGTATATACAGAAAGGAAAGACGGCAACAGGAATCAAATGTAGGGTGCATTTGGTTAATCACTCTGTGAGAGCTCCTTATATTACAGCAAACACAGACTTCAGACTGCAGTCTAATCTCACTGATGTCTAACACCAGCAATCAGGCTATAGGCATAGGAGACATCCTCAAAAATATACAAAATAGAAATATAAAACAATGCAGCAAACAAAATTGCAACAATACAGCTCGCGGTCTTCCATGGATGCATATGTCTGTGTGTTGTGAGGATTCTCTGACCAATCAGTAGTCAGTAGCGTTACACGTCACCCTATGGTATTGAGTGTGAGCCCTGCTTGGCCCCGCTGGAATTTAGAGAGGATGGGCACACAAAAAGGTACCTGGTAAATGAAAAGGCAAAAATTGCGGTAGAGCCGGGACTATGAAATGGAAAGACGTCATATATACTGGCCACATGAACTCCGAGCTCCACATGAAGCCACACCATTATTAGACCCAGGTTTCTAATTACACAATATTATAATTCTATTCATCATAACAAAGTAGAAAAACTAAAGTCTACAGCCTGTTTTATTTGTTGAACATCTTCAAGGCAATGATCTAGCACTATTGAAGCACCCAAAGTGTTTCTGTGCCTCTCTTGAGCAATGCGTCTCCTACTTGTCTAGTTTGTCTTTGTGGATATGACACACAGCAACACTGTGTCGAGCGCAGACTGTGTCATTGTCTTACTTACTCTTACTCAAAGTCTTTGACTAGTGGAGATGTTGCAGATTTGATTTCGCGATGTGTCTCGTCACTCCATGTCACTGTAGCTGCAGCTTCCATTGGAAATGTTGTCACTTTTGATGTGAACGAAGGGTTAGTGTTTCACATTGGCTGAAGTTGGTATGCCAGCGCGTGCCTTTTTTCAATGGATTAAAAATCTACTTTTACAATGTGACTTGTCACAAGATTTGTTCTGAATAAAATACAATTTGAATAAAGTGCAGGGGACAGAGATGACATATAGGCCTACAGGAACTGCGGGGGACATGTCCCCTGTGTATCCCGTGTCTGCTACTTCTGTGCCCCTGTGAAGTGTGAAGGACGTGATGAATGTTGCCATGAAGGTCATATGTTCCATTCGTGTTACAGTCACAGATAACCATCGTGTGGCCTCTTTGACAATTGCAACAGGAATTTAATGGACTGGCAGTTCCCAGTGCCAACTGTCACACGAGACACCACAGAAGACAGTTTTGTGAACAGGTTTGTGTTGCTGTAGACAGCAACAGATAGTATTTTAGATTTGATAAACACACCTTCTACTACGTGTAAAACGTTTCTTTGTAACTCCGTTGTGATGATTAAGTCTGCCAGACAACGGTGGTACCAGTGACGGGAAGGATAAGCAATACCAGCATGATTAGTTACCAAGCGCATTCTCTCTTACTCATGGTGTCAATTAATCATGCGATGAGACAACGTCTGCATGAGTGTGTGTGTGTGTGTGTGTGTGTGTGTGTGTGTGTGTGTGTGTGTGTGTGTGTGTGTGTGTGTGTGTGTGTGTGTGTGTTTGTCAACTTATTTATGAGTGTGCACATGCACTTGCATGTTTGTACATGTTTGCACAGTGTTTGTACCTTTCCAGGTTTTAGCCTTAGATGACTGTCATTTAAAATGTATTGTGTATAGTTGTGGCTTGCATGTACACACCTACGAAGAAACACACGCAGAAACACACGCACGCACGCACACACGCTAGCACACACACACGCTAGCGCACACGAACGCACGCGCGCGCGCACACACACACACAGTGGCAATGACATTGACTGGTGGGTATATGCATAGAATCTGTGTGCGTAAGATGGGCAGTGCTCCGGTATCGTGACTGTGGCCCTTGATCGGGACTGTCTCCATGACGAAATGATGCCTACGCGTGTGGGCAGTAAACCAGTAGACATATCATGTTCTGATCTGGTGTCAGATATGCCTCCACTGGTGTCCAGTGGCTGGAGCTGTTTTTCAGATGAAGAGCAGAGGAGGACAGAATGGAGTGAGGAAAGGGAGCAAGTCAGGCAGGTTTGAAAATGTTGTCAGTGTTTATGTTGCTTTGAGGTAGTGAGGATAAATAAAAACACGCAATAGATCCTCAAGCCTGATCTGTTTCTTATGTGTTCACTGTGTGTGGGTGTGGGCTGAGTGCCACATAATCATAGTTACTGTCACGCCTTGCGTCACATGACACCTATTATGTAAAATGCTTGCACACAGTAGCCACATGTGATATCATATCTTCTCTTCTCTTCTCTTCTCTTCTCTTCTCTTCTCTTCTCTTCTCTTCTCTTCTCTTCTCTTCTCTTCTCTTATCTTCTCTCAAGTAAACTATTTCCGTCCTCAGTCTTTGCACAACTCCACTACCTTTTGATCACTGACCTCACCCCACCCCCTCTGTGCTTGCTGACATGACCAGGTGGATGCATCTTTAACGTTTCTTAGATGTCTATCTAAGATGTAAAGATGTAACACACTTGCATAATCACACACACACACACACACACACACACACACACACACACACACACACACACACACGCTACTGTACATGTCTGACCTTGAGTGACAGTTGTGATGGTGTACTGTACTGTGTCGTCGTGTCATGTGTCATGGCTTATCATTTGTGCAATGTGATGCGATACTGAGTTGATACAATGGCAAGGGGTACGAGGAGGACTCGGGATAGGGTGTTTGTTAGTTCTCTAGCTGACCGTGGCAGTATCCATTACGGTAGGGGTGGGCAACCTTTTCGGGCACAAGTTCACTGAGACGTTTTCCAAGGCTGGCGATTCGTGACGAGGTCACCCAATGCCAGACAGTGAAAACCACTATTGCTTTTACATCTTATTATAATTAGAACAATGCATTATTATTGCTGTTGATGGGGATTGTTTTGTGCCTTTGTTGTTTGTATTGTATGTCTTGTCTCATTATGATTATCGTTGGTGATGTGGATGTTTTTGTATGTGTAAGTAACGAAAAACATCACATGGATGCAACGTTTTTCGTTACTTACACATACATGGGTAAGTAACGAAAAACGTTGCCAATCATTAAAAAAGAAACAATTTGAACAATACAAGTACAGAATAAGTCAATAATGTAATAATAAAACCTAACAAAGAATGATGACAGTATAGACGCCATAGAATAAATATATTGCACAGCTATTCTGTAAAAACATTATAATCCAAGCAGGGGTGGGCAGCCTTTAAATAAGACCGTCAAGACCACCTGGTACTGCAGGCAAGGCAAGGCAAGCTTATTTGTATCCACGTTTAGTTTTGATTCTAGAGACAGAAAGGTCTGCTTTCTGTCTTTAGAATCAAAACTAAACGTGGAATGTTCGATCTTGCAAAAAAAGATTTTGGCCCTAAACCATTCAATGCTTCATAAACCAACAGTAGTATTTACAACTGCTGTCGTCTGATTTATTTTTTAGGGAGACCGTGAAGACTCTGTTACACTATAGTCAAGTCTACTGAAGATTAATTGCATGGACAAGTACTGCAGATCTTCACGACATGGTTACCCACCCCTTCATTGTGGATTACACTTTGTTGATGGTCTGGTATCCAATGTGATATGCTTTAGAGCAGTCCCTACACACACTATTACAGTTGGAAATGGGGCCAAACTTTTGCATTAAAGACAATTGGTTTTCATGTCGCACGGCTATTGTGAGGATGACTTGTGCTCTGCCATCCAGAGAGAGAGAGACATGAGAGAGAAAGGGCTATTTAAGAGCGTTGGAGCAGATCCAGGGTTTTTATTTTAAATGTGAGGGCTTAGGTTTTCAATCAAGCCTCTGAAAGACATTCAATCAGCCCCGAGAACCAGATACACAGGGTGAGCACAGAAACACACACGCACGCACGCACCCACACGCGCACGTGCGCGCACACACACACACACGCACGCACGCACGCACGCACGCACGCACGCACGCACGCACGCACGCACGCACGCACGCACGCACGCACGCACGCACGCACGCACGCACGCACGCACGCACACACACACACACACACACACACACACACACACACACACACACACACACACACACACACACACACACACACACACACACACACACACACACACACACACACGAACGGTCATATACTCATGTGTAAATGGACACATATGCATATTATGTAAACAGATCTCTATCTCGTTTTATTGGTGGTAGAATGGACACGATACCAATGCCCCTATTTCTATATGGCTTACACATTATGCACGCCTGAGCAGCCCAGGCACCTGAGCACCAGGTCAGATGTTAAGTCATATTCACAGTGCCTTTTATATTATTATGCTTTTTTAACTAGTGTTTCGCTACTACTTATTCTGTACTTGTTCACTACCCATACATGTATCTTCGTTTCATCCTTACTGCAGTGTTGCTGTGACCACTGAATTTCTCTCGGAATCAATAAAGGTCTATCTAAAATGTGCATATACGCGCACACGCAGTCACATGTTCATTTGCACATGGACACGCATATAAATTATAAACAGAACATGTGCATGCATGACGCGCACACACACACACGCACACGCGCACACACACACACACACACACACACACACACACACACACACACACACACACACACACACACACACACACACACACACACACACACACACACACACACATGTGCACACACACGGTCACATATTCATGTATACATGAACACATGAACACACGCATATTTATAGACAGAAAATTGTACATGCGGTCAAACTGGGATCACCAATGGGTCAGCCCGTGTTTCCTACCTGTCCGAACACAGCATCCACTATGGGCAGCAGGTCTATCTGTTCCTGCTCTTCAGCCTTCTCTTGCTCTTCTTTCCGCCGTGTTCCCGCCATCATTTCCTCTATCCTCTCCTCCAAGCTCTCACCCTGCAGCTCCTGTTGGGGCTCCTGTTGGGGCTCCTGTTGGGTCTCTTTGGGTTTCTTCTGTCTGCGAGGAGGCCTGCTGGGAGCGTTGACTTGGCCCTCTCCGGCTCCGTCACCTCCTCCTTGCTCATTGGCTAACCTCCTCTGCTTTTCTAAGTTCTTCTTGATGGTTGCCTGAACCTGGCAGACCGAGGCGAGAGGGATCAGGTGTTACCGCCGTTTGAATCACAGCCAGTTCACAGGAAAATCCTCAGTGTTATTTTAACTCTGAGTGTAGAAATGCACCAAAATAGTCCCTTACAGTTTTTACACTCTTAGGATTAAATGAACACTGAGGAGTTTATATGTCAGTCAACGTCAGATGTAATCGGTAACAGTATGAGGTGATTGCCTTGAAGAAATACAATCTGGTTCAGTGCTTTCACTGGGAGAAATAGAGAAACAATAGAAGAGTTAATAAGAGAATAAAGTCTGGGCTTCCCTTGAACTCTTGCAAAATTGACCTATATCGATACCATCAAAATGAACTCAATGTAAACGTAAATGTAAAATCTGATGTAAACTCAAGAATTTGATCACCTCTGATCTCCTAATTTCAGCACAGTTATATAAAATGTGCATAACATGAAAAGTAGTAGTTCAGACAGTCATGTTTGTGTGGTTCCGTTCTTGCTGTCGTTTTTAGCATGTGTTTAAAGATTAAAGGTGACCAGGGTTTTATTTGTCACCAGCCAAAATAATTGGCCAAACCACCACCTGATTTTGTACCTCTTTTTAAGTTTCTATGAGCTACCACAATGATACACCATATTGAAATGTATCGCCCACAAACATGAATAGATGTCACCAAAAGTTAAAAGATAAGGTGCCGTTTTACACATTGATCATTAGTCTACTTCAACCAAATGTATAGGCAAGTGGCTCATTACGTTGCCACTAATTATTATTATCATCACCATAATCAGTGTAAAAGGCAAACATTACATTCAAACTTGTGAATACACAGGGCACAAATAAGACACATAAACACACCCACGCATGCACACCTGTTTTGAGGATCTCTCTGCAGTTGCCGCCCTCCCACCACCACCACCGCCTCCTCCTCCCTCAGATTGAGGCATGAGCATGAACATCTTGGTGTCACGGTCTTGCACACACACACACACACACACACACACACACACACACACTCTCCCTCACTCTCTTTCTCTCTCCCTCGCCCTCCCACACCCGATGCCTCTCTTTTGGCTTTCCTGCTCTCCTTTCTGGTTTGTTATAGATGTTTTTCTGTAGTTTTTACAATGCTTCCGAATAACTGCACTGCAGTCAGCCTGACAGCCTCTGCTCAATTTTGCCCTCTAAAGTTCCTCAAAAGTCCGGCTGTGGGCAGATTCATGGGTCAAATGTCCCGTTGCTCCTGTGTCCCAGGTTTAAAAATCAAATTATTCCAGACAAAAGAAAACCTCAGATGTTCTTCTCCCTCTCCGGATGTTTCTCTTTCCTGTTCAAGTCTAACAAAAATGGCATTGTCCCCCAGTTGTCTTGGTGTCTTAGACTGTGCTTCTCTCCATATGTCTCTGTGTGTGTCCAGGTGAGAAGGTTTTATCATCATCTGTGTGGGGATTGAGTTCCTACACCATGCCCCCACTCGTTGCCTCACAGCCCTTTAGTTGAAACTCTATACCTCGTCAAACCTTACCGTCCTCGCGTTATCTACCTGTAAGTAACTGACCGTTCTCCCTCTCCCTCTCTCTTCCTCCCCTTTTTCCACCTTCTTGCCTCCGTCACATGTAAACACTCCTCTTTTTGGCAGTGCTCTGCTTCTGATGCCTACTGAAAATCGACTGCTTTTCTTCCATCGTTCATCGTCTTTTTTTTCATGACAATCTTCCTCACCTCCCTTCTAACGTTTTTCGGTTAATCAGCTTTCTGTCCACTCTGTCATTTTTTCATTTTTTTTTATTTTCAACGGCATTTGGAGAACAGCCCCAATGGATGGATGAATGGATGAATGGATGAATGGCATGTGCTGCCCACACCCAACACATTACCTTATTTTTTTATCCGTGATCATTGCTACCCCTTCCTGCCCTCTCTCTTGACACCATAATTTCATCCTCTCAATAATCCTCATCACTTTCCTGTGACTTCCACTCTCACATTCTTTTGTTATTCTTTGTAACTCAAATGTTTTTAAGATGTGCAGGTCAGCTTAACCTGCTACTCTTTTTTCTTTTTATAATTAGTATTATTTGTTACTCCTAGCTGTATCTCTTTTTCATTATCAGTCGTGTGTTACATAACTGCCGTGCTGCCATGACAACTGAAAGGGGGGCAGGATCAGCTGTGATGGGACAATGAAAGATGTCTACGTATAACACGTACGGTATACTCTGTGTGGTTGTGGTAGCTTTACGATTCATCACATTCTTACATGGATATGTTCATTAAGTAGGCATGACTGAGCGTACACACACACACACACACACACACACACACACACACACACACACACACACACACACACACACACATCATCATCATCATCATCATCATCATCATCACTGACCTCCATTTGCAGGGATTCAGCAAATTAAAAGCCCTTTACACACAAACACACAGAGATTCATATCTTTATGGCTCGATTCAAAAGTGACTAATTCCTCTGGAAGCATCTGCTTTCTATTATAATTTTTTTCTCTCCATCCTTCAGCCCCAGAGATCACAATCGGGAGTGTTAGACAAATTCAGAGTGCAGACATGCAAACTTGTAGCTTTTCAGCTACATAGCCGTAATAGCCGTTTTGAATCCAAATAGGGCAATTGTGTGACACCTGACCCGAAAGAAACAACATGTTGTCACCTTTTTCACCTCGAGGCTGTTTGCATGCCTGAGAGTGTCTAATTCTACTGTGTTACTACTTTAGAAAAGCTGGATATCCTCTGGTATTTTAAGATAATCACTAGATGGCCACCCTGGAAAGGATGGAAGTTTAGGAGTTGGGTTTAATCAATTAAATTCAGTTAGGTTTAGGCATGGGTTTGATTAATTAAGGTTAAGGTTATGCAATGTTAGTATGGTTAGTTTTGGGCAGGTGGTTTGGAGTGGTTGCGCTTAGGTTAAGTAGGACTTTCATCCTTTCTGGGGTGGCCATCTAGCAACAAACTAGATGCGACATGGTGAGCGAGCTTCAGGCTGTCAATCACAGCCTGAAGCTGTAATTGACAGCTTCAGGCTGATAAACGTGTCTCACGTTTACCTGCTTATATTCCCCCATTAACCTCCCCACCTTCAATGTCCTTGGATCTTTCTCCTCTCCTTTCTATTCCCTTCTCTTGTTAACCCACGTTAAACTTCTCTCTTTCAACCCGAGACAGACCGTTGACAGCATTTGTCCTCCAGTCTATGAGAAGACGTCTAAGTTGACTTATCTCCAGTTGCAGGTGAGCTTTTTCATTAATCACTTTAGGGCTATCTGTCTGTTTCTGCGACTCTTTTCCCCCACCCCACCCCACTCCACCGCGTCTGTCCTCCAATTCATCTGTCTCATTGATTATTGATGGGGGAGGAGGGGGCAAACTCAGATAAGAGAGAGAAATGGGATCCGTCACTGAAGAGCTCAGATAGAATAATTGGCGTAAAATAAGAGAGGGGTGTCATTTGGGAAGGCATAGCTTAGAGTTCACAGAGGGATGAGATGATAAATTAAAAAAAACAATCCTAGATGGAAAGGTAGATTTTATGGGAAAGATACGTAACTTTTGTCTTTCTATATTTAAAAAATGATCATCTTGCCATTGCATGCCAATCATCATGTCATCACTGTTAGACAGTAACCGTGTACCTCCATATTTAATGGTTTAGTTTTTTTATCTTTTATACTTCATTGTATGATAGCCGTGCAAAAGTAGCAAAAATACTGTAGCTGATCCCTAATCTCAGTGTCGTGAGCTTGTAGATCTGCCATTCTAGGACAGTTTTTAACCCATTTAAATGTTCTGCCATTTGCAGATTTATGGAAAAAAAAACGCTCCATTCCCATTGAAATGCATTGGCAGAGTCTGCCCTCATAGGTAGAATAAAAGTGCGGTGTGACCGTGCCCTTAATGAGTTAAGATATTTATGGGGATTTTCTGCCTTTATTTGGATAGTTCAGTGGAGAACAACAGATCAAAATAGTAAAATATGGCTAATAAGTTTAGGGATATGGGGTAAGGCGGCGCAAGATATGTGGTATGCGCCTTGACCACTAGGCGCCATCAGCGCCCCTTTAGGATGGTTTTGGACATACAAGGTTTCTGACTGACAGCAACAAAGTCCTATTCGTTGTTGATCCTGAGTGATGGAGTGATTGAAGGAGAGACTATAGAGGATGGATGACAGAGCAGTAAGGTAGAAGTAAAGAAGTCTTGTGTTACTGGATGCTGTTCAGTCTGTAATAATATCTAATTACAGATGAGGATAGCAGTAGAGAGAGAGAGAAGGGCGAGATGTATTAGGTTAATGTATAGGCAGATGACGCAAAGAGATTAAACACACATGGATATTGAATGAGCTTTAGTTGGGTCAGACTAATTCTCATCATTTATTTGTTTGCCACAGAAGTCAAATGCTCAACTTGCTCACTTGGCAGGGTGGAAAGTTGTATGGTATAGACTCACTTGGCAAATGCAACAGTCTGCACGGAGGATGAAGAATTTGGATGACTTACAGAAGGTAAATTTAATGTGTACATTTTTCCAGATATTTTCCAGAAAATACTTGATAAATACACAGCCTTCCACAAATGTGCGTGGAGAAGCAGATCAACGCAACAGGTTGTTGGCTTGATCCCTGACACAGCTAGGATGATACATTCCAGCACACAGATGCTGGTGATTGGAGAGAAACTACTGGTATCGTGCAATGTTGCTTCAACAATGTGTTATTTTAGTGCATTTTGTCTGGGATTCTTTCAAAATAGATAATTTCTCTGAAAAGAAATCCCTAGAAAACCTGCCAGTGATATGAAACATTTCAAATAGACCCAAGAGCCAAAAGGCTAATCCAAAACAAATTAACTAGGCACATGTGTCTTGACCCCCCTCCCCTGCTAAAACAGGAAAACCCTGTGGTTAGTGGCCTAATCCAACATAATCTTGAAACTAATAATTTCCAGAAACCTTTGAATGGGGTAATGAGGTTGTGGATTGAGTTGATGGGCTTTA
Source organism: Gymnoscopelus microlampas (assembly GCF_963454915.1). NCBI lineage: Eukaryota > Metazoa > Chordata > Actinopteri > Myctophiformes > Myctophidae > Gymnoscopelus > Gymnoscopelus microlampas. Next base: position 25,753,391 of record NC_139955.1, read on the forward strand.
ACAATAGCTTTGCAGGGCTTTGCATGTCCCTCTTGCCTGTTCAGTCATAATGGGAATGCTGTTGAATAGATCAGTGGTTGTGCCGGTTGATTTTAAGTAAACATTGTAGTACCATACTACTCTTGGATAAGATTTGCTGCCCTCTAGTGGAATCAAAAATAACTACAGAGTGTATTCAAATATATCCTCATGTCAAAGGACAAAAGACGTATTTTAAATTTAACAACCAGATAGAGGTAAGCCTTTTGAAAGCATGTGTCCATTGTATGGTCATATGAATTGTAGCCTATATTTACGATAATTATATTAAGAAATACCAATACAAATTTAATAGGCCCATATGTGTTAGATGTCATTAGTATATCACTATACATTTTAAAAACAGTTTGTTATAGGGTTAGATATGACATTAGATAGGGCTAGATAAGACATGTAATATATGCAAGGTATTTCTCAAAAGAATAAAGAACTAGAACTAATCCAAATGTTCTAGTAGTATTCCCACCCAATATATAACACATTACCAACTTATTTGGCCAGTCTTGTTTCTATGTTATCGACCTAAGCACACATATTTTCCAAGCATAGTCATTAGGTCACAGGGTTTAACAGGTTCTCGTGTTATCACCATGGCATCCATCTATGTATGGCAGTGGTTTCATGCTTTTGTGTGAATAATAAGAACACTGTGGTGTCATGCCCAATTGAGCTGAGGAGTTTGCGGCAAAGGTGCTCCATAAAGAATGTGAAATTACTGATGAGGAATTAAAGCTGCAATCTGGAACTTATAAATGAATACGTTATTTTAACCAATCTGTATGGTAGAGTATGTTAATACACTATAACTAGCAGTGGTTTGAGGTGGTCTCCCTACTCTTACTTTGAAAAATGTAGCCTGGTGACAGGTAGGATGCCTACTGGTAGTAGTAGTACAGCCTGAAGCTCATAAGCACAATGTATACCCTGGACAAGCAGGATTTCCCTCTTGACAGAAGGGGTTCACTTCAACCCCTTCTGTCTGGGTTCACTTCAAATCCTGGCTAGAACATGAAACTTACAGATTGCAGCTTTAAGTTATAATGGTGAACATGACTATGGTGAGTCTCATAGCAGCAGCGTTAATGTGGCAAAGCCCTCACAACAGGGGGGGCACTATGACGAGGGGCTCGCGGTTGCGTCCGTTTATAATAGGCCAGGGGTTGAAGTACGGGTAAACAGGTTCTTTGAATTTTGCATCGCAGAAGGTGAACAGGTGGTTCATATCCCCAGCATCATAAAACGCCACCTCGCCACTGCCATAGTCCAGGTAGATGCCCACCCTCCTGGGGGGTCTTGGGGGAAACAACAAGCTCTCCTCTGTGTCAGTGCATGCTTCGTATTCACTGGTGCCATCGCCGTTGTCCCGTAGCACCAGTGTCCAGAAACCGTCCTCTGGACAGAGGCTTATTTCCTCTTTCCTGTTGACAGAGGAAGTGGCCACACCCAGACCCCAGGCGGTCTTAGAGCCCACATCCACCTCCCAGTAGTGCCTGCCGGAGGAGAAGGCCTCGAAGCCAAGGACAATGTTGTAGCGGGTGAAGCGCTCAGGGTTGTTGGGCAGGTTGGGCTGGATGTCCCCTACCCGAACGCTGGTGCGACATGGCGAAACCCACAGACGGGGATAGGCTGTGTCCGGGTCAAGGGTCACCTCTGAGATAGCTGGGAAGGAATGATGCAATTGGGGTGTTTTATATGATATACATAGATTTTTGCCAGAATCATACCTGGCATATTAATTTGTGGTGATAGGGTGATATAATCAGATTTGGATCACACCTGGCAGATTAGTTGGTGGTGACAAGGCAGGACCTGCACTATTGATCTCTCTCTTTTTTTTTTCAAATGTAAGTGCTTTTCATATAAAACATATATATCATATATATAAGACATATAAAGGAATTTAAAGGGAAATTATAATAAAATAATAGCATGAATAAAATAGAGACATTTTAAAAAGTGGCATAAATGAATATAGCAGGTCAAAGTGCCATTACAGTTTTACTTTTTTAAATTTCTTTATACTCTATCAGCAATAAACCTACACTACAAAATCAGTAATATTGTAGTGTAAGAACATTCGTCTTTCTTCTGTTGAGCCACCAACGTATGGAACAATTCCAGACCTGAGAGTTTCCTAAAACCCATGTTCTGAACAGAGCTTATAGTATAGCAAGATCCCCTGAATGTAATTACTAAAATGCTGCCAACATTTATGTGTCCCCCTGAATACTTTTTTTGTGTTGTGAGTGTGTGTGTGTGTGTGTGTGTGTGTGTGTGTGTGTGTGTGTGTGTGTGTGTGTGTGTGTGTGTGTGTGTGTGTGTGTGTGTGTGTGTGTGTGTGTGTGTGTGTGTGTGTGTGTGTGTGTGTGTGTGTGTGTGTGTGTGTGTGTGTGTGTGTGTGTGTGTGTGTGTGTGTGTGTGCATATGGGCATACACATGCATGTGTGTACCTGGCTGAAGAATGGAGGCCATCTTTTTCCATGTCCTATACTGTAAAGGTCCTATGTGCTCTCCGGACTGCAGATCCATACTCACCTCTGGAGGGCGCTCAAACAAACTCTCAGCACTATAGGAGGGAGGGAGGGATGGAGAGCGGGCGAGGGAGAGAAAGAGAGACAGACAGACTGTTCTTTAATTTGTTTTTTACTGATCGGTTTTTAAGATATTTGGCTTTTTCCTAAATAAGAGGTACTGAACAGATCCTGTTGTTTAGAATGGTGTTGACAGAATCCTAGAATAACGGTAACTAAGCTACTTTGCATTTACAGATGATTGAGTAACTCAATAAGCACTCATTGCAGTCATGCGGGCCCTCGAATCCCAGCTGGTTGTTGACCAGATCAGATAAGGATGATTTATTTTCCCTGCTTACCCTCCAATGAAGTCCTTGATTCCCTGGAAGAGAGCAGAATAGAACAGGCACATCACTAACATTGATATGGTGGTCACTGCTGAACATTTTTTGCATTCAATCAGTCCACCCTCCCCTTCGCTTGTTGGTTTCTAGTTATTTAGTTTTAACATTTTTCCAACTTTTCTTTTTTGAGTTACTTTTAATTTACTTCTCAACCTCTTGCCATTTAAATACAGTCCCCTACACCCCATCATGTCCTTCTCCCCTGCATGTCTCGATCCTCTTTCTCCATTCTTTCACCTTTAGCTGTTCCGGGTTCTCCTCTTCTGCAAGTTTGATGCGGAGCAGGTCGGTCGTGTTCTCCAGTTGACTGATTTGCTCTGTGGCCTGGGTGAGGGCCTCCTCCAATTGGTCAAGTCTCTCCTCTTTCTCCTTCTGCAGTTTTTCCTTCACCATTTCCTCCTCCTGACGAAGAAACTCCCTCAGACGGTCAAACTCTGCACTCACCTGCTCCTCCATGTCTCCTCCATGCTCCTGGCAGGGAGGACACATGTACAGAATTTAAGAACATACACTTTGCCCAGTGTTTCCTTTTTACTTTATCTATTAAACTGTGTAGTTTGCAAACCCATGCCTTTTTCTTATATTTTAACAATTAAATGAAATGTAAAACTTCAAAATCACTGTTGCTGCTCCAAACCCATTCACTGGAATTACTGCACAGAAGACTCATGGTTGGGGAAAACTAACTGTTATATGAAAACCTCAACATATTGGATTGTCTAGAGAAGCTCACACAGAATAATTTTAACCACTTGAACCTATTCTTGGGTGAGAATTTGGAAAAAAAAAGCTGATCTACAAGCGCACAGCACATCGCAATGCTATTTCTGACAAACATATTTAGTGTAGAGCAAAATGGGAGGGGGTCTAGGTCAACTAACAGGGTTGACCTAGAGCTTTTAACATATATGCAGCATGATAGGTATGCTGTCATGCTGCATTTCTCCCCCCCCCCACCACACATACACATACACACACACACAGTCATGCTTTTCAACATTCTAGTGTGGGCAGAGAGTTGCCCAACATCCTCTCAACCTAGTTCACTCTCACATCCTGCCAATGACAAACAGAGAACTGAAAGACTGAGAGTTTGCACATAACTGTAAATTTACAGAGAGCTGCATACGATAGGAAGGAAGACAGACTTTTGTTTTTTAAGCAAAGCTCAGCATCTGTAGCAGCAAGACCACACTGTCTTGAATAATTAGTAATTTTCTTGAAACACACACACACACACACACACACACACACACACACACACACACACACACTTGTTTTGTTACGACTGACTACATCAATTCCCTAGCCAAAACTCTTAACCTTGAAACCTCATTGTTAAATGCCTAAACTAAAAGCTAAACTTAACATAACCTATTCTTCTAACCCTAAACCTAAGGTCTACTCTCAGTACTCTGTAATTAACTCTGTAATGACTCCTTGAAAGGTGAGGAGCAGCAAGTCTTCATTTTCTGGCTGAACTACTTCATAATAATTCCTGAAGTTCCAGTTTTGTGAGGACAAAGCACTCACAAAGCTAGAACATACATACACTTTGTGTAAAATAATAGCAGGCTGCAGTAGTAGTGGAAAAAGCAAACAGGCGTAAATTCTGTCACCAACAGCTCTTATCTCCTATCCTGCTCATATCTCGGTTAGGGTGTGTAACACAACCAACCCCTTAGTTGTTGTCTTATTCTATATATAAACGAGTGAGTGAAAACATACCATAAATGTTAACATGCATGCCATAATATAAAACTGTATATTGGTGAGTGCATGATAGGGATGTGCATGACACTGCAATGACAGATGATGTATGAATTGTTGTAACACAATGAGTCATCCACCAGTCTTTCAGAAGGTGGGAAAATACAACTGAATGATATGTCATGCCAGTCATTCTGGTTTGACCTAGCAGATACCAGACACATTACAGACAGAGTACACAGTATGTGTAGTGTTGTTTGTTTTGGATTATGAAATGGGCTTTTAATATATCCCCTTTCACAATACAACATAAGAATAACACACACACACACACACACACACACACACACACACACACACACACACACACAATACCTTAATAAAGAGGATCTTTTCATTGGTCTGGCTTTGAAATAGCGAAGCTTCTTCCGTCTGTAGCTGGACACTTTCAAGAGCAACAGCCAACTTATCCTGTGACAAAAGAAATAGGTCAATTGCACAGCAGTGGTCTAGGTCTAACAGGAAATATTAGTGTCACTGTAAACCACATTAACTGAATGAGTTGATTCGATTGGTGCTTGCTTAGTAAGAGAAAACATCGACCACCTTTAATGGGAGACACATGATTCATTCACAAACTTCACCAACTGAACCATCCAACCCAATACAACAGAAATAAACAAACGAGATCAGGCTGGTCTGTAAAAAAGAAAAAGAAAACGCATGCGGCTGTGATTTGGGTCACCAAACATTGATGGACAACTGAAAGGTTAAAAGGTTAGGGGGGAAAGCGTTAACACTGGTCCTCTGAATTCCCCAAGTGCTCAGTGTTGCTGATTTTAAAATAACTGCCGCGTCACGGGATCCTCGCAGTGAAAGACCCGTTTGTCCCATCTTTAGGGCTGATTCAAACCCTAACCTCCAACCAAATCACTCAGATATATTTTTAGCGGCGCTAGCCGCTCTATACCTTTAGGTATAGAGCGGATATTAGCCCTCTATGCCTGGCTTTTGCGTCAACGTTCTGATTGGTCAGGTGCGTCAACGTTCTGATTGGTCAGGTGCGTCAACGTTCTGATTGGTCAGGTGCGCCAAAGTTGTGATTGGTCACTATTCATGACATCACTATGATGTCATGAATATAGAATTCGATGTCTATATAAACGATGACAATGACTTCATCTTATTATTCATTTGGCTAAAGTCTCCGTCTAGGTAAGTTATTTAAAGTTAATATGACGAATAGAAAGAGAAAGATACAAGAACAGATGAAGGGTGAATGTATAGAAAGTCTGAGTTCGGGACCCAGTCATCCGTTATGACAGAATGGTTTGATAGAGACGATCGAGAATCCAAGAGTCCGTTAAGGTTCTGATTGGTCAGGCCCGTCAAGGTTCTGATTGGTCTGGCCCGTCAAGGTTCTGATTGGTCAGGCCCGTCAAGGTTGTGATTTGTCAGGCAAGGGGACTATTCATGACATCACTATGATGTCAAGGTTTATTTTTTATTTCCTCATGTTTTTTTTTGTATATATTTTTATTTGGCTAAAGTCTCCTTCTAGGTAAGTTATTTAAAGTTAGATCCTCAATTTAACTTTATCTGTCGTCGACGCTCTGATTGGTCAGACCCGTCAACAAAGTGATTGGTCAAGCTTCACATGACACATGGCTATAAACACATTATAAACACATATCGATGACATAATGTATTCAAAGGCGCCGCTACCTTCACACAGGGTGTGATTTTTTAATTATAGGGTGCTGAATTTAAACCCTATGAACGTTGGGCCACACCTGAGGCACATACATATCCATCTACATAACGCTCCATAACACACAAGGTACAGTAGCATACCTGACAAGATCACTTTAAGGTATCCTAATACTAGCCATGGATCACAAGACAGTCATCATGTATCAGGGCTATCCTAATACCAAATAGGAAGTTCTGGAGGAGAGCCCCGGGTCCAATACCTTGTAATTCTCAAACGCCTCGTTTATTGGAATGACATTGTGCGTCTTGTGGTCGCGGGACATCCCGCACACCAGACAGATAGCGATCTGATCGTCCTCGCAATACAACTTCAACTTCTCCTCGTGTTCCTCGCACATATCCGCCGTTTCCATGGCATTAAGACGCGGCCAATAACCGACAGAAGAGGCGACGCTGCTCATACTGGAGCCCGGTTCGCGGTCCTGGTTCAGGTCGGGTTCTTCTTCTGGCGAACACTCCGGGTCTCCGGGTGGTCTGGTCACCGCGTCCATGGCCCGGCCTCTCCTCACACTGTCCACGACGTTACACAGCAGCGAGTTGGGTCGCAGCTTCGGGGCGCATGACTTCCTGCACTGCGGGCACGTCGTCGGCAGCTCGTCGGCCTTCACCTCCCAGCACTGGGTGATGCAGACACGACAGAAGTGATGGCCGCACTCGAGGATCACCGGCTCGCGGAACAACTCCAAACACACGGGGCAAGTCAGCTCGGAGTGCAGCTCTTCAAGCGCGCTAGCTTCTGCCATTCTTCTCAGCCTGCCTCATTATGAACGGAGGTCTATTCTAACCGCTTGAGGGGAAAGTTTGTGCTGTCTAAAAAGTCCCGGCCGGGTCTACATACACCCCGGTGCAGCTGGGGAGGGAGGGTGTGGTTTGACAGCACAGCAGACTCTTCACTTCACGGAAGAAGACGGAGGCATGCGCCAACATGCGCCAACAGGCTCGGCGCAGCATAGGGCGCACGTACTCGAGGGCTGTCGCTCACTGCGCTGAGAGAGAGTTCTTTCTACTTCTGGTCCCATTGTTGAAAACAAAAGACCACTGGCCCCTGCCTAACTAACTATTATAAAAAAATATATTTGGGGTAATTGTGTATGTATTGTATAATCATACTTTAAATGAGCTCTGAAACATGCCTGTCATATGATATCATGACAGTCATGGATGAACTTCAACCTGGTGTTTGCACTTTCTACATTTACAACTCATCTACATAAACCTTCAGATGTCAAATATAAAGTGCTTACCCTATGGTCACGGATGTTAAAATTGTGTACGTGCCTCAGAAGTACCCATATCTTCCGTATTGCACATTAAAAAGCATTTTAATCCGACCGGTGGCCATTTGCTCCGTATTTCCTCCATATGCTTTCAACTACGTGACCCTATCGGTTGGGAGGTGTCCTGCACTCTGATACATCATAACTCTATGAGAAAAGGGCCACCGATCGGATTAAAATGCTTTTTATTGAATAATACGGAAGATACGGGTACTTCTGAGGGCCCGTACATAATTGTAACATATGTGGCCATTGATTGATGTACTTTATTTAGTAAGACATGAGAACTGGTAAACAAGGTCTACTGAACTGGAAGACTCATTAAGCACTGAGCTTGTTTAAGATGAGATCCCCATGCACACAAATCATGACGACATATAAGAGACAGACAGATATACACAACTACTATACAGAATGTTATACAATCAGCTTACAGGTTACTGGTATGAAGAGTGAAAAATATGTACAAGAGAAGAAAAAGAAAGGGGGGGGGGGGGTAGGGGGGTAGGTTAAGACTTGGACAGGGGCCATTTTCGAATTGCAGCCTCCTGAAGGTGTATCTTTATGGTAGTTTTGAAAGTGAGTAGGGTCTTGCACTCCTTTACTCCTTTTGGTAGGGCATTCCACATTTTTGATGAATAGCATGAGAACGAGTTCATTCCCTTTGTTGAGCCAAATCTGGGTTGAACATGATTCGTGGAGCTGCCTCTGGTGTTATGATCGTGGACTTCATTAACATTTTGGAAGTATTATGGGGTAAGCACTTTATATTTGAAAATGTAGAAAGTGAAACACCAGGTTGACATTCATCCATGACGGTCGTGACAGACGACCGTCGTGTGATCCATGGCTAACTTTAAATATAACTGCACTTAGTTCAGTGATGTAGACCTAGTACACGATCGTTTTTAGCGGTGCCAACCGCTCTACACTTGACTTTGTCCGTATGTCCGTCCGTCCGTCCGTCCGTATCAGCACGGGATGATGAGCACGGGATTTTACACAGCTATAACTCCAGTTTGCAGCATGCCACCAAGTCCAAATATGGTATGTGGACTTAGACCACCAATAGGGACGAGCATGAATTGCTGAAGTTAGCAAAGAGGGGTCCAGGGACCCCCAGCGTATGTTATGTTTGTCCGTCCGTGTAAGCACGGGATGAGCACGGGATTTCAAACAGCTATAACTCAAGTTTGCAGCATGCCACCAAGTTCAAATATGCTATGTGGACTTAGACCACCAATAGGGACGAGCATGAATTGCTGAAGTTATCAAAGAGGAGTCCAGGGACCCCCAGCGTATGTTATGTCCGTCCGTCCGTGTAAGCACGGGATGAGCACGGGATTTTAAACAGCTATAACTCCAGTTTGCAGCATGCCACCAAGTCGAAATTTGGTATGTGGACTTAGACCACCAATAGGGACGAGCATGAATTGCTGATGCCCCGCCCCCTCTGTCTTCCCATTGGCTGGCCTTCAAACAGCCATAACTCAAGTTCGCAGCATGCTAGGGAGTACAAATTTTGCACATGGACTAAAAGCACCAATAGGGACCAACTGTTATTACTTAAGCCCCGCCCCCTCTGTCTGCCCATTGGCTGGGCTTTAAACAGCCATTATTCCACTTTGCAGCATGCTGCCAAGTACACATTTGGTAAGTGGACTCAGACCACCAATAGGGACGAACTGAAATGAGTTAAGCCCCGCCCCAAAGGCACCGCTTCCTTCACACAGGGTGTGATTTTTTCAGTTTAAACCTTTCTTTTTCCCAATGTAGTTCACACTGGGGAAGAAAGGAAAACGAAAACAAGCGCCAGGTATAGGAATGTACTCGAAGTGAACACTGAGCACTTCAGGAAGACTCAGCATGAGAAGAAGGAGATGGGAAACTCACTTGCACAGCACATCTCTTTGGATTGGAAAATGAAACTAGGCCTATACTTATTGCACAGTCACCTACAGGTCACAGATTGTTTGACTCGCTGTCCAACCAGTTTCTATAGAATAGTTGATAGGCAGACTGTCATAAGTGTAATTTCTCTGATGACTGAAGATGGGTGATGATGACTGTACTGACAAGGCAATTGAAATGTGTCTTTTTGCATATATCCCTTGTAGTTACACGTACACACAGTCCCTCTCCACGTGTATTTCATCAGAGATGTCAGAACGGAGGGTCACAAACAGTGCAGAACCCCTGGAGAGGTTTAGGGGGTTCAGTGCCTTGCTCCAGGGCACTTAGGCAAAGATGACAGGCATCATAGATATAGCCACCCTCCAGTCACCAGCTCACAGCTGATACACCTCTGGGGATTGAACCACGGACCTTTCCGTTTCTGGCCGGCCTCTTTACCTCTAGGGCCAGGTCATCCTCATCCTGCCTCCCCAGGCTCACCAGGTGGTCATGTTAAGACGCACAATATCCGACCGGTAATATCAGCCATCACTTTACTATTACGAATTTAGCATTTAAATCAACATTTGGCAACTAAAACACTATTATGAATTTAGCATTTAAATCAACATTTGGCAATTAAAACAACTTTCTCCCACAGCTGAAATAGAGAATCAAAGCCGTAATCTGTGATGATAAGATAACATACATTATTTGATTTATAATTTCACCCCTAATCACAATTACCTTGCTCAAGGACATTTCTATAGGAAGCTAGAAGCTGGAGCTCGAAACAGATGGCTTGGCCCCTACGGTGCCATGGCGTAAAAAACGTATTGTGTAAATAAAAGCACCAATAGTCAACCCCACATTACCATCACAATATTGATATTCTTTCTTTTTACTAATGTGATATGGGGCGACCTGATGGCTGAGTGGTTAGGGCGAGATGTGGACTACATCACAGCGAGTCCTTGGTTTGATTCCCAGCCGGCTGGACCATTTGTTGCATGTCTCTCCCCTGCTCTGTTTGTTTCCTGTCTCTATCAAATAAAGGCTTAAATAATTCCACCCAAAAATATATGATATTGGATTTTGTTCAATTATTGTTCAGATCAAGACTTAAGTGTATTCCTGGCCCCAAGTTTGTTTAGAATGTACATCAGTGATAGCCCGCTGTGAAAATGTATGTATAAACATTTTGAAAGTATGAGAATACACATACCAAAAATGAAAATGAAAAGAGATCAAAAGGAGTCTCCCTCAAAATAGCTGACTAGCAAAATAACAATAACCGTTTCCCAGAAAACAGCCAGGCTGGGAAATGTTGTAATTTAGTAATTTATTTGTACGCAGCAGAAGAAGGGGTGGTGAGTGATGGTGCCGTTAGTTGGAACCGCCTCCCACAGAGCTGCTGGGATAAAAGAGTGTGGGATGTTTATGATCTAAAGGCACACTAGACAACTGATAGCGGCTCATATAACCAGCTTGGAAGGGAAGTTCTTGAGGAAGACCTAAGGTAGATTTGTTTGAACTCTGACTAGACAGTGGCCAGTGATACAGTTCTGCTGAAAGGCATCTCTTTGTGTCTTTCTTTCTGAGATCACCTAGATACAGTACTATCTGTCAGTTTCTCTATTGTGCTAAAATGGTCCCAAGGGAGATGCTGCGGTTCCCCAAAGGAGGTATTTTGCTTCTACTTACCTGCCTTGGTGGCTTGGTCCTGGGAGAGGTTGGAGAATTCTCTGCCTGCCCCCAATTCTTCTACAAGAGTACTCCACCAAAGGGCCTCAATACAAGCTGTTATCAGCCCATATGCCAGCGGTACAAGAACCAGTATCGCTTTGCCAGCCTGTATGACCGGCTGCATCGCACGTCATTGTACTCTGCTTACCTACTCACCCCCCCAGCAGGAAAACGACCTACCAACAAGTGGAAGTTTGAACCACAGGTAAGGAGAGAAACGTGACAGTGATGGTTATGTATTTATTGTGTGTGGGCGGGGGGGCTTCTTAATGCTTGCGCTACAGTATATTTTATTGAGTAGAATATGCACTACACAGTCAATTCCGTGTGAGTGTGTTAACTCTAAATTCTAAATTAGCACTTTGTAGTATCTTTGTATACTGTAATCATTCTAAAAGAAATAGTGGTCTGGCAGGGGAAAAAGTGGATCAACAGCTCCTTGGAGGATAACAGCATCTTCCTCAAGATACACATGCTAGTGTGCTACAATACCAGCATCAAACAGTAGCTGTAGCAGAGTTTATGGTGCACAAACGCTTGTCTCTCACCAAACTCACTATTTGTGGAAGTATTACGCTCACAGAACTGTCACAACCTAATGAACTTCTCACTTTAATGTTGTGCAACAGGTTTTGTTTATGTAAAGGCATTGGAAATATCTATATACCGGTATATAACATGTTAGATAGACAGCTCTATGAAACATGTTGGTATTTGGGCTTCAAGAATAAGAAAATGTGAGGGGAAAGATTGGAAAAAATGCATGAGACCAAGACAAAGTTTCTTTCAAATATAAGTGTTTGCATAGTCAAATGGATTAATTAAATATGTAGATTGCCCATTTTGTGGGCAGGCATTCAGGCCTTTCAATAAATACTATAAAACATGGAGAATGTCACACTCATCTTTGATTAAATGAGATAAGAAAGAAAGGAAACTAGTAGGCCTACTACATAACCTGTGCTTTCAGTTTCCCTTTCCAAAATACACAACTGTATTAATTACTCAAGCACCCAGTATAACCCAGTTATCTCACCACAAAATAAACACTGCAATGTCAGCCTTACCGTCCCCCTCTGTCTTACCGTTTTAAGCTGGCGTATTCCCATGCTAGCCCAGAGATGCAGCGCTTCCCTCGCCATGGCCCCGTCAGCCAGAATGTGATTGAGAGCCAGGCAGTGCTTCAGGACTACACCAATTCCACCTACACCAAGGGCCACCTCAACCCCAGCTTGCACCACCAGAACAAAGATGACCGCCAGGCCACCTTCACCCTGACCAACATCGTCCCTCAGCGCTCTGGCTCCAACTCGGGCCCCTGGGCCGTGCTGGAGTCTGAGGTGAGCACCAGGCTGGAGGCCTTCTGTACAGGGCGTGCATACGTGATCACCGGGACACTGCCATACCTCTCTGGGGAACGTTGGATCAAAAACCGTGTGGCAGTGCCTGAATACTTATGGTCTGCCTACTGCTGCCCAACTTACAATGCCAGCCTTCCTGAATCTTTGCGTCTATATTTCCCCTCATATGCCGCAGTGGGGAGAAATGACTGTGACAGCGGAGAGGAGATTGTGCCCGTGGATCCAAAAGCGAAGCCCTCTGTGTGTGGGTATGATGTGAGGCGGATGGCCTTGGAGACCCTGGAGGAGATCCTGCAGGAAAGGCAGGCAGTGGCCGCCAGTCTCTTTCATGGGCAGTGTCAGCAACATGGTGGCTAAGAATCGCCAGATGTTAGAAACCAACCTTAATGAGTTGACCATCACACATTTCTTTCTCAGTATTAATGTTTTTATTCTGCAATTAAAACGCACCCTGCGGTCCACTCTATTGACCATATTCCCACACTGGCCATTTATTGTCTCCGCCAGGCCGATAGGCATGGCGAGAGAGTATGTTTTACCCTCCGTCCGTCCGTCCGTCCGTGTGTCCGTCCGTCCGTCCTTCTGTCTGTGACCAGCTAATCTCTGCCACCGTCGGCCCGATCGCTGTGAAACTGCACACACACGCTCCCTGGATGCCACAGCAGAACCTCTGCCCCAAATTTTTCAGATCAGCCAGTCATAGCGCCACCATGAGGCCGACTTTTGCAAAACACATTTTTTAATGTTACTCCTACAGATTTTCTCCAAATAACACACAAATCGGTACACAGTATCTCTATAGCCATGTGATCAACATGGATCTGTCCGATTTTCCATATTCCATCCTGATTGGCTAAGATTGGCTTCCAAAGTTAGTAGGATTGGTTTATTTTGAACAAAATGCCTCAAATCATGAACGCAACATGCACTTTCCGTGCAATTTTCCACGTACATTCCCACTTGGCCCAGGAAGAATTGTCACTTGAAAACTTTCAAATCAGCCTCATGGTGGCGCTATAACAGGCCGATTCACGTTTTTAGCTATAACTGCACCGATCTGCGTGCAACTTTGCATGCACACTCCTTATATTAGAGGCCAAGGAAAAGCCTTTGCCGTGCATTTTTCACATATGCCTTTTAGAGCGCCACCAGGAGGCTGAGATTTGAAAAACACATTTTTTGCTCTTACTCCTTCAGATTCTGTTCAAAAATCACGCAAATCGGTACACAGTCTCTCTATAGTCATGTGATCAAGATGGATGTGTCCGATACTTCATATTCTATCCTACTTGGCTAACATTGGCTTCTAAAGTTTGCAGGATTGGTCCGTTTTTAACAAAATTCCTCAAATCATGAACGCAGTGTGCGATTTCTGTGAAATTTTTCACGCACATTCCCACTAGGCCGAGGAAGAAATGCCACCCTTTTCACATTGGCCTGTTATAGCGCCACCAGCTGGTCTAATTTAGCAAACCACATTTTTGGAACAAAATGCCTCAACTCATGAATGCAGTGTCCGATTGCCGTGCAAGGCCTAAGAAGAAATGCCCTTTTCACATTGGCCTATTATAGCGCCACCAGGAGGCCATAATAACCTAGCTGACCTGGCGGAGACTTGTGCTCCAAGGAGCACTTTTTCTAGTTTCTTCTGTCATCTAACTATATAAATGGCGAGCAACTTCCGTGCCCTCGGTGTCCACACCCCACAGCTCTGTTATCGACTAAACACAACACCGTCAGACCACATGTCGCCAACACTGTCGCCACGGCGGGCGGCCTGAATTTACGTTTCGCGTAGGGCACCTGGCATGCCTCACTACACCGTTCCCACCTCGCAACATAATTAATTCTACTCACCAAATGTCGGACACAACGGAAGTGGAAGCAGCTTCCTACCGCTTACCGTGCGTACCACCGAGGCCAACACAACACGACGGCCCGCCATTGAAAATCCCCAAAACAACAAGAGCACGTTGCTCTGCTCTGCTCCACACACCAGGCTAGGTTCATGACACTAAAGGATTAGCCAGTGATGTCATCATTACTGGTCAACACACCAGGCTAGGTTCATGACAGCAAAGGATTCGACAGTGATGTCATCATTATGCAACCCGGAAGTACACATCGCCGGCATTGGGATGCCAGGTTGGGATGCCACGCCAGAAACAAGCAAGAACCTGCATGATTTTTTTTTTTTTTTTTTTTTTTTTACCGTTTGGAGATTTTCATCCGACGACTTTGCCGCGGACCACCAGGGGGTCCGCGGACCCCCTGAAAAATAAAAAATATTTTTTCTTCCCCATTTTTTTCTCAATTTTTTTACTTTTACATTACAACTTTTTTTTTTTTTTTTTTTTTTTTCCAAAATGTTCATCCCATATATACACGCGCCCACGCTGGGCCCCGTGCGCGGCTAGGGGTTTCGGGCGGCCGTAGGCCGCCCGGACCTCTAGTTTCACATAAGAGCCATGCGAATATGGTCAACAGTCTACCTAGAGAGCCTTATAGAAATAAGTCAGAGAATAAACGTGCTAAGCCCAAAAGCCCTTTTTGCTCACCTCTTCCATACAACAAATTGATTTAAATGTTCTGCCTCATGGTCAAGAAAATGTTTTTTGTTTCTTTCTATGTAAACAAAGTCAGTTGGTGACCTAATCAGTAAGTGCGACTCCTGAATTGAAAAGCCTATTAAAAAGATATTAAAGGAATCAATAGCTCATTTCTGTTTATTTCTCATTGTCATGAGCAAATACAATCGTACAAAATCCATGGTGATACTATCAGAAAAACCAAGGCCATCATGAATTAGACATGAAAATTATTCATACAAAGATATTTCTGAGAAACATAAATATACATACAAGAACTTTCTATATACAAGGACAACACCTGCAATCAAAATGGCTGAACATCTGGCATCATCTATTTAGGAAATGCCATGTACAAATGACTTCCAGTCACCTTTGGACATTTAATGTATGTATATATATATATATATATATATATATATATATATATATATATATATATGTATATATATATATATATATATATATATATATATATATATATATATATATATATATATATATGTATATATATAAACAGATTTTCCCCTCATCCCATTGAGGGCAGTATAAAGGGCAAGTCCATATCCCTTACATACAAATAACCGTTTAAACATTCTTTTAAATCTTCTTTGCAAAAAGGGTGCAAATGAGGCAATATTTGTCCAAATTCCACCAAGGTGAAATCATTCTTAATTGTGACTGGAGTGCCATCAATGTGTGCCTCTCATGAAATGTTATAAAAGCACTGGTGGTTTTTCAGTTGCTCTGGTTCGTTAAAGCTCTTCCCACACTGGGAGCACTGGTTGGCTGCCTTCTCACCGCTGTGGATGAGCTGATGTCTCTTTAGGTATTCCACACGGCTGAACCGCTTCCCGCATGCCTCGCACCCATATGGACGCTCGCCCGTGTGGATCCGCTGGTGCCGTTCCAAGTTGCCTAGACGACTGAAGCTGCGGCCACACTGTGGGCACCGGTGAGGCCTCTCACCTGTGTGCACCAGTTGATGCCGTTCCAGCGAGCGTGAATGTGTGAAGCGCTTCCCACAGAGCTCACAGCAGTGCGGCCGTTCGGCGGCACAGGCGCACTCGTGGTTCTTGAGGGCCCAGGCATGGCTGAAGGAGTTTCCGCAGGAGGCACAGGGGAAAGGAGTGTCTTCTGCCCCACTGCCCTGTAAATGGGCGCCCCCTAGGGGACAAGGATGTTCATCCAGCTCAGCCTCTGAGACAAAGCCTCCTCCACACTGGGGGCAAAAGTGCAGCAGGTCTCCACATCCCTCCTCCTCCCCTCCGCTGTCGCCCACACTCCCTGGGGCTGAAAGATGTGGTAGCTCCTCTGAACATCCCTGATCCAAAACACCATCTTCAGACTTCATCTTAGACCAGCCTGATCTCAGCTCCCCTCCTAGCCTCGACCCATCCTTCATTCTGTCTTGCTCTAGCAAGTCTTCTCGCTCCAGGGTAGGGGGCTGTGGGTCCAGCTCCCCATCCTGCTCTAGCCCGTCTAGGCCAATGTACTTGGGCGCTAGGCTGCTCTCACTGCCTGGCATTATGTTGGGGTCTGGGGTAACCGGGTTGGAGACTCTCATTGCAGCTTGTTCACGTCCCCTCTCTGCCCTCAGCGCTGTCTCCAGCCCTCTCAGCTCCTCCACGCTCATGCCACCCTCTGAGGGCTCGGTTGAGTCCATCTCCCACTCCTCTTCGTCTCTTTCATCTGGATGTAGAGCCGGAGGGAGATCTGACAGGTCTCCTGAGAGAAACAGTGATAGAGAGTGGCATGGGAAGAGAAATAAATACAGTAGCATGAGTGATCATTCCACTTGTTGTTGACCAAGGACTCCTTGAACATTTCACAAAATACTCCTACACAGATCCCCTACAGAGGTGACTGAGTTCTCTTCTCATTACCTTCACTGTGGGCTCTGGAGCTGCTGTGAATGTTATGCGTTGGGGGGTCCATCTTCAAAGCCTCCTTGATTAGCCGGAGAGAAGCAGGCTGGTAGCCCTCTAGTTGAGGAAACTGCATACAGAATCAGAGTTACAGAATAACACTGTGGTCAAACACTGTAGCAGCAATGGGTCTCATTCACATAACTTTTGTCAACACCGTAAAATGCATGCAGACTTAAGGGTCATGGACAAATAAGCCATGACAGAGCCCAATAAAAAAATATTTTAAACTGATTTATTGTCATGCGTGACTGAAAGAACACAACTGCCTATGAAGTGCAAATAGTGGAGTGATAGGAACAGGAAGGAAAAAAGCATGGCAAGAAATTACTAAAACGCTCAACACTGTGATAGCAGAAAAGCACACCATTGAAGTAAAACATTTATGGTTTGACTTAAAAGTATCATGCAAAGTAGGTACACTTAATTATCATCTACAGGGCAGGGCAGGACACTGGAGATGTCGGATTTGGACAAAAGCATCAGTGCAAAAAAGTGCAATAATGAGACTGCACTGTCTAAATATAACTGATGTCATGTCTAAGCCTAAATAGGAATGTGTATACTATATACATTATTTTATTTGCATTTCAAAGTAGCTCTGCACTGTCCAAGTACATAAGCTTTTTGAGCTCTAAAGTGAGCCATCTCCAGGCTTGACTATTGCAACTCCCTCCTTTGTCTACCTGCATGTTCACTTGAAACCACTAAAACTGAGCACCTCTGGTCTCCAACCTCTCAAAAGTTTCACGTCTACCTCCTTCTGAGTTCCCTTCACTGGCTTCCAGTTGCTGCCCGCAACTAATCCAAAACACTGGTCAAGCGGATGGCACCCCCTTTTCTTCAGGATACCCCTACCTACACCCCTTCCCACTCACATGGGACATCTGTCCCCTCCAACATGACAAATGTCCTAGACTCCTAGACTCCTCCCCCCAGTTAGGACTGCAGCCTCCCCACTTTTCCACTGCAGTCTTAAAATTAACCTCAACCCACTAGTCTTTTGTTGTATCCCTTATGGTTGCTTTGATAGATGCTAGGTATACTATGCAGTTGTATGTTGGCTACTTGGTCATGTGCTTTATCATCACTGTTGGGCAGAAACCTGGTATCTCCACATTTCAGCATTTCAACTTTTTTCACACAAAACTAGCTAATTTCTTCTGCTATTGAAAAAACAAGTATTAACAAGAGCTTGTGACTAAATAATAACTACATTACCATTGGCCCACGGGTTCTTTTTTACCTTTCCTGAAAATACATACAGGTTTCTGCCCGACAGTGATATTGTAGATAGAAATGCAGTATACTGCTTGATTGTCCACAAATGCTGAGAATGCTATTTAGATAGCATGTTTTTTAGACAGATGCCAGGTTTTATGTTTACATGGTATCCGAGTTACTTTGTAGCACTTAATTTTTTTCTTTAGTCTCTATTTACTTGACCATTTACTCTGTAGTTTGGTGACTAGTGTTCATGCCATTTACTCAGAACTTTCACTTTGTAAGTCAGTTGATAAAAGTATCTGCTAAATGATAAAATTAGAAATGTTCTATGCCAGAGTGAGTGCACACATGGTGCTGGTTATAACCATAAGCCTAATGTGAATAGTGCATACCGCAAACTGTACTCACACTGGCGTGTGAGCACAGTGTGAGAACGCCTCTCCCACTGCCTATGCCTGCAACTTAAGTTACGTTAATTAATCTCCCAACCATGTAACGTATTCATGTCTGAGTGTGGCTTTCGGCATACAAGTATGTATTTGCAATATTTTGTTAATGGAGGTTTGGCACTAATTGCCTTTACACAAAGAATAATTAATTTCTAATAAGCCATGTCAGCGTATTGTCTTCCTACATGTTTCGAAACAGACGTACATTTTATACCATGCCAAAGACCAAATTCAGATAATAAAAAAATATGAATGCCACAATGTACGTGGAAAAGTAAGCTTTACAATCAACTCTGATCGTATGCACCTTTCAGGAATGGGACCCAATGAGTGGAAGTAATGTCACACTCACAGACACTTAAGATAATTTATAAACGACACACCTGAGGGTGAAGCTAGTAAGCTCCTCACATTGAACCAAATCAAACCACTGTTACCACTGTTATGTTTAAAACAGTTCTTTACAGCCTTTTTTTCACCGTCAAAGCACAACTCTGCAATGGCTCCCAATGATGTTTTCTGCATGCTTTGAATATTCAAAAGACAGGTGAAGGCATGTAAACGTGCCCTACAATTGGGTCACATGGATGAAACAGCAAAGAGCTTTTCACCTCTACCAGTTGTATTCCTGCCTAAAAGCTTCCCGTGCTTGAGGTATGGAGTGCCCTATTCAATGGGTGCCTCTGGCAGCTAAATATCAAATCAATACGTTTCCCTTTGCCCACCACATCGCTGCAGTGATTCAGTGACTGAAAAACACCAGTGAAACTCTCATTCCTTGTATTAGTCTTGCTTTCACTCCATACAGCCTTTATCCAAATGGAGCTGCCAAGCGGGCAGAGATGCTGTGCCACATTCTCCTGCTTCTGCTACTCCTCCTCCTCCTCAGAAAGAGAGAGCCTGTCTCCCTCACCTCCTCTTTGATGTCAGCCGTTTCCTCCCCCTCTCCGCCAAGGCTGCCCTCCCCTTCCTCGTCCTCATCCTCCATCCCTCCCTCTTCCTCTTCATCCCCGGGGAACTGGATGAGGTACATCTCCCTGGCCTCCTTCCCTCCTCCACCTCCTCCTGCTCCGGCAACCAGACCCACAGCTCCTCCCACACCTCCCTCACCATCTCCTTCCTCCCACACACCTCCAGGCCAGCCCTTGCCATAGGCTGCCGCCGGGCTCTGCTTCTGCTTGCCTCCTGTGGAGAAGGAGAGGAGTGAAGGGAATAGAAAAGAGGAGAAGGGAGGAGAAGTACAAGGGAGGGAGAGCAAGATGGCAGGAAGGAGAGAGAAAGAATGAGATATGAGGGGGAGGGAAAGGCACAGAGGGTGGAATGGGAGAGAACGAGAGAAGTGTGAGGAGATGTGGATGGGAGGTGCAGGAGAGAGAGAGATGAAGGAGAGAAGAGGGCGGAGAGGTAGTAGAGGAGGGGGTGGAGGAGAGAAGGCAAGAAGTGGGAGGAGAGGTGTTGGGGGAAGGGAGAGAGAAAAAAGGGAGGGAGGGGGAACATGATGAACGAGTGAGGAGAGAAGGGGTGGAGAAGGACAGTCCAGAGAGCAGGAGAGAGGGAAGGAGAGGAGAACACGTGACAGAGGAGAGAGAAGAGATAGAGAGCGGGAGAGAGAAGTGGAGCCAGGATGAAAGAGGAGAGAAGAGGAGGACGTGTTGAAGGAGAATCAAGTGAGGGAAAGAGACGACAGTGAGAGAGAGGGAGATGGAGAGAGAGGGTGAGCGAGAGTATAAGTGGAGGTGGAGAGGGAGTGTGTAATTATGGAGGGAGGGTGGGTGGGTGGGTGGGTGATGGGGGGGCGGAGAGGAGTGGAGGGGGGGACGGGGTACAGCGTGATGAAGGAGAGAAGAGAGCAGGAGAGCAGCGGTGGAGGAGGTGGGGGCAGGGAGAAAGGAAGGATATGGAGAGAGCGTGAAGGAGAGAGGAGCGGGAAGGGGAGGAGGTGGAGTTAGACAGGAACAGAGCAGGAGAGAGAAGTGGAGGAGGTGGGGGTGGGGAGAGGAGTGCAGAGGAGGGAGGGAGAGAGAGCGTGCAAAAAGCACAGGAGTGGGAGGGACAGAATGCAGTGGAGAGAGAGGAGAGGGGGAGGTGAAGGACAGAGGGAGCGAGCATGAAGAGGAGGCGGGGGAGGAAGAGAGAGAGGAGGGAGGGAGGGAGAGAGAGAGAGAGATCAGCTCTTGCCAGATGGTTTCCAACAAAACAAGTGTGTCTGTCTTCACGTAATCACTGTCTGCAATACATTGTTATAACCCCCTATCACACGTTTCAAAAACAGCAAATAGTGAACATATAATGCACACACATTTCCGTTTGTACTAAATAAAGATGGTTCTTGTAGGGCAGAATTTGCATGTACAGGCAGTTCCACTCATCAGTCAAGCAAGCCAAAAGGTGAAATATACCATTGTGTTAGCTCTAGAGGCAGTCATCCGCATGCATACAGCACACACAAGGTGACATATACTTACGAGGCCCTTCAACTTTTTGCTTTTTCCGCCCTCCGACTCGTCCGTCCTCGTTGGCAACGAGCCCGGCGTTCCGGCGGGTCGCAGCCCACCCCATGCCATACTTGCGTTCGCTCCTCAGCTTGTTCTCGGTCAACCTCAGCCGGAGCTTCAGGGTCTCGTTCTCCTTCCTGTTGAGTGACAGCTCCACGAGGTAGTCGTTGACCGTCTCCTGGAAGAGTTTGGTAATCTCACAGACCGAGGCTCGGATGAGGCTGTCCATGACAGCTGTCAGATGGGTCTCAAACGAGGTGACAGATTCCTCCATGATGATGGGCCACGGACTGGAACAGTTCAACTGTAATACAAAATTGTCATGTCACACAGTCACAGTATGTGTGTGTTGTTCTTTTTTTTTTGGGGGGGGGGGGGGGGGGGGGGTTAATGCCTTTTAATGATAGGAGATAGGACAGTAGGTTGACAGGAAATGGGGAGAGAGATGGGGAGTGACATGCAGCAAAGGCCGTTGGGATCGGGACTCGAACCCACGGCGCGCTGTCAGGCTACTTTGATGCCCGGACCTTTACGCCAGCGGTCCGGGACATAGCTTTTAGTTTTAATATAACTGTCAGTAGAAAAAAAAACATCTCAGTTGACGCATTTAAGATCCTTCAAATGACAACCAGGCTAGTTAAGTATATGAGTGCTCAATAAACCAATTTGCGCCAGTTTCCTCGCAATTATCAAGTTAATGACAATACAGGAGCTGGCTGGCGTCCTGTTACTGTACCGTTATGTAAAGTGTAATAACCCAGTGGCGTGCTACGTCACGTTAGCCTGCTAGTTAAGTTGCTGACTCCTAACATCCAGACTGAAGGAGTGAAGGAGAACCAAACCTCCCCTCCGGTCCGCAACGTTACTTATGTTGGAAAGTAGTGGTGCTGCTAGCAGAACGGCTAATTTAAGCTACAGACTACAGTACGTACCCGTTTGTTATGCTGACACCAAGAGGAGCTCTGGAAGTCAAACGGCGCGATGGCGACGTATCCCAAAGATCATCGATATGTCCGGGTCGTTGCTGATGATGATAAAGCAAAAGTAGGCGAAGTGGGTGAAAGATCAGAGAAAACATCCAACTTGTGTCCGAACGGCTGCTGTTCTGTTTTCCTCCTCCTTCTGCCTCTAAACAGCGCGATGATGCTCAGTGTTGCCAGGTTTAGCGAAAGAAAAAAGCAGCCGGGTCGATTAAAACAAGCCCAAAAGAAGCCCTTCACCCTTTAAACATATACATTGGCTATCGCGACACGTTATGAGCTTGTAGATCTGCTATTTTCAATAACAAAAACAATCTTGAAGAACAATGGAACAATTTGGAATATATTTTTTAGACATTAAAAAAAAACACAAATCTATCCCACTCCCTGGCATAACATAGTTTGAGACGGGAGATCCGCAGACAAATTAATATTAATTTGGGGGTCCTTAACTTTTTTCGAAACACTGGTTTAAACAACCCTAGAAACAAGCCCCAAAACCTGCAGCCAGCAACTACCAATATTTACAATAAAACCAGCACAAAGTCGCTTATAATAAGCAGACATGGCAACACTAGTGATGCTGCTCCACTGCGCCTGCGCGCTACCGTAATTACTCTACACTCAAGAGCAAACCGCACCCCAAAAAAACACTTCTAATCAGGACCATTGGGTCGGAGGTTTCATGATGATGGCGAGTACTTCGTCGTACGTTCGGTGGCGTCGCGGACACGCGCCGAAAATAGCCGATATACAATCTCACAACGTGTTGCACTATCGTTGTTGTGTGTGGCGCGCTCGATTTGTAGATCGCCTATTTTCGGCGTACTGCGCCTTCGTACGACGACGTACAAATTCTCTCGGTTGCAAAGTTACTGTGAATTTATATATGACTACTTTGAGGCGAAAACATATTGTCATGTATGACTTCTATTATTTTATATTCGGCTGGTGTTTTGTGTGCCTGAGCTACTATGATGATCTAGTAGTTATATACGTGTTTATAAACAGGTTATAAGCTATGTCTTTCCAGAATGAATGGAGGCGCTGTGGCCATGATGATACTACTTATTTGTCACGTGATCACATGCTAGCGAGGAAGTCAAGTGGGCTGTGCTTTACTGCAGGCCGCAGAAAACCATTGTTGCCATGTCCGCTTATAATAAGCGAATTTGGCCTTCTTCTTTGGTAAAGTTGCTCATTGTAAAGTTGCAATAATATTGGCTAGTTGTGGGTTGCGGTGTTTTGGGGCTTGTTTCTAAAGTGTAATTTATTATTTGCTTCCTAAATGTTGTTTAAACCAGTGGTTCTCAAACTATTTCATGTCAACTTTTTCATGTTTGTATTTGTTCACAGACAGACCCCTCCATCTTAAAATAATGTTGTGTTTTTTTTCAAGATTTGTTTGAAAACAGCAGATCCACAAGCTCTGCGATGCGTTTTGAGCTTGTAGATCTGATATTTTCAAATAGGGTTGAGGACAGAGTACAGCAACTTACAATGGGCCTGGTCTTCAAGATACACCACAACATTGGTATCCCCCTGTATTTATATCTCCCTGTGCTTGTCTTTGCACAATGTTAATAAAAGTATTGGGCTTGTTTTCATACCCGGCTGCTTATTTCTCTCGCACAATCTGGCAACACTGGAAAACGGCATCACACACATATACAATACACACACACACACACACACACACACACGCACACAACGGTTGCTGCTCCTCCTGGAAGACAAGGAGACTTGAAACGGAGCAATCATGCCGATGTTCATGGTGAATACTAATGTGGCCAGAAGTGATGTTCCACCTGAGCTGCTCTCCGAGGCTACTGATGCGCTGGCCAAGGCAATGGGCAAACCTGCACAGGTAAACTAAACTGGCCTAATTACACTACAGGATTTAGACTAGGATTGGATTTGGACCAGGATTAGAATAGGTGCATCGGCTATTCGAAAATAGCCGATCTACCAGCTCACAACGAGCTTGTAGATCTGCTATTCTCAAAAATGTAGATACATTTAGGAGTTGATAAATAAAGGGTTTCGGTAAATAATGTAGGCTATGCTTCCTATGAGTTACGCAATGAAAAATGCTAGATGTAACCTGGCTCATCAACGTTTCAAATATAAACCAAAAGCAGACCTTTAATTTAAACCGACCATGCAATGTTGCATGAACCCAGATTGAGCTAATCCTGTGAATGGCGCTATAGACATGGAGCATGCGCAGAGATCGGTATGCAGTTGTCATACGAAAGGTTTCATCAGTTCGTCTTCATTTCTAAATTCGGTCTGTTAATGAAGCTGGTTTGTTTGATTGATTGAATAATTTATTAGACATAAATGCAAACAGCACGATTACAGTCAAACACTTGGTCTAAAAGGATAACACCCAAAAAATTGGGTCCCATGTATTCAATTCATCAGCATAGCATAAAAAATAACACCAAACTTCAATATCATCACAAATATAAAACACTATATGTACAGAGTAGGAAAAGAAGAGATGGGGCGGGGGTGATCACCTGTCTGGCCTGTTTTAAAGGATGCCAGTGATTATTTTTTTTAGGTATTTAGTCAGATTTGAGGTATTGAGGGCATTAAACTATGATGCTCTGCATAATAGTGTATATCTGTCTGTCTGTCATTTAATGTCACTATGAATTGAGTACAAAAGGACCCCATTTGAAACAAGCCGTTAGGCTTTCGTGGGCTTTTTCTATAATCCTATTTAGTTGACCTTGTATTTAAACTGTACTTTCAAGTGCTTTTTCTCTGCAAACTTCAAAATAAAGTATTCAATCAATCAAAGGCAAAGTCGCATTGACTATTTTTAAAGCCAATCCCATGGTCTTAGATGTTTGACTTATTTTTCGGAAATAACTATTCAATCCACTCTTTGGACACACAATACTCAAAACACCAGTAAATTGTTGAAGCTCAGTCAGAAAATCATGCCCTGTCCTCCAGGCTAATCGTTTTGCACTGTTTTGTCTTTATCAGTACATTGCTGTGAGCATCATCCCTGACCAGATGATGATGTTTGGAGGAAAGGGAGACCCCTGTGCCCTATGCTCCCTCAACAGTATTGGCAAAATCAACGGTGCTCAGAACAAACAATACTCGAAGCTCTTGAGCGGGCTGCTCAACAAACACCTGGGGGTATCTCCTGACAGGTAACACACACTCACTCACTCACTCACTCACTCACTCACTCACTCACTCACTCACTCACACACACACACACACACACACACACACACACACACACACACACACACACACACACACACACACACACACACACACACACACACACACACACACACACACACACACACACATAGATGCTGTCTGACAGAATCACATGCACTTGCAAATACTGACAGATGTAAAGACAGAGAGTAAGATTGACGGAGAAATATTATGCACAGAACATTCACCAACACCATCTGCCCACAGTTAATATCGAACCACATTAACCACTGTCTTGCATCTGTTTCAGGATCTATATTAACTTTACTGACATGGAGGCAGCCAACGTCGGCTGGAACAACTCAACCTTTGGCTGACCTGAAAGTACGCACACTTCACCATTCCAGTAGCTTGCCATCTTTATGATTATAGTTGAAGCAGGCTGAATGAAGAAGCGGACACAGCGTTACACTGAGCTTGCACAAGATTAGTCATAAATGCACTTAGCTGGATCCATTGCACACTGATTTACTTTTTGCTCTTATGTTCAATAAAGTGACTCATGGAGATCAAGGTTATTTATGATTGTATTTATTGCATTGTTTGCATTTATCCAATGGTACATTTTGACTTCATACTATATATCTATCTTCATGTAAAGATTGCATATGTGCTGTGATATGTGTGATAACCTACTCATAGAAACCATAATTATGTTTGCTAAAACTGAAAATGAACCAACTGTCTACAGCAATCTCTTCACCAAAATTGTGATGCCTTGTGAGTTTGTAGATCTGCTATTTTTGCTAAATGTTTGCCCCCGAATAGGGATGGTAGAGTTCATGTGATTAATTATACATCAATTAGATTGATGATGCTGAATGATAAAAATCTGAATCAATCAGAATCAGAAATGTTATGTTTAATAAATATAACGTTTTATTGTTGGAAAGGTTCCGAAAACTTTGAGTCTCACTTTGTGAGTCACTTTGTGTGTTCTATGTGCAGGGCGTTGCTGAAAATGAGCACTTGTGCTCAGCTAAAAGGCATGGGTTTCCGAGGCTAATACCTGGGTAAATAAAGAACAAACAAACGGCACTTTGTTAATAAAATAGTTGCATAGGGTAAATTACTGACACTTGCTTGTGCTAGCAGTCGGATGTTCTACAACGGATGGAAGCCAAATTATACTCTAGATGACTGTTGAGCTGTAATACTTAATAGCATCATGTCATTGTATCTGATTACTATAGTGGTCATATGCCAGTGACCATTGTGTATGTCATGTCACACAGCTGTGAAGGACAACTGAGACAAAGGAAACTACAGGAAACTTTTGGATTAGAGTGAAACTTTTGAAACAAAGATGATGAGCCAGATCAGATTATTGCTGACGTGCTTAAAGTTGCAGAATGAGTTAAAGCAGCAGATCCCACACAGTTTAGGCATTGCAGCACCCACTTCTACAGTACTGGGTTGATGCACCCCCAATCCCCAATAACTTAAAAAACGAATTAAAAAAATATAAAAACATAGCCTGTTAAAGCCACATTAAAGGCATCAAGTTTAATCATGCATAAATCAGAGCATATATAACTAAATATTCAAGAGAGCACAAGCACAACAACGTGCTCTCACATTTGAATGAAACTTAAACTGTACTGCACTCCATTGGCTCCCAGACAGTTACTGCCCACACTGAGTACAAAGCACTGACGTTGGCCTACAAAGCAACCAAAGGTATGGCACCCCCGTATCTTCAAAGACTGATCCAAGTCCAACCCAACAACCCCTCTTGCTCTCTCAGTTCAGCTAACACAGGGAAGCTGTCAGAGCCTTCGCTAATACATCCGGAACCACGCTCCACATGTCCCAGACTCTTCTCCCTTCTGGCTCCAAACTATGGAATGAACTCCCCATTGCAATTACAACTGCAGACTCACTCCCAATCTTCTGCCGTAATCTGAAGACTCACCTCTTCAGACTCCACCTCAGCCTGTAGCACTTGCCCTAGCCTTGACGACCTTGCAGGATTATGCAACGGCTAAAATGTAATTTAGATAGCATGTTATGTAGACAGATCCCAGACCTGGCATCAATGTAGGCTGATGATAGGTTCTTGGTTTATGTATGTATTAGTTATTATTAGATTATTGGTTTACTTATGTATTACTTTATTATTAGATTACTATTCTTATGCATTTGATGTATTAAGTGTATTATGATTTATTATGATGTATTATCTTGTGTCCTTGCTTACTGGAAGTCGCTCTGGATTCCACTTGAAAACATTTGTGTAATAATGGTATAATTATTACAACACCCCTAGAGGCAGCTCGAAGCACCCCCTTTTGAGAATCCCTGGGTTAGAGAAAGGTATGGTAAGTGTGGTTAGTTCTGCACAGCCAGATGATCAGACATCTCTGCCTAGGCGGACACGAGGCTACGCAAGGCTATAGGTATACCTTTAATGGGATGATCAAAATGAGATGCTAGGAAAATAAAAATTAAGATAAGAAACCTGGTAATTATAAAAGTATCTTGTTTTTGTTATATAGGGTTCCATTGAAAGGGCAATAGGCTCAGTATCTTGACGAGGAGGTGAAGAATTTCAAAAATAATTTTAGGTGTGGTCAATAGCTGGAGCATTCCAGACTACAAGAAAGGTGAACAGCAAATTAATATTAATGGCCTGGCCTTCTATATAAATATTTGATATAATTGAGTTTGTATGTTTAAGCTCCTTTTAACAACAAAACGAGACTGTGTTGGGTTATGGTTATGCATATAGGACCTTATATACAGAATATGCAAAAAAAAATACAATAATACTTGGATTGTAATTAGTAATTGATTTGTTTTCCCCAAATTGTGTAATGTCCAATACGAACAGTGGAAGGCAGCAACACGCCATTGCTGTGCCTAGTCCTCCGAACAAAGAAGAAGACCGGTGACCAGTCCCAGTGTTGCCATGTCCGGTTATTAAAAGCCACTTTGGGCTTCTTTTTATGTAAAGTTGCTTGTAAATATTGGTAGTTTGCGGGTTGTTTTTTTGCCCTTGTTTCTAAAGTGTACTTGCTTATTTAGGCTTGTTTCCTAATGTTGTTTAAACCAGTGGTTCTTCTCAAATATTTTCATGAAAATGTTTTGTGGCAGGGCGCAAATGTTGTGTTGTTAGAATGTTTCAAAAAAACATTCCAAACATTCCACATTTTATTGCAAGAGTTTTTGAATATAGCAGATCTGCAAGCTAACAACGCCTCACATCCTGACGCGTTGTGAGCTTGTAGACTGGCTATTTTCAAATAGCCGATGCGTTCAAAGCGCTCATGTGGCCCTAAGTTCCTTCTTTTGGGCTTGTTTGTTTTCCTAGACCTAGTTGCTTCTTATTTCTCTCGCAATATCTGGCAACACTGGTGCTCGCTCCCGCGCTACTGCTGTGGTAAGACGGAAGTGACGTTGCGCGGATTTTGTGGAGAAAGATGGCGGAAGCGGAGTGATCAGCATTACAGCTTACCTTTAGCGTGGTTGCAATAACTTGCAAGAAAATGAACACTTTTTAGACAATTACATAGCCTACAACTCATAAAGTGACCGTCTTGTGTCTTTACCAGGGAGGGATTTTTTTTAGTTTTAGTTTTATTTGACCGTATCTCCGGAGCTGCTTGTTCTACACGGCGGTCAGTAGTAGTTTCGTTTATGGCCAAGTGTTTACCTACTAGCGTTATTTTTCGCGCGTTTCTTTCGTGTTAACTAGTCGGATGTTTTAATGCTGCTTTTAATAGTTGTTCGCTAACATATCTGTGCTGTCAATAGTTAAATATGGCTTAATATAATGCGTGGGCTTTCAATTCTTCAACATTTCCCATCGTATGAGCGCCATTATTCTGTGAACCTCTTCTTAGTCCCGTTTAGATCATGTGTAGGATATAACCTTTAGTTTACGCCAAGTCGTAATTCTTGAGCTGTGTGCATGTACTGATGTGTGGTGCCAGATTTTGTGAGAGAAATAAGCAGCCAGTTCTATGAAAACAAGTCCAAAATAAGCAATTAGAGCCACATTAGCACTTAACATTTTAACAACAGAAATGCACAAAAAATAAATTTCATGAAAATATTTGAGAACTACTGGTTTAAATCATAATTTAAACATTTGGAAACGAGCCTAATTAAGCAAGTACACTTTAGAAACTAAACAAGGCCAAAAACTGCAACCACAATTTTTTACAAGCAACTTCACAGAAAAAGAAGCTCAAAGTAGCTTATTATAATAAGCCAACATGGCAACACTGATCCGCAGGCTCAGCAGATACATATTGATCACTTTCTTTTGTACATCAGATTGGTAGCCAGAGTGAGAATATCACTGCAACCATTGCAAAAGACCCTCAGAAGTCCAAAGGCCTGACCTGACCTCTGCAGAGATGTCAGACTACCGCAGCAGAGAGTTCAGAGCGCAGCTGACCACAACGATGGACACGTTGTTGAGGACTGCTGTGTTTGAAATCAGCAAAGTCTTTGACTGCAGTGTCCATGATCATCAAGTGGAGCTGGCGCAGAAAACAGAGGAGATAAGTCGACTCCAAAGAAAGCTCCTGAGGGCAGAGGGCAAATTGAGGGATGGGAGTGGAATGGGTCGCCATCCGGAGGAGACTATAACAATAGAGGATGACGAAGAACCAATAAGCTCTGACGATATCCCTGAGGTTGTTTTTGAAGGTAAGTTACATTGACAACATTTTAGATTAACAAAACAGACGGTATTGTGTAATGTTGGCTATATTTCATTTATACTCGAGTTTAACAAATTCAGCTGTGAAATACACCTCTTTTGTTGGGCAGAATTCAAATCCATTATTAAAAAAAAAACGAAATCATGATATTGATTAATCTGATTGAACCCATAGGTGACAGCAATTATTAGAATGTCCTCACCTAAAGAGATGCACGTTACAGTAGAACGTTTTTGATGGAGAAATCAATTCACAACTGATTCAGGCATAAAATCTTAGGACTTTTTCCCATGTGTACACAGTACCTGATGACTGGTGTGCCCCTGTCGCCCCTGAAGAAGTGCAAGTGGTGATACAGGAGGACAATGAGTGCCCCAGTGTGTCATTGCGTCCGCTGTCTGTGGCTCTGTGGCGAATACCAACCATCAAACAAGAGGTGGGTGACTTCAACAGAAGAGAAAATGGCAATTCAATTGTTTACTGGAGACCAGCAGAAAAACATGTGATTATTGATTGTGTTTTATCTTATATTATATATTTTATATTATGGTAGTGATGTATATATTAATCATTATATTTACAGTATGTTTTGCAAACCTGGTTTGCAATACAACAGAATTATAGGTTATGTTGTTGGATAGTATCTAATAATCTTAGATACTAGATCTACAATAAGCTCTTATTAGTAAGATATTTGGTGTAGAAAAAAACAATGGAGTATAGACCAATGAGTGCACTGTGTAGCCTACACTGCGGTCATGTCAAGTTATGGCATATTCAAATCTAATTACAGAATAAGTAATAGCGGTTGGATTACTTGTAATAAACTGTAGTTTTTGCATTATCCATCATTATTATTCAGTATTATATGTTAACACATGATTAAATGTTGACAAAATGTTGTGTACATAAATGCAATTACAATAGGCCTAAATATGAGTCAACAAAATAACAATGCATTGACAGATGTCTAAAGGTTAGCCCTGGCTGAGTGAGAAGTGACTGACACTATGATGAATAAAAGACAGTTCAACAGAATATGTAGGAGTATACTGTGTGTACTCTATACGCTACATAATGTATGCATGCATGCTATGATGTGAGCATTCGGTAGGCCTACCATTTGTACACACTCGGGTTAAATGAACACTGGCTTTTGAGTATGGAGTCACAGAGATGACAATCATATCATATGGCCTAGGCTCATTTCTATCAAATTGGGGGTCCTTGAAATGAAAACGGGTGAGAATCATTGGGTTAAACTGTAGAATAGGCTATAGTTCATTCACAGAAAATACAATAACATAACCATGGAAACAGTGCTTTGTTTAGAAAAGCCTATAACTTTGCGCTAAAATAATGTATTGAATAACGTATAAATGTAAACATTTAGGTTTACAAGGCTAGACTAGTGGACTAGTGAAAGATGTGATTCTCTCCTTCATTGCAGGACTCTGGAGATGGAGTCAACAACAATAGAATGTGAATGTCCTGCTTCAAAGAGGAAACCTTGTAGTTTTTAGTTCGTAGGCTTGACTACCTGGAGTAAATGTGTTATCTCCGCTAGCTGTAGGCTACACAGGGGAATCATGTCTTTAATTATATCCGTGGTCTTTTTCCATGCACAACGCAAAAGTGCATGTGTTTGTTTTGGTACAGCCACACTGTTGCGAGTTGGATAAAACTTGAAGCCGGACCAAAGTTAATGCACGTAGGACCGCATTTTCAAACTGTCGACTCGCTGGGATGGTAGATTTTCAGGAGATGGAAAACATTTGTTGTGATTCTTCTCATCTTGCAGCGCGTCCGATCGGATAGCTACACTAGTGGCAGGCTGGCAGCATGTGGGCTAAGCTGCCTCTGTTTACTGTGTGTGTGTATAATGTAAGTGAAGACCTATTTAGACAGTCTATGCAAAGCAGGGGTAGGCAGACAGACAGATAAACAGAAAATAATCAAACCAGTCGGCAACTACAATATACAAATCTATCTGGTGTTAATGCGCGCTACATAGATGTGTTCTGTGCGGTACATTCCTGAGCAGGGCGCACGTTAGGGGGAACATTGGTATAGACCCCTGGCTGACCCAACGAAGTATAGGGTTAAGGAGGATTTTTATTTTTACTACATAGTATGAAATAAATAGCCTATGGCCTTTATTTACACAGGCACTGGTCCTCCTCGCAAATACTTACACTTTAATTTGGGTACATAGGCTCTAGGTGTCTTGTACTTTACTTGCGACAGCACTTAACCTCCTTGCAAATACTTACATCACACTTGGGAATTGAGGAAGAATTTAGGCCTGATAGCTATTGTTTTGTATAGCCTGTCTTGTTATGGTCCAGCTTGTCCTTGTAGCAGCTATTATAACTATGGTCTGATCCCTGTGCTCGTTGGCAGAACTACCTTATGTTACCACTGATCTGTGTCAGATTGTCTGTCTAACGTACTTCTCCCCATGATATCATGTACATTAAAGCATAACCATCACCACCTAGAATATTGTCTCAGACTCCTATTGCCTCATCAATTAGAGCTTTTTATTTCACAAACGGATTTCACAGCCTTTATGGCCTCCATGAAATTCCTAACAAAGGCGATAGTGCCTGCACACCCAATCTCACTCAGGCCGTGCTGGATAAACAGCGATTCAACAGAAAAACAAATTCTACAACAATGTTTCTCAGCTCTACTCCCAAGGTTTCAATCCTGCTGAATCTAATTTAGGAGTTTTTGATTCAAATTTCTGAAGATCTAGCAGGATCGAAACGTTGAAGCAGTGGAGCTGAGAGATATACCAGTGTTGCAGACTTAATTGCTTTTCTCCATGATATTCCTACCCTGTTACCGTTTTTCACGTATTGAAACGATGGACACAGAATTGGCACAAACCTTAAGTTAGTTTGTGTTCTTTTACCACTGTGTCAAATTAGCAGTTCATTATTGCCGTGGACTAAAACCTTAAGATTAGGTCAACTGTTATTTTTCAGTTATTTTGTAATCATTCAGTACCAATGAGGCTTGGTTATTGTAGCTAAATCATTTGAGACTCTTTGTGTATGGCAGATTTACAGATTTACATTATGAGCCCATTTTCTGACCTTGTGAAGGCAGTAGTAGTGTACACAAAAGTGTGACCGACATGGCAATTATTCTGAACTTCACCAATGAGAACAACACTACTTGTATATGAATAAAATATATTTTTTTATCAAGTTTGGCTTGTTGGCATTTCAGTGTGTAGCTGGCTTGTGCTGGCAGGACGGGAGCATTGTCCTCATGGCAGGCTGGTACTAGATCCCATATGGTGGATGGACAGATTGCGCCTGATTGGCTAGTTCTACACCATAGCCTCGCTTAGTTGTGCTTTGTGTTGGCGATACTGTAATTTGAGACGTATAACCTGGCACTATGTTGTGCTGTTCAATCCCAGCGATTTCACCAACATTATATGTCTTTTAGGTGGAGGATGACGACTTTGAATCCCATCTGTTAACATCCCTTAAAGAAAGTCCCATGAACAGTGAGTATTGTAACTGTACATTTCTATTTGTAAGTAAGCGTCTGAACTTGAGTCCAGAGGTTGCGTTAGTCCAATAATTGCCGATTTTGACCGATTCTTTTATGACAAAGACAGGAAAAAAAGAATCTCTCCGGACATCCTGACCGGTTGATAATGACGCGGCAGTTAATTAATTATCACCGCAAATCAGGCACATTTCAAATCCTCTGCTTTGCAAGCTCTCTCTCTCTCTCTCTCGCGCTCGCTCTCTCGCTCTTTCTTTCTCTCTTTCTCTTAACAGCGTGCATGTGTTTCTGGGAGAGAGAGAGAGGTAGAAAGAAAGAGTGTGTCACACGCTGTTAAGTTACACCTATTTCCTATTAATAATAACCAGTATAAAATGTGCTGCATTGGGAGGTAAATGGGAGACACTTTATTGTGAAGGTACAACAGGAAGAAGAGAGTAGTTGCTGCTGCGTAGTTGTCGAAATATTGTTACTCTGTTGTCTGCTCGGCAGTCAGACAGAGACCGCGGTCCGGTTACAAGTTACATTATATAAAGTTGTGTATTTAACAGTCAGTCACACACAAGTTGTATCATTACGAGTTAGAATATGTCACAGATACTAGGCTACTACAAGGGCACTTGTGAGTAAAGTTGGCAAGTTGCCCTACAGTTTAACAACAGTGCAAGTTGAAGATGAAATATCCAACACAGATGCGTAAATACTCTGCACAACAG
Source organism: Gymnoscopelus microlampas (assembly GCF_963454915.1). NCBI lineage: Eukaryota > Metazoa > Chordata > Actinopteri > Myctophiformes > Myctophidae > Gymnoscopelus > Gymnoscopelus microlampas. The sequence goes on from NC_139955.1 coordinate 25,787,949, forward strand.
CTATAGGCTACTGCAACTATGGCATCCAGGTGAAACACGGCGTTAATCATAATCGTGGACCTATTTTTAACTATGAGGTGGACACGTTAAAACGTTACCACTTTGAACTGAATAGCTCTATGAGGAGACAACAAGATTCTCACAACTCATCAACTTTCCCACGGCTGTCCCAACTAGACGCACGGACGGCATCCACTGCCTAACTATACAGTATAACCTCCTGTGAGTGAGTAGTGGTCTATAATTTATTGCCCTAACAGGTCAGCTGAGCCACGTTATGAAGGATTAATCTGAAATGCCCAATTTTGTGCAGTGCCCTTTGATTAGAAAATGCGTTCAAACGCAATTGATTATTGAGAAACCATTACGCACGCAGCATGCGCAAATGGTAATGTAGGTAATTAATGTATTTGTGTAAGATGACCCTGCTATATAAAATGTGTATATTATGATGGTTCATGTTCAAATAGCTCAATCCAAAATATAATGCTGTAGGCCTAAGTGTTAGGCTGTATTTACGCACCTGCTTGTCATTAATGCATACAAATAATTATAACCGTTATTTTTGTCAGATGTCCGATAAATTTGAATCCTTCCGGACATTGGGACCGGCAGATTAAAATCCTAGCGCGACCCCTGTTTGAGTCATGAGTAATGTTTTTCCATTTGTTTCTCCCACAGGCTCATTACCACAGAAGAGAAGATATCGTAAGCTTCAGCACAGCCAGAGCCTAAACCTACGTACAAGACTACGCCGCAGTACAGACCGTGAGCTACGAAGCAACAGGGTTGAAAATCTGGACCAAGACTCCAAAAAATATCCGTCCGACTTACCAGCAAATGTGAGTGATGGCAAAAGTCCTGTGGCAAGGAATGCTGACAAGAAAACGAAAGGTTCAGCTACTGAAACGAGCTCTGGTCATGTTAAAGGAGAGGAGAAACCGAGCAAAAGCAGTCAGAAGATTTACTCGTGCAAGTTCTGTAGTAAGGTCTTCAACAAAGAGTTTGGTCTTAGTGTACACCTTCGGTCACACAAGAAGTGTACTATTTGCCATAAGACCTTTCCCTTTCCAAGCTCTCTCCGTATTCATTTGCAATATTGCCGCAAAGTCAAGGACGAAAGAGCACCTCAAAAAGAGAAATCTGCACAAAACCTTGAGTCTCCCAATAAAGATGATGCAACCATATCTGGAAAGGCTTCCTCTAAAATAGGTTTTCGACAGCTCACCTGTCGAGACTGCGGAATGAAGTTTCCTAACGTCTATGCACTGCGTATCCACAAGGAGCTTCATAAGAATGAGGAGGATCATTTTGACTGTAACATGTGCACCCAGAAATTCCCACGGAAATCTTTGCTGAAAAAGCATTTGTACAAAGTCCACAAAAGAAAGCAGAAATATGGCGAGACTAATGGCGATCTCTCATGGATGAAGCCCTTAGAGGATACTGTGGATACTCAAGTGGCCTCTAGCGTGTCCCAACAAATACAAATCCCACCAACTGAAAACAAAGACATTCAATTGGCAAGAAATCCAAAACCAAAGAAACTGAAGAGAAAATCTAAAGACTGGAAAACCCTGGGCAAGGAGGTCCCTGATGGTTTCAGCTGTTCACAGTGCAAGAAGGTCCTGCGCACCAAGTATTTACTCATAGAACACTATCGCATCCATACTGGGGAAAGGCCTCTAAGCTGCGATAGGTGTGACAAGACGTTCCGTTGCCATTCCATGAGGAGTCTCCACAGGAAGAAGTGCACAGGTGATTTGGTCCCTTGTCAATTATGCGGGAAGGTATTCTTAACAGAGCCGATGTGTAATAAACACATAATGGATGCGCATAAATGCTGGCCTCATGTCTGCGAGCAATGTGGCAAAGGGTTTGTCAATTCCAAATGCCTCAGAAACCACTGTGAGCGATTGCATATTTAAGCAAAAGCAAAGTTATGACGGAGGGTGTCAGTGGTTTGGGCGGTGACCGTCTTTTGGCCCTGTACTTGTATTGGTGTAGATGCTAAAGTTTTCCTTGAAACGGGAGATATGTTCCAATCCTGGAACATTTTCAACCTAATTTCATATAATTGGTCCTACCTAATGTTCATTACAAAATGGTAGCATTTCTGTCTACTCGCTCTGCCTCAGAGGTGGGCTGTGGACAGTTCAGAAACCTTCCTCCAATGACATCGTCAAACAAGGTGGTTACTATTTCAGTGTGCTAATTATGAAGGAAGAGAGAGGGTGTAGTTTCCACTAGGTTGAGCTGAGCAGTGCTTCTTCTGTTGTCCTAGCTCCTCTATTCTCACTCGAACAAGATTATATAAAGAAGGAAAGGACCGAGCTGTAGCTCGTGAAATGCGATCTATTGATGTGTACATACAAATTTGAATCTGTAAAAAATATTAACGTTTAGATCGACGGGTGCATATTAAGTAATGTTTGTTTTTTTACTTCAAATGTAAATTTACATGTGTATGAATATTTTATGCAAGTGCAAATTTCAATGTACACGTGCGTAGATCTAAATCTACAAGCTCTCAAATTTTGCAACATATTTGCATTTGTATTTTTATATAGATGGCCTTTCCTTCTTTACATTACCTTGTACATTACCTTGTTGAGGATAGAGTAGAATAAGGACCTGAGACGCAGCCCAGGAATCGCCACTGATGTCAATTGAGGTAGGTTTCAGAACTGCCTTCAGCCCAGCTCTAAGAAAACTGCGAGTAAATGCAAATGATGAAATATACATCTTATAATGAATTCATTAGTGAGGACCAATTATATGAAGATACGGTTGAATATGGGTGAAGTGCTCCTTTCAAGTTTCCCTGTACATAACATTTTGAATGTGTTTGCTTTATTGACACATTTCTTCATATATTAAGAAATTAACAAGATTGCAAGAATTACACTACACTATTAATTCAGTTATTATTCACTGAACTCACAATCCCTTGCTAGTGTCAGTTTTTCTCACAGTTCCACTGACACATGTTTCTCTTGCAGACTAAATACTTGGTTAATTTGTACTGTCCTGAACATCTAGTAGCAGCACTGATCTGAACACTACATCACGCCTGGCCAATCAAATCCGGATGTCAAGTTTGTGACATTTGTTGGCCAGTCAAATTACAATGTTGCGTTTGTGACTACGATGCAGCTTTCAATCTTCACCAAATGTTAAAGGGCGACTTAACCGATTTTGACATGAATCTTTAGAAAATATTGTAGCTCCCTAATATAGATTGCGTTAAAACACATTTTTCCAACCGATGGACGGACACGGGAGATGTTCATCTGGCAAATCTTATCATTACTGACTTGACTATCATTACTTTTTTGCCTCCCAGTTCTAGCGTGGCAAATCTTGGAACTCATCAGCTATTGTCTGCATTCTCAAAATGCATTGGGAAATGTTAAGTCAGATGTCCTCCGCATAGAATGATATGATAAAGAGATTTTAAAGAGTTGCCCTCAACCTGTTCAAAGAGCAGACATGTCTGTAATCCCCTGATCTTAGTGTCATGTTCTTTTTGTCAACCTTTTGCTTATCTTAACAAGTATATCAACCTTTGTAATTGACGTGATTGATGCTGTGGGACTTTTGTCACCAGGTCACCAGGATTGATATATTGAGCTGACCAAAAAAAAGGATGAATGCTTGTCTGATGGAAGATGTCCTGATGAAGACATTTTAACTGCCTCATCATTGACAAATGTGTTGAGATATCGAAATACTAGCATGATGGCCTGGAACGAAAATACACGCCTGGGGATATTTCTTCATTTCAGACTGTATAAACTGTAATTTTTTATTTTGTCAGAAGTTGATGTTGAGATGGTTTAATACGTATTTACCATTCATTGCGGATCCTTTAGCTATTGTAAGTATATATGTAGTATGTTCGAACAAATATCTGCGTAATTCGTTTTAACTGATTGCAAAGGCACCATAGTTAACATTGATTATTTTTTTCTTTGTTTACATGCTTTTACTTAGAAATGTGCTTTTTTTTTCCTTTTGAAAGCTTTGAAAAAATATAGATAAATTACATTTGTACGTCAATAAACTCCATAGTGTGACATACAGTAGTGGTGTTTTTTATATACTGTACATGTCAGAATGTGCGTTTGTGACATATATTTTAATAGGAATAAAAAATGGTACCTGCATAATTGCATATCACATAAAAAGTTAAAAGGCTGAACACTGCTTACTAAGTCAGCTTAGTAAGCAGTGTTCAGTCGGCTCAGAACCTGTGTAAGCGTACAAGTCCTTTATGCTCTGTTTCATCTCACAATCCGGTCAATAAAAGCAGAAATGCCATTAGGATTATCTTGAAAAGGGTTGGCACGTTCTGATCTTAAAAGGTAAAGGACATTGAGATTGCACAAGAGAGAAAAATGTGTGTTCTCACAATATGTGTCCCCTTCCTTTACATGTACATCCCCAATCATTTCAGGGAAATGCTTCATCACTTGAAGCTGTCTTTCTGGCAAGTGTAGTTGTGGCAGATAACTGTACATCTGTCCACCAGAGGGTGCTGTATGCATATCTAGGATGCCATATTTCTTTACTATCCTCTGCCTGGCATATTCTCTATATTTAAAGGGTTGAAGTTGCAATATGTAACAAATAACTACATATAAATGAATAGATTTGCCATTTACTCATTTTCAAGTACAGTATATTAACCGTATGTCAACATTTGTGTCTGAAAGACAGATTGCTGTATAGAATTACAGCAGTAGCAAACTAGCAATAATAAAATAAGAAATCTGTTTAATTTAAAACACCTGCACACTTAGAAGAGGAGTCAGCCACAGTGGTCATGACATTTGATTTTTTCTGAATAAGTTGGCATGTGTTCGGGGTATTATTTTGTAATATAACTTATTGTATTGTTAGTGAATAATGTTATTGTTAATCAAGTGACTTATTTAAAAGACATCAAATGCTACACCATGGGTCGTAATGGTGGAAAGTAACCTGTTACATTTACTCGTGTACTGTACTTAAGTACAATTTTGAGGTACTTTTACTTTACTTGAGTATTTCCTATTTTCAATACTTTTACTTCTACTCCACTACATCTCTGAGGCAAATATTGTACTTTTACTCCACTACAATTTTATGAAAACTTACTAGTTACTTACTGTAGATTAGAATTATTATTGCAAAACATACATTAACCACTTCAGCCCTATCTAAACTTTGGCTATTTGAAAATAGCCGACATCGCGATGCGATGAAAGATTTTAATACATTTTATACATATAATACCTTGTGAAACGGGATATTCTCCATAATGAGTACTTTTACTTTTGGTACTTTAAGTATATTTTGATGCCAAATTGCCAATACTTTTGTACTTTTACTCAAGTAAATTTTGATTACTGGACTTTTACCTGAGTATTTCCACATTACAGTATTCATGCTGTTACTTAAGTAAGCATTTTTTGGAATATTAGTTCGTTTCCATTTTCGGAGTAAACTGAAATTGCACCTCCCCAGTTTATTGCGAATATACACCGTAGTACGACGGTGTCGCGTGCCAAGAAGAACAGATCTACAAGCTAACAAGGCGTGGTGATGTGACTCCTTGTTAGCTAGTAGATCTGTTCCTTTTGGCAATCGAAACACTATAGCGAAATGCAGTCGATAATATAATAGTATAGCTAATAGCTATACTATTATATTATCGACTGCATTAACTATGATCCATAGCTATTAGCTATGGATCATAGTTCATCATGATCATCATATTTGTGTGCATGGGGATCTCATCTTAAACAAGCTCAGTGCTTAATGAGTCTTCAGTTTAGTAGACCTTGTATTGTGAGTTTGTACTTCCATGTACTGATGTTCTCATGTCTTACTAAATAAAGTACATCAATCAATCAATCAATCAATCAATCAGATGCAGTATGAAGCTCTCCATTAGCACATCGCGATACTTCAATATCATCGTCACACACGTACGTCGACCTGCTAGCGTCAGTGTTGCCATGTCGGCTTATTATAAGCGAGTTTGGGCTTCTTTTTCTGTGAAGTTGCTATTGGTGGTTGTGGTTTTTGGGCTCGTTTTTTGGGCTGTAGTTGCTTATTTGGCCTTGTTTCCTAATGTTGTTTAAACCAGTGGTTGTCAAACATTTTTATGTCAAGGACCCCTAAATGAATGTATTTTGTCCACGGACCCCATCTGAAAATATTTTAAGCCAGGGTCCAGGCAGGGACCCCCGTATCAGATTTGTGGTGTTAAAATGTTATATATGTCACGTTTTCTCCCAAGATTCTTTTGAAAATAGCAGATCTACAAGCTCATAATGCTTGTTTTCACACACCTGGTTGCATGTTTCTCTCGTCAAATCTGGCAACATTGATAATCATCACACACACAGTCACGTACCTCGACCTGCTAACGTTAGCAGGACGACAAATCACACCACCAGTCCACCACTTCTCTGGTTGGCTATTCTGGCCAAGAGTACATTAGCTGTACTCTCTGAATTCTCAAACAATGGACGGTATTTGATTCCTTCCTCGACTACAAACTGAGCGAGGTATTTGTTTTGTCAGGTCGGTAGCTTGTTGTACGCAACGACCAAGTACTGGTAACGCTTCGTTGGCTCCCTTGTTTACACGTTAGCATGCATAGTTAGGTAGCAATAGCATGCAAGCTAACCAGCGCTGGCTCCTAAGCAGTAATCTGTCCATGCATGGTTTGCTAGTTGAAGGTAGATAACTGCCTACAACACAAGACTATAGATGTATTAAATTGGACTGTACGCAGTTTGCTATTATAACAGACTGCGTCACTTGTCATCATTGCAGGAGCTAGCCTCATCATTAAAGCTACATTAAAGCTTGCGTTGCCATCATTGGACCATCCCATAGCCACACCACAGAGGATCATCTCGTCCACAAAGCTTTGTTGGACAGCAGCAGTTATAAGCTGCAATAAGAGGTAGCTGAAATCGACCTTTGTTTCTACATTGCAAAATCTCAGGGCAAGTCATAGCTTCCAAGGTAGCTAGCTTTAGGTCAGCTTATAGTCTTGGAAAGCTCTACTTGTCTTACAGCTTCCACTGGAGACTGGGTACCGAACACGCTGTCTTAGGTCCCTGTTATTGTCGCCATTCTAATCATCATCATCATCACTGAAACAAAGGACAATGGAGTCTGTGAGGAGTGTCTTCCATGCCCAACTCGCCACAGTCATGGACTCGCTGCTGGCAGCCGCTGTGTGTGAGATTGCCAAGATCTTTGAGAGCAGCCTGTGTGAGCAGCAGGCAGAGCTGGTGCATAAGGGAGAGGAGATCTCCATGCTCAGAGGAAAGCTGGAGAAAGCAGAGAGGAAGCTGAACGGAAAGAGTGGGGGAGAGGAAGGGGAGACGTCAACTGGAGATAGTGAAGGAGAAGGCTGTCGGCGACAGCAGGCTTTGACAGGTGTAGGTAAGATGGCCATGGATTCAAACCCAGGGATAAACAGTCTGCTTGACCATGTTTAATGACGATAGAATAATACTGCAAGAATGGCAAGGAGGACGCATTTCAGCGTAGAGTCACTGTCCTCATCATCCTTGATCTTAATTTGTGTTTATTATTGGAATAGTAGCTGCAGCTTTACCCATGGACTTTGCCTCTTTGCCCTCTCTGTAGGCCTGAGTGTGGGAAAGGAGGTGTCTTCCCACCAAGACCCAGTGGAGGGCCTTAGTCAGAGCCTCCGTAGGCTGAAAGAGGAGGCCACAGGCCAGGATGGTGCCTCGGTCAAACATGAGGTCAGACCCACAGAATACAAGAATACGTTGTTATTCAAGTCAAATAAGACAGCCTTTGCAGCTTCTATTGTATATTGTTAGCATAATCTGAGAGACCTTCGCAACCGTTCCATACTCATTGATTTTCGACATGTTTCAAACTCCTCCACAGCGTTCAGCGTCACGCCCCACACCAAGCTCTGTGGCGGTCCAGGTCCCAGAGGGAAGCGTTGCTGCAGGGGACCAGAGGCAGGGAGACCCCCTGTCTGCCACACAGGCCAAGGTTAAATGTAGGAAATGTAACTATACAGCCTACTTTACCTATTCAACAAAACCAGTGCATTCAAGTATTCTACTTATATCTATGTGATTTGTTTCATTATCCAGTATGCTAGAAATAATAGACACTTTTGATGTAAAATAGCCTCAATGGGGTTTTGTACCTGCATGTGTGTTGTAAAACAAGAATTACCCAGCTCTCTAATCTCTTATGTCTTCACTGTAGTATCACACTGGGATCAGGGCAGTCGTAGTGCAGACCACAGACCTCTACAGGAGCAGGCCTCCACTCCATTCCTATCCATTTCCCAGAGTGGCCGTTGCTCTCCCAGACCTGACCCAACCCTAGCTCAGCCAGGGGAGTGGTTACCTGGTCTGGAAGCTAGCCGAGGTGGGGTGTCCGGTCTAGAAAACCTCCAGGCGGAGGGCACCAGTTGCTCTGGTCCTGCCAGCAGCAGCACCGGCACAGATACGCCGTGCTTCCGACCCGGCTTCGGTTCGGATGAGACCAGCAATGAGGACGACGATTCGTCCTTTCCCTTCTTGGACCAGGAGCATGAGAACCAGAACTCCAACCAGAACCCACTGCCAGGCCAGACGGCGGTGCAGAGGGAGGCAAGGCAGGACCAATCGCAAGCACAGTCACCGTGGAGACCCCGTGATGACAGGGGTGGGAGGGGCCCTGTCCCTCAGATCAGGAGAGCCACTACGTTTGCCAACAGAGACCCATTGCGACCGCAGTCCAACACGCAGTCCCACGCCCTCCGGCACACGCACACTCTCAGCCACCCGCCAGCCCCCGGTGGCGGGAACGGCCGTCCGTACACCTGTCCATACTGCACCAAGTGTTTCACCTACCCCTCCCATCAGCGCAGACATCTGTTACGCCACACAGGAGTGCGACTGCATCCCTGTCAGTTCTGCGACAAGAGCTTCCTCACTCCCTCTGAGCTCACTGTGCACACCCGCACGCACACAGGCGAGCGGCCGTTCGGCTGCGCCCAATGTGGTAAGCGATTTGCGCGTAGCGGGAACCTTAGGGCCCACCAGCGGGATGTTCACATGGGGAAGAGGCCCTTTGCTTGTACTGACTGTGGTAAAAGGTTTGCTCACAGGGGTAACCTGCGTGTGCATAACCACAGGGTCCACCAGGGTGATCCCTACTATATGGATGACCAGCCAGAGCCAGAAATTAGCCAAAATCCAATTTGAATATAATTGCTGGGGCTGCATTCGCAAAGTAGTTGATCTTATCACTAAAAGTTGCTCCTAATTGGCACTAAAATATCCTAGCAAGGAGTTTCCTCTTAACCACAAAGCTGATGAGGGCTACTTTTACCAAGGGATGGAGAGAAATCTTTATAGAAAGGACCGTTTACCACAGATGATGTCATGTTTCATGAACAAGCTTACTGTTCTCAAAGTGATTGGTTGATAGGGGACTGATCTGTATCATGGCTATACAGAATACACAAGTTGGTGTGAATTAAGTAGACCTCTGTTGTGATCCTAAAGGCCTACCTGGTGACTGGTCATTCAGTTGAATTGCCCCTCTGTAAGCACAAGCTTGGAGAACAAGATGACGGCATGGTAGTGTCACACGGCATGATGTCTTGGCATACCACCAAGGCACCATAAATATAATGGTCTGCACTTGGTGTCTAGGGCTGCAATTATGGATTATTTTATTAGTGATTATTCTATTTTTGATTAATCGAATAATCGAGTAACACGTTTTTGATAAAAACTTTTTTTTTGTATCAATGTATCGATTTGGGGAAAAAAGTTATAGATTTTCTTTATAATCGTTTAAATCAATTAGTCCGAATAATTGTTGAAGCCTTATTGGTCTATTTATGCTATTTAAAGACATGTACAAACATACTGTAGGATGTCTTTTATGTCTGTGTATTGTGTGCGTGCTGTATCTATTAAGTTGAATGTTGTCTATAGATATCACAAGTACTCAAGACTAAAAATAATTGCTAATAACTGGACGGACACACATAATAAATCCACCATATGTTGTGATTGGAATGGAAGATAGTCAGTGATGTTAAACAATGATTATTGTGTTTATTTGATAAGCTTACGTTTCATATCACATACTATATGCGCTGAACCCGTGCAACTTTCACCAGCAAAAAGAAAGTATTTCTTTCCCCAAAATCGATGTTGCAGCCCTACTCACCACGAGTAGACAGCCACAACCCCCATGATGACATGTGTAAATCTAAATCCTGCTCTTTAGATTTACACAAATCTAAAGGGCAGGCTGCTGGCCAAAATCCTGCAAATGACAGCAGTTCCCCTTTCTTATGGAAACTGAAGCTGTATTCAGCAAAAGAGACAAAACCGGTGCCACCAAGGTATACACCCAGAATTGTGCTGCTGTTGAAACTTGAGAAGGTTGCGGTGAGGCATGCCAGGCAGATGGTAAACAATCTCAGCAGAATCAGACTGCACTATACCATTTTCCTTGGTGCCAAGCAGCATGTAATGATTATACAAGCTGAAGAAAAAAAACACCTGACAGCTAATTCAACAACTGGCTATAGGGATTGGTGATAGGTTCAGGTAACTATTCTAATTAAGTCACAATCAACAAACGGAGCCAAAAGATGTTCCAAAGTCAAGACCATGCACATACCATGCACAATGTTTATATGCAATTAAATTGTTTATTGAAATTATGAATTGGATTTATTATGAGGGGGTGTCTCTGTAGCCTATTACCTCAGTGATAGTCGTCTACAATGTCCTCGGAGACCGTAACAGGAGCCTTTTGTGTGGTGTTTATGATTTGGACATAGTGACTCAAGATTCCTCTCAACTACCCCCTTGCTACTAAGACCAAAAGTCTGGTCTTAGCATTAAAGGAGGTGTTCACCCAAAATATTACTTATTTTCTATCAATTACACACCCCATGAAGCCTTGTTTTCATGGATTTATTTTTGTTTTTGTGGCATTCCTGAGACAATAATGTGATGACCGTGTGTATTTCTGGTAGGAGACACAAATAATCTACTTTGTGTCTCCTACCAGATTAGTTTAGGAATGCGACAAAAACAAAAAAGAATCCATGGATTCACGGCTTCATAGGGTGTGCAATTGATAGAAAATATTTTTTGGGTGAACTCCTCCTTTAAATGCTTTACTCTTACACCTAAAATGTACAACTCTCAAAATTAGGACTGACACGCCTATATTAGGTTTTATAAGTATAGTAAATTGGCCAGTTAGGAGCTATGTTTTAATCATAACATGTTTTCTTGAAAACAGCCACTTGGCTCTGCTGCTGCATTGATTTTGCCTTTGACCCAACTGATTTGTCCCAGTGTTACTAATTTCAAACATTCAAAATGTGTGACTTTTTACAGCATTTGTATTTCATTTGTTGATCCTGTGCTGTTATACATTTTAGATGGTATTAAACTGCAAACAGGGTAAAGGAACAAGACAATTTTCAATTTAGGCATTTAGCAGATGCTCTTAATCCATAGCGATTTACAGTAAACAAGGTAAGATATTGTAGTTGCGGTTTGTTTATACTATTATATGGCCCAGCTTTATGAACATAGGACAATAATGGAGGCGTATCCTTTATGGTTCATTCCATTTCTCAAACTATGCATTTCACTGTACTGTAAAATGACTGGATTAAGATATCCATAGAAATGAAATAATGCTACCACTAAAAAGTGATTCTGGATTGGCTATTCTCTGCTTTTTGTTATTAGAAGCGGAGTAACGCTAAACAAATAGTATTTTTCTCCACTATATGTGAAAGGAATGCTAATTAAGCTACATATTCCACAAAGCCAGTAAAGGAGCACTAGTACACATTGTAGTACTTTCTGGAGGGGTTAGTTTGTTGTGTGGCATGCAGAGGTAGGATAGTGTATCTTTCCCATGAAATGTGTGCTAATATGTTGATGTATTATCCATGTGCCCAGATTTCAATTTTTATATCAACAGTATTGTAGCTCAAATGTAAAATATTTAAAAAGAATCTTTAACTGTAAAGAATGTGTATAAAGATATTATGTTAATGACCAACGGTACTTTAATTATTCATCCATGTTTTTGTTCATGTGAAATGAAATAAAATACATTCATGTCCAAACTATTCTCACCAGGAATATTGTTTTGTTTCTTTTTATTTATTTATGTTTTATTTTGTATTTGTGTGTGTCTGTGGGGGTCAATTCTTGTATCACACTTTAACAGCCACAAGGGGGCAGTGTTAAAATGTACCGGTAGCTCTGAATCGCAGGCCTCATGCTGTTGACCTGTTTAGTAACCTCGCGTTACCAGTCTTTCACCTGTTTAGTTGATAGTTGCACTAAAACACCCAACATCTAAGGGGACTATGGAGTCACTGGCGGTATGTGTAGTTTGAAATTACATCTCTCTCTCTCAAGAATATTTCTGATTACTGTGCTCTTCATTTCCTTGAAAAACATGTTGAACTACTGGGAACGTTAATTATATATTGTTTGTTTATATTGCTCAAAACAGGAGAATCCCAAATCCTCCCTGATGCATGCACCTTTGCCACGACGCCATGATCGTTCAAAAGACTGGTATGTGAACTGTGTATATAAACGGGTAGCATACTTTTAGCCTAGGACATTGTGTGATAGAGGGCAGAGCTACCACTCGCATACACTAACACGAATATGCCCCCCCCCCAATAATAATAATAATAATAATAACTATATTCTTAGGGGAATTATTGTCTGGTGTGTGACTGAATGTGGGATTGCTGAGATTAATGAGGTATGTGAGATTACTGATATGTGTTGCATAATAGATGGTTCATTCATGTGTATTGTGTTTGTGTTTTTATGTGGATCTCAGGAAGAATACTTGCTGCTACCCTGGCCCAACTAATGGGGATCCTAACAACGGTAACAGGAAAGGTGGGCACCAAAACATTCTGGGCATGACTCGAGGGAAAACTGGGCACCTTGGAAGAGTGGGCTCTAGGTAAATGTGGGCACCTGGAAGAGTGGGCACTTTGGGGGGAGAAGAGTGGGTACTAGGAAAATCTGGGCACCATGAAGACTCGGCACCATAATAAATAAACTTTGGCAGTTGCTGAAGTGCTGTTATTTAGGAGCTGGTGTTCACCGTTGTTTCAGCACACGCCTGCACATCAGCACTGCGTTGTTTCACATGCACTGGTGCATGCCTGTGAGACTGCATTCCTGTGTGACAGTCTGTCACACACTCAGTAGTCTGCTGTAGCATCCTAACATAGCATGCTGCTTTGTTGTTAAAGTGAAAGCAGCATGCAGTCTCATAGGCAGTGCAACTAGTGCCCAGTTTTCCCGGTGCCCACTCTTCCCTAGTGTCTTCCCGAAAAGATGGAGCCCAGATTTCCATAGTGCCCACCTTTCCTGTATTCCTGACAACAAATATGTGGGCTATTTGTAGACTTGGAAAACTGGGTCAGTCTGTTGACCTCTTTTTTTCCCCTGCGGTTGGAAATCGAAATATCTGTATGTGTGTACAAGCGTGTAGCCTAATTTTAAACACTCAGGTTGCTATTTTTGGCAGATTGATTATAGATTTTCAAAAATAGAAGATCTACAAGCTCCTGTGAGCTAGATAGGCTATTATTTTCACAATATGTTGCAAGGGCTTTTGTGGTTAAAGTGTCCCTTACAGAGAGGAGCAACTTTCAGCTCACCGCAACACCTCAAATCGATGTCTTATCACAGGACATACTGTATATTATATAATTAATTTCATATGTCGCTCCAACCAAACCTAGCCTTTGGGATTTCTGTACTAATTGCATTGCTGATCTGCTACTGTGTTGACAACACCTACACCTATCACATACACATACACACACACACACACACACACACACACACACACACACACACACACACACACACACACACACACACACACACACACACACACACACACACACACACACACCCGTCTTGAATACTGAGCAGGGCTTGGTCTGCAACCCATTCCCAGACTGCTGAGCGCTTGGTTTGCTCATTGAAAGATTACATTCAGTGACCCCTCAGTGACCCACCCCCCACCAAGGTCACCTGTCTCTCTCTCCCTGTGGGGTTAATGCTGCCATTATAAAACTGAAACACGCAATTCCAGGTCCGACCCTGGATTTCCTTCAGCATAAAGCAAAGTGAAAATAGAAGGTATTGAAAGAGAAGAGATTTCAAAAGGAAATGTGGTATAAAAAGCTTGTGTTTCATGGATCGTTCAGGCTGTGTGTGTGTGTGTGTGTGTGTGTGTGTGTGTGTGTGTGTGTGTGTGTGTGTGTGTGTGTGTGTGTGTGTGTGTGTGTGTGTGTGTGTGTGTGTGTGTGTGTGTGTGTGTGTGTGTGTGTGTGTGTGTGTGTGTGTGTCTGTCGATGGGAAAGGATTGGATTCTTGTAGAGTAAAGCTCCAGGCTCTCACAGACCTTTCAGGTTCACGTGCGTTCTCATGTGTGGCCTAAAGAGTTGGGTCAGACAGAGCTAACAGGTACAGATATAATAGTTGTTTGTATGCATGTGTATAGTGTTTTAGGCAAGGGTCAAAGAAGCTTTGCTCTATTTTTTGTTTATATATTTGGTGTGTGTAATCTGCTTTCTGGTCTAAGCAGCTTTGCACTGGAGGAAAGGTAACAAATAAACAGCTGACAAGGCTATTACTTCATACTCTGGTATGAAGTAAACGAGTGAGCAAAATGGCCACCATGATACAAAACTACAACTGTAGCTCCGATGATGAGGATGAAGATGACGTCAACGACCATGTTTTTTTTTATGATTCAACGTTTATTCATTTTTCAGTTATACACAAAAAGTAGAATATAAACATTGAGCAACACAGATACAAAGCGACACAGTGACAAAGATGCTGTGTATTTTTGTATCTTTGTATCTGGCCCGTGTGAACGCACCATAAGACTTCGGACGCTTTGGTCTTTACAACACTGGATAAAACCATTTGACATAAATTTGGTCTGAAATGTAATGTGCACCACAGCACTTCAAGTGCTCTGACATTACCCTGAACTGACAATGTATTGTGTCAGTGGTAGACAGCTAGTCATGGCCATAACCCTGTCATGTCCTGGCCAGTGTTTATTACCAGGGCGAGTGTGTTATCACTGTGCTCCACCAGGGATTAGACTATATAACGTTCTGTTTGCATTTAAGTTGTCCCGTTTCAGTTTCTTTCCCCTCCCAGCCCTTCAGGCAGTTGGTTTTAGCCTCCATGAATGCCTTTCGTCCCTCCACCGAAACAGTCATTACATCAACATCACCAGCCCAAGATTATCCCTCTGTCACCTCGCACTGTTGTCTCCTCCTCCTGTGTGTGTGTGTGTGTGTGTGTGTGTGTGTGTGTGTGTGTGTGTGTGTGTGTGTGTGTGTGTGTGTGTGTGTGTGTGTGTGTGTGTGTGTGTGTGTGTGTGTGTGTGTGTGTGTGTGTGTGTGTGTGTGTGTGTGCGCGCGCGCGCATGTTGCACATACATGGAGTGGACATTTACAGGACCTGTATGTATTTGTGTAATTGTCTTTCTGTGCCTGTGTGCACCTCTGTGGTTTCATTTTCTAACCCTGTTGCGCGCGAGTGTGTGCGTGTGTGTGTTTTCCATGTGAATAATTTTCTGTATGAATATGTGTGTGGTGTGCATCCACTTATCTTAGCATTTTCTCAGCGCACCTCAGCTTCTGTCAGCAACGCGGTTAAGGGGTTTAGTGTTGCCCCAAGGCTGCTCATAATCTACCCGGTCCCTCTGTTCCCCTGGGGCTGCAGTTTAATTTGGGTTCCCATTACTGTAGTGACCCCCCCCCCCCCCCCCCCCCCCCCCCCCCCCCCTTAGCAGATTACAATCCTGTCTCCCTCCGAGGGCCATGAGATGATCTATCTTCTGCTGACTGTACTTAAGCCCTCACTCAATGTGCTAATAGTGTTAAAGGCTGGGCAGATGTTGCCGAGCTTTTAACTTTCCTTTTCTACTAAGTACTGTTGTCTGTTGAAAATTGAGATTTCATGGCTGCCAGGCTTAGATCCAGTGGACGTTTGCCCACTCAAATGATATTATATCTGAGTGTCCTTTTTGCTTATTTGAGCGATACATGATAATTTACAGCTGGAGAAAATTAGATATACATTGAGAGGCTCTTCTAGGAAATTCCATAATATATGGAACCCCTTCCTTGCTCATAAAGAGAAAATCATTTCCCCAGTTATTCCTGAATAAGACCAGTTATTCCTGAATAAGTAACCCACCAAAAGGTGGGTAACTGGAGCACCGGGTACAGCAACTTAGTCGGACCCTTTTTATTTTGCGGAACGCTTGGTACAAGCGACCCGCTTTGGTGAGAACAGTCGGTGTGTGTGTGTGTGTGTGTGTGTGTGTGTACTGCCTTGGTTACTTACAAAGAAGCACATACTCTGCAAATCCTTTACAAAATGAACTGTCAATTTAGCTAAATCTTTACACTCTCAGAGTCATTAACACTAAGGGTTTGAAAATTGTGTATGCACAGGTGTGTAACCAGGAGAGTGAGTATCAGGGATCAGGCATTGATGCTGCTCCAAGCGTGGGGTTTCAGATGACTGAAACCCCACGCTTGTTTGGAACGTGGAGCGTGATGGTGGACTGGAGTGGGACTTCATTATCTTCCTTCTGCAGAGTTCCTGGGTATTCCGAATATCTGTGTGTGTGTGTATCATTTCATTGGCTGCTCTTGGGGGTTGCTAGGCAACCCTGCATGTGCGTGGCTGTGTGGGGGTGGAAAGGAAGAAGAGCACCAGGTCAACAGAGACAGACAATCACAAAACATTGCTGCGTCGGATTGGACTCGTGATGAATGATGATGCCTGATCATTATCATTGCTGGCTGGGCCTAGTGGGTGTTGGGGTCTCGCAAGTCCACCCTATCCACACAGTTGATGCTTATTTATGTATGCCAGAAACTGTGAATGATGTTTTGCAGCAGGCTCCATTTTTCTTTCTTTCACTGGGTGGGGGTGGGCAATCGATCTTTTAACAAACAGACTTAAAAGAGTGCAGTGGTCCCTTTGTTTTGTTAGTGGTGGGGGACACTGCTTTGATATTTCACATCGCAACTGGTTTGACTGTGTGATTCAGTCATGAGTCAGCAGTGGTTCGACAAATTAACAGTGAGTCAGTCACCCATAAATGCATTTCATTTTGGCTTATCTTTGTGTGTGTGTGTGTGTGTTGTGTGTGTGTGTGTGTGTGTGTGTGTGTGTGTGTGTGTGTGTGTGTGTGTGTGTGTGTGTGTGTGTGTGTGTGTGTGTGTGTGTGTGTGTGTGTGTGTGTGTGTGTGTGTGTGTGTGTGTGTGTGTGTGTGTGTGTGTGCGTGCGTGCGTGCGTGCGTGTGTTTGTGTGTACAGTATGTGTGATCTGCTCACTGACTCATCTGCAATCATCTACCCCCAAAAGCATTCTAGGCCACTATGGCCAATCCACAATAGTGGCGTGCTACTGTATATCCTCCAACATTATGCTTTTTCTTAGCTACTGTTATAGTCTCAACTGCATCTGTGCTGATCTGGAAGATCTGGATGGGTGTAAGTAAATGGTAGATGTGGGTCAATACAATAGACTAGAATATAATGCTGGGTTTGAGTCCATTGCCATGAGACTGTGGCAGTGTTCCAGTGTCACCAGGGCAACAAGGCCGGTCTGAGGCCAATGTTTTCATGGTTGAGTGGTGAGGTCGCTACGAGCGATGGACCTCAAGTCATTCTCTTGGGCCCAGGGTCAGAGATAGCAGTCTTGCAAGGACATATTGAACTGGACATGCATGGTCTGAGATTCCTGCCACTTGCAATGACACTGAACATAATGATATGGAAGATTATAGATGATTATGTGAATTGAGTGAGTGTATAAGCTCCACTGTATGTGAATACCAAGGAGGCACTCAATACTATTTTGTAAAAACAAGAACAACATTTTAACTGTTTTCACATCACATATTTGTTTTGATTGTGTGTGTGTGTGTGTGTGTGTGTGTGTGTGTGTGTGTGTGTGTGTGTGTGTGTGTGTGTGTGTGTGTGTGTGTGTGTGTGTGTGTGTGTGTGTGTGTGTGTGTGTGTGTGTGTGTGTGTGTGTGTGTGTGTGTGTGTGTGTACTGTTACTGCTGAGGGTCAGTACTGGGTGACCTGGAGAGATTTGGAGCCAAATCCGGAGCTGATGTTGTCCTTAGTAAGAAATGAGTCCCATATCTTGGGGCTTTAGAGATGTTTTTGTGACATTTAGAGGTTGGGCAGGGTGCCCTAATGGTTAGAGTGACTTGACCAATAACCAGCAGGTCGCAAGCTAAATCCCTGCATAATAGCCAATGTTTCCATGGGAGGAACATTGAGCAAGCAACACCTGCTTGTCGTGAGTCACTCTAGATAAAGAGTACCGGCTAAATGCATAAACAAAGGGGCATGGCACAGTAGCATACCAGAGCAGTAGCGATTGCAGGGGTACCACCGTGTTAGCGCTGGGTTACGTGTTTTTTGTGGTTGAAGGGGGGGGGGGGGGGGGGGGGCTTCGAATGGGAGATATAAAGGCGTGCTTGAGCCATGTCACTGAGGGAGGGGGGAGTCTTGGGCTAAGTCAGATAAACAGCTCTCCTTGTTCCCTGCTGTGGATGAGTTAACGCCTGGTGGCTGACAGCCAGTACCAGAGATGACACCAACTGTCCCTGGCACCCCACCAGGCTCTGTGTGTGTGTGTGTGTGTGTGTGTGTGTGTGTGTGTGTGTGTGTGTGTGTGTGTGTGTGTGTGTGTGTGTGTGTGTGTGTGTGTGTGTGTGTGTGTGTGTGTGTGTGTGTGTGTGTGTGTGTGTGTGTGTGTGTGTGTGTGTGTGTGTGTGTGTGTGTGTGTGTCGCCCATGATCTGTTCATTTCTGTTCCCGCAGGTGCAATCCCACATCTCCATTCATGTATGTTTTATAGCTTATTTGTGTGTGTGTTCATCACCATCTTTCTCCACCTGTCTCTTCAATTCTTCCTCCAATATACCAACCCGCACATGTTTGAACACATGCTGTATGTTTTACCACCGGCTTCTGTCTATTCCTCTGTCTCTCCAAATATTTGTGTGTGAACGCATTTGCATGTGTGTGTGTGTGTGTGTGTGTGTGTGTGTGTGTGAGAGAGAGAGTGCGCACGCAGTGTGTACATTTGCGTGCATGTCTGTGTCAGTATGTCTCTGTGTTAATAGAATTATGGCTGTGGGTGAATCCTTCACTGGCACTCTTGTTCACCGCTCAATCAACCGAACCAACCCATCCTCTCCCTCTCTCTCTCTCTCTCTCTCTCTCTCTCTCTCTCTCTCTCTCTCTCTCTCCCCCCTTAGCCTTCTCCACCTACATCCACCTCCTTACAACTCAGCTACCCTTTCTTGCTCACCCATTTAATGCCTTTCTCCATCTCTCTCTCTCTCTCTCTCTCTCTCTCTCTCTCTCTCTCTCTCTCTCTCTCTCTCTCACATATATTTAATCACCTGCAGCCAGCGGTCAGGCGGATCGCTTCTCTTTACCGATTGGGTGTACAGAAGGGACTGGGCGGAGCCTGTTTTCATGCATCACACACATACCAGAGCAGCACAGCAGGAGAGGTCCACCCCCTTCTCTCTCTTGCTCTCTCTCTTCTCCTCCCCCCCCCCATCTCTCTACCTCACTCCCTCACACTGTCTTTCACACATACGCCAGAGCTCACACTGCAGCAGAAAGCAGAGCCGGCAGGATTTACCTCCTCTGTACACTGGAACAGCTGAGCAGCCCACAGAAGAAGAGAGAGGGAGGGAGGGAGGGAGAAAGAGAGGGAGGGAGAGAGACAGAGAGAGAGAGAGAGGGAGGGAGAAACGGAGAGAGAGAGAGGGAGGGAGAGACCTATTTACTGAAAGAGAGGCAGAGAGGGATGTTTTTTGCGGTGAATCCACTGAGAGACTACCTGACCAGAGGCTGCCGTGTGTGTCGGTGAGTGTGTCCGTCCGTGTATTTGTGTGTCTGTCCTTATTAGTGTCTGTGTGTGTGCGTGTGTCTATGTATGAGTGTGTGTGAGTGTGTGTGGTGTGTGGTGTGTGTGTGTGTGTGTGTGTGTGTGTGTGTGTGTTCACCGCAGCAGAAGCAGCAGCAGCAGCACTGCAGAGACACAGTCCAGGGGCTCTGCTCATCACCCCCCCCCCTACTTCTCCTCTCCTCCTTTTCTCCTCTCCTACTCCCATTCTGGATGAACCATATGGAAGTACGGATTGCTTCCTTGATCTGTAACCACAGATCTGTATGTGTGTGTGTGTGTGTGTGTGTGTGTGTGTGTGTCTGAGAGAGAGATCGATCAGATGGGGTCTGTCTCAACAGACCGAGGCAAAACAGCTGATAAGGAAGACAAAAGGAGACTTTGATTTACCTCACCTCACAAGTGATGTCCCTTTACGAGGCTCCTCGAGTGCCCAGTGAAATAAATCAAATGCACCCCCAGGCTTCTGGTGGTACCACTGTGAAACCTTACATAACCTTTACGTGTTTTGCCCAGGTTTGTATCGGGCCCCCTGCTGCCACCCCAGGAGTAGCCTCTGTGGAAGTCCCTGCTCAGCCAACCAACCATCCTTCTTTCCTCACACCCGCAACGCTCCCTTTTCCGACCGGAACCCCCCCCCCCCTTCTCAGTCACAGAGCGGCTAGGATGTCTGGCTCTGTGCCCCTGTGCTGAGGAGGCATCGGGTGGGCAGCAGCATGGGCACTGAGCTGGCCAGGACCCCCAACACCACCACCGTCACCCCTACCACCGATCTGCTGCCATCACCGCCAGGCTGCCCCTCCGGGACGGGCACTCCCCCCAGCCCCGCTGATGGGCGAAGACACTGACGCCAGCTCGACGCTCAACCACCGCGGCTTCCTCCCCGACCACAACTATGTGACTGAAGGTAAGAGGAGCGAGGCCGGAGTGTGTAAATATGTGGGGTGTGTTTGTATGTGCATTGCCTCTTCATCTGATGTCCGTTTGTGGCTGTGTGCTTGAATCTAGTTATATTGCCACCGTCTTAGTGTATTCTTGCCTATAGGCATGTAATGTGCGTGTGTGTTGTGTAGAGTCAGACAAAACGATCCCTTTGCCCTGGGTGAACCTTATACCTTAAGCTCAGTGAAGACCTCTCCTCCCTTGCACTCCTTCCATCCTAGTTTCATGCAATCTCACTTTCCCTCCCGTCTCTGTGTTCTGTGGTTGTGTAACGATTTACCTTGTGCAACACCGTTTTCCTGTTACACAGCAGGAAATAATTGATCTACTGTATGTGTATGGAGAGAGAGAGAGAGAGAGGGAGAGAGGGAGAGGGAGAGAAGGAGAGAGAGAATGAGAGTGTGAGTGGCTTTTCCCCATGATTAGCAGAGGAACCAGAAATATATTTTCAAGAAGGCAAGGCAGGTTTATTTGTATAGCACATTTACATACTCAGACACACATGCGAGTATGTTTGCATGAACACATGCAAAAGTCACACACACACACACACACACACACACACACACACACACACACACACACACACACACACACACGCCTTGATGTCAGACTGAAATTGACCGTAGTTTATAAAGCAAGCCAGTGGCACACTCATTATCTCTGAATTCCACTGGTTAGTCTCATAAGCCAGATGGATTATAACCACAGACAATCACCCTTTCCCCTTCATCTGCTAATCTCACCTACACCTTACCCCACCTGTTTGCCTGTCTGTTTGTCTGTCTCACTTGACTACCTGTCTGTCTGCTTACATTCAGCTCATGGCACTCTACCTCAGAGACCAAACCAGAGGATTATCATTAAGGGGGATGTGAATGTGCTGTGAACTCATTTGTGATCTCATTTCACTACAGAAGGCGGAGTAATGTTTCCTGTGTCTGTGCTGTAATGCGATTTCTCTTATGCAGACGCACAGAGTTGTACAATGCAATTCAATACTGAAGCTTGTGATCTTTCTCCACGTGGATGTGTGACAACGTGTGTGTGTGTGTGTGTGTGTGTGTGTGCGTGTGGGCGTGCTCGCTCAATGGTGTATCATGGTGTACGTTTTGTCTGTGTTCATGTTTGTCTATTTCTATTTCTGTACAATGTACCTAGTAAAAGTAAAGTCTTAATTGAATGAACACTATTTAGGTCTATTTCTGCACTCTCATAGTCAGTTATTTTATGTACAGTATACAGTATATCCATACATGTGGATTCTCTGTATCATATCATAGGTGTGTTTGGTCATGTGTTCTCCTTCAGAACAAAATGTGTTGTTGTGGCACGAAATCCATTATTAACTATCAACATCCATCCACCGTTGCCGTAGCAACAGCCCACGATGATAAACATGGTGTTCCATGGTAGTCCTGCATGATTGGCAGGTTGGCTCCACCCACCAATAATAGCCATATTAATTATTGCTCACATCTCGCGACAGACACAGCCCACTATTCCGGTTGAATAACTGATGAGCACGGCCACGGACTAAGGAAGGCACGCTGACACACACACAAATGCGCGCACACACACAGGGAGACAGACACGCACGCATGCACACACACGCACACGCACACGCACACACACACACACACACACACACACACACACACACACACACACACACACACACACACACACACACACACACATCCACTCTCTCGCTCTCTTTTTTATTGGTCTCATGGACACATACTGGAGGCCATAGTGAAAAGGGATGGTTGTTTTTAAGTACAGAAACAAAATTACCAGAGATTCTGAACAAGCCCAGAGGCACTCCCATGAGAGCACGCCTAATGAAGACCGCCGTCAGTCACACACATACAATGTGTTTCACCATTTGCCTCTCCATCTCCATTCCTCTACCCCTACCTATTCTCTGTGTTCACCCCATCCCCCACCCACCCCCATCCCTCTCTCTGACCATCCCTCCTCCATCCCTCCATCTCTCCCTCCCCCAGCCATTCTCTAATATGCATCTTCTCCAACCATTGCCTGGTGCTGAAGTGGTGCGTCTGCCAAACAATTATCTAACAGCACTGTAAAGCCTGCTCAAACAAAGTGTGTGTGTGTGTGTGTGTGTGTGTGTGTGTGTGTGTGTGTGTGTGTGTGTGTGTGTGTGTGTGTGTGTGTGTGTGTGTGTGTGTGTGTGTGTGTGTGTGTGTGTGTGTGTGTGTGTGTGTGTGTGTGTGTGTGTGTGCGTGCGTGCGTGCGTGCGTGTGGAGGAGAGTGATGGAGAGCGTGTCCTGTTATCTTCAGGTACATCTTAGGGTTAGCTTCCGTGTGTGTGAGCAGAGTATGTTTTGTTTTAGCACAGGCCTTTATGGTGTATGTATTTGTATATGTGTGGGACGGTGTTCGTGTATACACAACGGTGTGTTTTTTAGGGCCTCCCGTGTTTTTTTTCTTTTTTTTTTTTAAATGTTCAGAACCCAAGATATCATGATTTGAAGATTTGCTGCTCCATTCACTTCTTGTTTAACATCTTACTGAAAAAGGCTGTAACTTTTTTTTACATTGTATTTTTGGCTCTGGCACCAAACTGCCAGAAATAAGTCAGGCACTGAATGAGTTAATGTAAAGTGCATTGCTGGCTAGCTAGATAACTTTAGCCTGTTATTTACCCACCTAGTCAGGGCTGACTGTTTATATGTTGCTTAGCAGCATTCCCTGTGATGGAGTCCTGAAAAAACGGTATTTGTTGGCGGAGCCAAATAAACAAAAGTAGACAAAATGATAAACTGTTATTAATTGAATGTGATATTGCTTGATTATATCAGGGTTTTTTTTTTACCCAGGGGGTGTTCGCTGAGAACAAATTGTCTTTTTCAGGAACGCCCTGCTTCACACTCACATTAACCCTGAGGCAAGACCTGAGGCTGATTCTACAAATCTAAACCAGTAGTTCTGAAACTTTTTGGTGCCATGGACCCCCAAATTGATATATATACATCTGAAAATATTTTGTGCCTGTGACACTTTCAAGATTAAAAACAAATAGCAGATTTACAAGCTCGCAGTGTGGCACGAAGTTACGCGCTGTGAGCTTGTATATCTGCTATTTTTGAGAACCTGTCACGGTTTGAGTCAGGGCAGATTGTAGGACCGAAGTGCAGGAGAGACGGAGGCAGAAGTAAGTGCTGAACTCAAGACAGGATCACACATAACAGTTTAACAATGAACTAGCAACCAAACACTGGGAACAGGGAGGTATAAATACACAAGGACTAACTAGACACAGGTGAACACAACTGGACAATCAACACTGGGATCTAACAGGCAAACACAACACAGGTGACTAGGGTTACAATAATTACAGGGAGGCGAGACAAGACAGGTAACAGTGACTAAGCACAACAGGAAACAAGACCACAAAATAAGGTACAAGATTGTAAAGCAAAACCAAACACGGAAACAAGGACTGCAACTTACTTCAGAATAACAGAACATACAAATGGAACGACACCACATAACAGTCCTAATAAGTCTATGACCTTATAAGGGCAGCAAAGGTCCAAGGACTGAGAAATACAGTCGAAGTCCACGGCCCGAGGAGCGGACCGTGACAGAACCACTGTTCTAAACCACTGTTTAATCCTATATATTAGGGGTGGGATGATATGGGTATCTCACGATACGATATCTGTGGCGATATTAGGCCCTCGATAACAATAATATCACGATATTCGATATATTGCGATAGCACAATATATTGCATGAAATTTCACCAACGATATATCAGGATAGTCCTTCATAAACACATAAAATAGCACCAAACAGCTCAAAATCATCATTACACAAATACAGAGTCGGAAAAAAAACGTATCACAAACGAAAAAAATAAAACGTTTTTATTTTAATTTTTTTATATCGATATTTTTCGGCAGTATATCGATTATTTATCGCGGGAGAAAGTATCGTGGTATCGTCCCACCCCTACTATATATATATATATATATATATATATATATATATATAGCTAAAATCTAAAATGACACAGATGCTTTCCCGGTTCTAATGGGTTTGAACCTGGGAGCTGCCCAGTACAACCCCAGTCTCATGAACCGCTTTTCCTTAGCGCTGTGTACCTGGACAGCAAAAAGCTTAGCTTTAAACCTCCCAAAAGCGGAACCAAGAAGCTAGTGCACTATCGTCCAGCCAATCACAGCCCCCCTCTCCCCCCATTTCTCCGCCCACCTCTCCAGGGACAGAAAATGTTTCTCTGGTCTGTCAGTGACGGATCGCACCGCATTAAAACCTGGAAATACTGCAACACAAATATTTTTTTTACTTGTTAATTTGTGTATATAACATTTAGATTCCCCAGCGAATTCTCTTAGTTACACCAAAACTGTTCTTGTGAAGCAGTTGGTTTAAGCTTACTTATTAAGATGATGAAAATCGCTAGTGACATTTCTCCCTGCCTGTCTGTCTGTGTGCTGGGCTCCATTGAGCTGCGGCGGTCACTCTGAACGGCACTCCAGTCTCCTCTGTGCCCAGACAGCAGTGTACTCGGAGTGAGGAAAAAGTACAGACTGCTCGTTTAGTGTAATTTGGCAGATTATTTATAAACAATCTATTAATTATTGCAGATAAATTGGTAATGTGATCAAACTTCAATTCCTTTCCCATCTACAGCTGTTATTTTACATTTAAAAATGCGCTCCTGTCCTTACAGTCTGTTTGCTCACCACAATAAGCAGACACACACACTGATACAGGAGTAACAGCTGTCACTCATAACCTCGGACACGCTCAATTAGTGCTTTTAACGCCATGCTTAGCTTCATGCTTTTGCGCCACGCTTTTATATATGAACACAGCGTTATACTGTTGGCCACTGAGCAGCGCCACTGGAGCAGTTGGGCGTTCAGTGCCTTGCTCAAGGGAACTTAGTGGCCCTTTAGCGGTGTTGGGGAGGGGCAAGTGGTGGCCATTCACTTCCCCACACCGATTTTTCCTGCTGATTCGAACCTTCTTTTGGTTACAAACTCGCTGCTCTAACCTTTAGGCCACCGCTGCCCCCGGTATGATGTTCTGAAGGAGGTATACTGTACAGTAGTACTGTGTATTTGCTGTCTCACAAGTGAAAATTCTGTTGTTGATTACAAGGGAGAAAGTGATATGGCCTATATTCACTTCCTGGTTCTCTGTCTCTCTCTTTGCATCCTTTAGTGCAGCACCTTCAGGTTTACCTAAATGTGCATTAAGTCCAGACATGCATAACATACAGTAACATAACATAACATAACATAACAACATAACATGGCCTTTTGTTGAGTGTCTGTGCTATTCGCTGTGCTTCACTGTCTCTCGTCACCATATACACAACTTTCCCTAATACTGGGTTTGTGATTGTAGACGTATTATGAACAGTATGTACAGTAGACATGCTATTTGACACATTACCAGTTCTCTATGGTATATTCCAGTGGCCGATATGGTGACACAGTAACTCAGTCCCTCAACCCCACCTGCCCCCTCCTCCCCATCCTCCTATCCTCCCTCCCTTCCTCACCTCCCAACTCCCCCCATTGCTCCTCTTGCAGGGCTGCTCCTGGCTATAGCCTGAAGAGCTCCGCCCCATCCTGCCCACCCCTCTCCACCCTGGACTCCTCCCCCAGGATGTTGAACCCCATCCAGGTGCTGTGCTCCGACATCACTACCCTTTCTCTGGAGCCCGAGCCGTTTGCCTCTTACACTGAAGGTGTGTGCTCTATCCTCTTCTATCCCCGAATCCCACTATGCTGCCACACACAGATGTATGCTGCACTCCCATTGTGATGTGTGTGTGTGTATACGTAACCGTATACTGTATATATACCGTGTGTGTGTATATATATTTATATAGTATGTACATTTGTGTGTTTTGGAGGGAGTAGAGTATAAGTGTGCAAGTCTTTGGGTATTTGTGTGTATCTGTGATCTGTGGGTTTGTCTCGTCATCTGTAAATATCCCCTTGTTTTTCTTCTCTCTCAGCCTCTGTCGTACTTTGATCAAGCATGCGTGCGTGCGTTTGTGCGTGCGTGCGTGCATGCGTGCGTGAGCGCGCGCACACACTCACATGTAATCAGTTTCTTTAAATAGTTTGACCAGACAAAGCATCGTCTGTACTTCACAGAAGAGATGCCCTACTTCTCCCTTTGTCTGAGTCTAAGGAACACTCAACATACACGCACGCACGCACGCGCACACACACACACACACACACACAAACGCACCCATGCACGCACGCACACAAACGCACGCACACATACACACACACACACACACACACACACACACACACACACACACACACACACACACACACACACACACGCACACACACACGTAATTGCATACCAACCCTCACAAAAGCAGGCACACTCACATCAATTGGCCAAATATATGAGCACATACTGCCAGACACACAGTGCGGAAAATGGGGAAGAAGTCACAGAGAAGAGAGAGAGCAGGAGAGAGATAAGCCATTAAAAATGTTCTGAATATGGGATTACATATCAATGCTTCTGACTAGTTGACACATAATCTTAGCTTTCAACATAACCCCGGATAGACAGGGCGAGAAAGAACTAAGCTCTTAATCTCTTTAGGGTATGTTTATCACAAATCTGTGGGAAGCCCAAATTGATATTATGAAAACATTTCTCACTCACTGTGAATTGAATTCAAAATATGAAAATATCCTTTACTGTACATTAGAGTGCCCCTGGCTTGCACATACATACAGAAAGGTAATTCAGTGTGGCGGCCTTTGCTGTCAGGACCAAGGGGACAGCTTCCGAGTTGTAAATTGAGGCTAAAAGAGACAGTTCATATGAATGGCCTGTAGTCTCGCTGTTTCACCCCTGCTGGTGTCAGAAGTAATTAAGCTCCATTCAAGCGGATGGGTTTTTGCCGAACTTGATTTTATTACCTTAATAAACATTGTCATGAATACTATATGCTTCTAGTCACTAGTTTAAAGTCTTTCAATCACCATGATATGCGTTTTGGTAAATTATGGTCCAATTTATTTTAAAATTGATGTTAAAGTAGGGTATGCTGTAGGAGGGGCGTAGCTACCTTGTGATGATTTGATTGACAAGCTTCACAACCAATAACATTCATTCCCCACCCCCACTCTGGTCCCAACCAATAGCATTCTTTTCCGAGTGCATAGGATATAGAAAGGTGGCGGCTTTGAAATCGTTGAAAAATAGGCTTCATTTACGGTCTGTAGAGTCTATGGGTGTAACGTTGTCCATACTTTTTACTGTCTATGGTCAGGACCACCTGACGACAAGCGGTTCTTAGTGCTTGTTCAACATTCTGATGCTAGCTAAGTGGAAACTGTTCACTAATTTGGTGGTACGGCTCTCGATACAAAGGCAGAGCTTGCCCGGCCGTGGTCGCAGACTCTCAGTAGCGAGGTGAACAGATTGTGGTTAGGGTGGTGGTGAGTGTCCTTGATGATTGGTGACTAGACATTTGAGCCATTTATGTTTGCTTGAGGCTGGTTGGTTTGCTGGTTGGTTTGGGGGCGTGCACCCTGTCAAGTACTTGTACCCAGGTTGGGAACCACTGCTGTATATGACAGAATGTTTGTATATGCATTATGTTTTTAACACATTACCCGCCTTGATATTAAACATCGTTTTTGTTATCCCCTTGCCAGCGTAATAACCTTAAATAGACGATCCAAAGCTGTGTTAGAGCACCCCTTGTGGAATCATCATTAGGGAGGGTTTGTTTTTTTCAATCGAGATTTCAAATTTTGGATTTGGGTTTTTAGTAACACGAGAGCAATGGCTTCCATTATAGCACGCTAAATTTCCAGGAATAGAAAGCCTGCCGTTTCTATGGCTTGGACTCCCATCGATGATGTCACAGTTAGGCGGGTTTCTGAACTATCCACACAGCCCTCTGAGACACAGACTGAGTAGACAAAAATGGTACCATTTAATCAGCATTAGTCAGGACCAATTATATGAAGATATTGATTGGGTGAAGTCAATTATATTGAAAATGGTTGAAGTCGTCCGTTAAGTGGTTAATCAATTCGCTGATATAGATTTTCTTTTTTATATATATAAAAAACAACTCTTCTCGATATCTTATCGATAGAATTATCGCCAAGAAAATAATATGTAGGTCCCTACACGCATGTTAGCTGGCTTGTGTAGCTGTTCATAATCATTAGTCTCACACTAGCTCTTCCCCATTATAGTGTATGTTTGGTGGAATGTAGAGGTTCCCTGTTGGGCTAGACGTCCCTAATCCCTCCTCTCCACACGCACACACGGACACAAAACACCCATTTCTAGATATATCCTTAACTGCAGGACAGGGATCAATTTAAAATCTTCCTCCAGCAGTATCCCCCCTCCACTCTCTCTCTCTCTCTCTTTCCTCCTTCCTGTTATTTCTTTAGAGGGTAATTGAGTACACACACCTGTGCACACGTACACGGGAAATGGAGGTGCTTATGCTACAGTACACACACACACACACACACACACACACACACACACACACACACACACACACACACACACACACACACACACACACACACACACCTCCTGCTGAGCGCTGCTTTGTCCACGCTGTTAGGAGTGTGTTTTTGGCCGGGCATTAGGGTACTGTGTTTACTCAGACTGGAAATAAACTATAATTGGGACAGCAGGGTGCCTACCCTCTCACTACATGTCTTATAGTACCCCATTAACCAAAAAAAAAGAGACCCCCAAACCCCCTCCTTCTTCACCTACCCCACATCTCTCCACCACTTTATCTTTAAGCACAAAACACCGACCCCCTCCACCGCCCCTCTCTCTCTCTCTCTCCCTGTCTCCTCTGTGACTGTCTGCCTGCTTTCTGTTTTAATCAGGCCCTCAGCGGTGTGTTAGGATTCTATATCTTGCCCAATTTCCTGGCCACAGATGAGGCCTGCTCTCTTAATGTTCTCAGCAGAGACTCGCTGTTGAATAAAATAGTCTTTGATCCAAGGAAGTGACACTGTCCTTGTCACAGCGTGTGTGTGTGTGTGTGTGTGTGTGTGTGTGTGTGTGTGTGTGTGTGTGTGTGTGTGTGTGTGTGTGTGTGTGTGTGTGTGTGTGTGTGTGTGTGTGTGTGTGTGTGTGTGTGTGTGTGTGTGTGTGTGTGTGTGTGTGTGTGTGTGTGTGCGTGCGTGCGTGCGTGCGTGCGTGCGTGCGTGCGTGCGTGCGTGCGTGCGTGCGTGGCGCGCGCGCAGCCACACACTAATGCAGAGACAAAGTGAACCTACAAAGACAGAAAAGAGAGAGTGGTATGGAGAAAAAGAAAGCACAGGGAGAAGCGAGTGAAATGTGAGAGATGTATGGCAGGAGGAAGGGAGACAGACGCACAGACAATTACACACTGTAACATGAACTGGATGTTCATGTACTGTACTCTCTTCAACATGTACACACTGAAATGTATCCACAAACAAGATGAGGGAGAATACACAGCAGCAGTGGCGGAGGTAGGAGGTAGAGTGGCCGCTTGGGAATAGTTCGATCCCGTGTCCTTGAGCAAGATTCTGAAACCCTAACTGCTCCTGATGAGCCTTGCATGGTTGCCTCTGCCATCGATGTGTGAATGTGTGTAGGAATGGGTGAATGTAATGCACATTGTAAAGTGCTTTGGATAAAGGCGCTATATAAATGCACCATTTACCATTTACACAACAAACTGCATGCATGCATGCACATGAATACAGTGTGTTCCCTGCCTCTACAGTGGCAGGGAAGATGAGTCAGATGAGGCTGCTGATACTAATGGGCTGGCTGTCTGTGGTAAAGACAGAGGGCTACCTTGCTGTCGCATGCAGTACTCACACTTACTTGCTTTATTTGCATTCATCAATTAAATGATGCAGTTTCAAATATTATTGAGTTCCTGCATATCTTAAGGACACCAAAGGAGTATCATCTCTCTCCCACACAGCCTGGGTACTTACAGAATTACTCCAGAGATTGAGCAGAATCTTGCTAAATGGCCTTTTTCTTTGAAACACCAGGCCATTATTGGAGACCACAGACCTCTAATAATGATGGGAGAATGGGACGACGGAGAGAGTGTCCCTACTCTTCAGTCAGGGACTCTATTGTCATAGATTAGATCTAACCAGTTATTGCAACAAATTGAATACAGTTATACTTGGCGTTGATGGCTCAGCTCTTAATTAAGACGTTCACAAAATTTCAAAACCATGCCTCCATTGCTGTGAGTTCTCTCATCACTTAACAACAAGGCCGGCGTGCAGACAGCCATGCCTTGAGGCATGTGAGGCACTCCCGAGCCAGCCGATGGCCTTGCGCATCGATGATCACGCCATCTGAGTTAGCAAGCTATGGTAGATGCAATAGTTTATCAAACTGCACGTTAGCAGGTTAGTTA
Source organism: Gymnoscopelus microlampas (assembly GCF_963454915.1). Taxonomy (NCBI): domain Eukaryota; kingdom Metazoa; phylum Chordata; class Actinopteri; order Myctophiformes; family Myctophidae; genus Gymnoscopelus; species Gymnoscopelus microlampas. Next base: position 25,819,416 of record NC_139955.1, read on the forward strand.
GCTAGCTAGCTACGTTATGTAAACAGACTGAGAGCATGGCTGTGACAGACAGACAGACATTTAACAAAATCAACCATGATACTGACCAGTGACCATGGTACTGACATGATATTGACATGATACTGACCATGATAATGACATGATACTAATATGATACTTACTGACCATGATATAACATGATACTGACCATGATACTGACATGATGCTGACATGGTACTGACCATGATACTGACATGATACTGACCATGATACTAACATGATACTGACTATGATATTGACATGATACTTACATGATACTGACTTGATACTGACTTGATACTGACTTTATACTGACTATGATACTGACCCTGATACTGGCAATAATACTGACCATGATACTGACATGATACTGACCATGATACTTACATGATACTGACTTTATACTGACTATGATACTTACATGATACTGGCAATAATACTGACCATGATACTGACATGATACTGACCATGATACTGACAATAATACTGACCATGATACTGACATGATACTGACCATGATACTGACCATGATACTGGCAATAATACTGACCATGATACTGACATGATACTGACAATAATACTGACCATGATACTGACATGATACTGACTATGATACTGACCCTGATACTGGCAATAATACTGACCATGATACTGACCATGATACTGACATGATACTGACCATGATACTGGCAATAATACTGACCATGATACTGACCATGATACTGACATGATACTGACCATGATACTGACATGATACTGACCATGATACTGGCAATAATACTGACCATGATACTGATATGATACTGACCCTGATACTGGCAATAATACTGACCATGATACTGACCATGATACTGATATGATACTGACCATGATACTGACCATGATACTGACCATGATACTGATATGATACTGACCCTAAAGCTGACAATAATACTGACCATGATACTGATATGATACTGACCATGATACTGACTATGATACTGACCATGATACTGACCATGATACTGACCATGATACTGACTATGATACTGACCATGATACTGACCATGATACTGACCATGATACTGACCATGATACTGACTATGATACTGACTATGATACTGACCATGATACTGATATGATACTGACCATGATACTGATATGATACTGACCCTAATGCTGACAATAATACTGACCATGATACTGATATGATACTGACCATGATACTGACTATGATACTGACCATGATATTGACATGATGCACAGGTCTCTTCCAAAAGTTGTTTTGATCCGGTGGCCTGTAAAATGCTCTGACTAATATGGGTTTGGATTTCAATAAGATGTCCACCAATATAGCCTCAGTGTGAACCACCTCCATAAAGTGTGTGATAAACCATTTTAGCCATTAATACCCCTGCTCAGTCCACCCACCCTTTATACTGCCCTGGCTTCCCCCAGGTTCCCGGTCCTCGGCTGGCTATTTCCACCCAGCTGGACATTGTATACGCTTGTGGAACACCCTGATACAGATCTATCTGTTAGTTTTTTGTTTTGAATCAGCAATTATTTTTGGATGCTTTGTCTCCCAATTAAAGCATTATGCCAATTCCTGAATTCCACATATTTCTGTGTAGTCACTGCTGCTACTGGCTCACCTGCCTGGGTAGAGACCCCGTAGGCCATAGGCCCCTATACTGTAGGAGTCGCTGGTGCAGCGACAAAGATCGCCCACCCCGCCCTTCCATGAACACTGCTTTGTTGTGTCATTATGTTCATGTGGACGCTCGACGAAGGATTCGAACAAATAGTCTCCGCGGTGGTGGACAGGAATTTTTCTCTGTGCCACCCAAGTGCTCTCAGATCTACAGTATCTTTATCTGAATACAGAGACAGGAAAAGAGAGATAGACTGTAGATAGAGGCTGAGAGACAAGAATAATGGCGACAGACAGAGGAAGGAAGAAGAGGAGGAGACTACGAGAGGTGGTGTTAAGCCTGAGTTACACTCGATTGCGTATCGTGTCACTCACCAAAAATAGCAGATCTACAGATCTACTATCTGCTATTTTTGGTGCGTAACTAACACTGGCATAGCGTAAACACACAGTGCTCCCATTGAGAACGTATGCTGCGCTCAGGAAAAAAACACTTTGGTTGGCAAAGCCCCTTATAAGAGACAGAAAGAGGGAAAGAGTGAGCATACTGTATTGTGTGCTGCTCCTGTGGTTTTGCTTAGCTTAGCTCTTTCTCAGAGACTGAACTGACACTGTTGTATTCTCACTGTGCTCTCAAATTTGCGCACACATTTGAAGTGTCGCACACACACACACACACACACACACACACACACACACACACACACACACACACACACACACACACACACATTTATAAATTGAAGTGTGTCCTTTTTATGTTCAACACTTTATTTGGTGAAGTGTGTCCTTAAATGAGTGTGTGCACTCTCATTTGCCGCTTTTCGAAAATGCTATGGTGTACAGTACTGTATGTGCGAGTGCGTTTGTGTGTTTGAGTGCACGTAGGCTTGCGTGTATTTGTATGTGCAAGTACTCATGTGTCCTTTTTTTTCATCAGCCACATAAACACTAAACAAAATCTTGTGCATGAGTAAAGAACCGACCCATTTTTACGCAGTTAAGTTGACACAGAGGATTTTGCAGCGTGTGTAGTCCTTCATTGCAGCAGTGAGTGGCCGTGCTTTGGATCACGGCACATGTCCTGCTATTACCTCAGAATGTCCGTGTTAGGGGACAGAGCTGCAGCAGTAATTACTTCACCATGTCCACTGTTCCTGGGTGGATTGGATTGATGAATTCCACTTCCTTCCTCCACCAGCGGAACGCTTAACCGTCACTACTACTGCTGCTGCCGCCGGTGGGCTAAGCCTGTTGCCACGGCAACCCCACGTTCACCAGAGGAACCCCCTCCTCCACCCATCCGCCTCTCCCCCACCCCACCCCTCCGTCGTTCCATTCTCCCACCACCGTCATACGTGTACACTGACATGCAGCCAAAACCACTGTATCGTGTGGGGGGTGGATGAGAGAGAGAGAGAGAGAGAGAGAGAGGGGGGGGGGCTGCAGGTGTAAGAGAAATGAAAGGTACAGGGATGATATGGGCAGAGAGCAGCCCAAACAGAAAGGCAAAATTGAAAAATGTTGAGAGAGATTTGCAGGAAAGAAGAAACCTCGATGGAGTAAGGGGAGAGAAATAGAGGAACAGAGTGAACAAGGTTCTGTGGTGGGTAGTGGCGCTAATAGACACAGGGAGACCGACTCGTACCTGCCCCCATCATTCTCTCTCTCTCTCCCTCTCTCCACCCCCCCCCCCCCCTCTCTCTCTCTCTCTCAAGGCTATCACAGACAGTCAAGGCTCAAAGTGTTGAATCACTCAGCCTCTCAATAAATATAACCTCTGCTCTCCTACCATTGTTACGACTGGCAGTGACTAAACCCATGTCCCTTTCTCTTGAATCTGAAGCTCTGTGGACTGAGACAACCTCCAGAATTTGTGTCGATCTTTCAAAATATTGGAAAGAAAGTTATGATAATTATGAATAGTTTAATAAGGAAAGGTAGGGGGGTGAGACGATAGTTGTGTTGTCTGGTTCACCGAAGGTAGTTTTGTGTAGAACATTGAGCCAGGTGTGGGGGGTCTGTGTTCGAATGGATACAATGTACTTATTATTTAGTCACAAGCTCTTGTTAGTACTTTTAAAATGGTTAAATATTTATAAACCCGCAGACACACTTAACCACTTTCATCCTGGCATCCCTATTTTGGGCATGTTATTATAGCGGAACATTTCCTGAATCTTTGCACCACTGTCGTACAATGAAGTACAAAATGACAAATGGCATTACTTCATGAAAAAACTTAAAAGTTGAAATATGGAGATACAAGGTTTCTGCTCAACAGTGATGATATCAAAGTCTTGACATTGTGTCAGACTGTGTTGTCAATGGGAGACAGGTCTGATATCATCTCATATCACATTGTTGCTGTCGGGCAGAAACCTTTGTATCTCCATGTTTCAACTTTTAATGTTTTTTTTTGTTGTAAATGAATGCCTTACTTCGTCATACTACAGTGTCACACCAAAGTAAAAAGAAACAGCTGATCTACAAGCTCAAAATGCATCGCGATGCGTTGTGAGCTTGTAGATCTGCCGTGGGTTTTATAAATTTAACCAATGAAAAGTATTAACAAGATCTTGTGACTAAATAATAACGACCATGGATCCATTGGAACACAGGTTAGTTTTTAGCCGCATGCTGAAAAGCATAGCGGGTCTATATTCAGTCTGACTCTAACCCGACAGATCTCCGACATGTATTCATGTTTGCAACACTTTTTTTGCGTGATTGGCTGTCGTTTAAGCCAATGGGATACTCGTCCTCCCAAGCTATGGGACTAGACACGCCTCTCTCAGTGGATTCGTCTGAGCGCTAGCCGAATTTGGCTAATAGTTAGCTTGTATGCTTGTATGATGTTACTAACTGTTTTTAGCCAAACGCGGTAATGTCCACTCTCCATTAGTTCTCGACGCAAGTTGCGTTATTAATCCCGTAATTTTCATGTATTGTACATCCCAAAATCAAATGTATGAACCATGTCAGAGAGAGTAAAAAAAAAAGTGTTAAAAGTGATTCTGGGCGAGGTAAACAGAACACTCGCCCCAAAACACACTCACCCCCATTCATTTCGCGGACAGAGGCCGCCGGATTAGACCCGGGCGAGTGTGTTTGGGGACGAGCGTTCTTGTAATCCATTTCCGCATATGTAGCCATGGTTCACATTCGTGTTTCAGGGCTACTGCCTACCGCATGATGCATCCATATCAAGGGCCCTTTTAATACAAAAACCCACGGCAATTTCGGTCTACAGTACACCAGCCTTCAACAATAGTGTACATTCAGTGGTCAGGTTCGTTCAGAAATCAATTGAAGAACGCAGGAGCGAGTTTTCCATATATAGCAAGCCACGCGCGAGAACGTGCATACACGCAGTACACTACACATGTGTCGTTGTTGACGTTTTCAGATGGTTTTAATTTGAAGGTATAACAGGCTGTACAATGTGTTTTTGTGAGTTACGATAACTGACCGGCGTGCTCTATGCCGTCGTGTTGTGTTAAGTTACACAAGTGGCAGAAACGGTGCTTTCTGATTTTCACAATACAATGTAATCCACCCGTGTTTAGTTCAGTATTATAAAAGTGTTCACCCAACGCGTGTAAACTTAAGCTAATAGGTTAACAACAGTCTCGAGTCGGTCTCAAACAGTCAGGGGGGGAGGGGGGAGACAAAGACTCGGTCGAGAGAGGCAGAGAAATGCAGACGATGCATCTCATTGCACAGAGGTGCGTGAGCAAGATAAGGATTTAACTTAATTTAAATCAGCACAGTGTAAGCACAGTGTAAGTTAATGTCCGCTGCCGTCAGCGCCATCTTCATAATAGATAAATATATATTCAGAACAGAATAATAATATTAAAAATATTTAATAAAACCAAAAATCGAAAATCTTCTTTTCTTTTTTTTTCGGGTTTTGGGCCTAACATGATGGCAATAGTCGGGTTCGGGCCGAGCCCCGGGCCGGCCCAGTCGGGCCCAGTTAGGGCCGAGCCTTCATTTTCAGGCCCGTTGAGAACTCTATAAATGATTAGTAGCCTTAAAGCTACTATTTCAATACTATTATTATTTTGCCTATACTGTGTGGCTCGCTGTGCATCACTCTGATTGCATCTTTCATTCATTCTGCAACGTGTTAATTGTCCATCACCTGACAACCATTAGCTGTCTTTTGTCATCTTCATTTCTTTATAGTTAAATGTTGTGTTGTTGACAAGATTGGGGCCAAAAAAGCCTGCCGCATGCGGCTTTATTATGACTTGTCATTCTTGTTCCATTTCCAACAGTTTTGGACATATGAGGTTTCCCCTCGACATCGACGATATGTCCTAATGACAGGGTCTGTGGGCGGGGTTAGTTCACACACGACAGTCTAGAGTACTGTGGTGAAAACACGGATGACACCTGTGTCAAGTGTGAGACAGCTGTACTGTATGTGCTCGAATGTGTGAATGTGAATGTCTCTTTTTAAATCATGCGACAATTTATTTGTGTGATTGTGTGTGCGCGCATGTAGTAAGGACATCAGCACAATAAGGCACTGTTTGTCATTTATCGCATCTGTGTGAGTGCATGCTCAATTGCTTACATATTAGCATTAGTGCACAAGTGTATTGTTTATGAGGTATCAGATGGTAACGGTCTTGTTAATCTAGTTCTTGATGACTTGTGTGGGTGACACAGAGGCGCGGAATCGTGACCAAATGATACTATAGATGAATGATCAAATGTATTCCATTAGCTAATGGCTACTCCCTCTTTCTTCCCCTCTCTCTCTAATTCTATTTTCTCTCTCTCTCTCTCTCTCCATCTTCTCCCCCTGTCTGTCTGTCTGTCTGTCCCCAGCTGATATTATCTCCACTGTAGAGTTCAACCACACAGGAGAGCTTTTGGCCACGGGGGACAAGGGGGGGCGAGTAGTTATCTTCCAAAGGGAACCTGAGGTAGGCAACACGCACACACACACACACACACACACACACACACACACACACACACACACACACACACACACACACACACACACACACACACACACACACACACACACACACACACACACACACACACACACACACACACACACACACACACACACACACGTACAAGCATATACTGTACATGCAGACATGTGCACATACACTCATGTATTTGTGCATACACACGGTAACTACTACTACTACTAACTAAATACTGTATATCCAGGAGTAAGATACACAAGATCGAACACATTTACGCATGCACACATGCACACATGCACGCATGCACGCATGCACACACACTCCATTTTCATTCCACTGTGAGACCAGTAATGAACCCACATGCCCTCCAGCTCTGCTATACTGTATAGTTGCTGCCGGGCATAAACCTTGTATCCCCATAATTCAACTTTTTATGTTTTTTTTAAAGTTAACCCTTAAATTGATGCTATATGTCACGTGGGAACCGTATAAGGTGCCCTGAAAAGAGATACATTTTGGCCTTCTTATTTGGTACCGGCACCAAATTATCGCCTTTTGATTGCTGTCTGTGATCAATACTGAGACATAAGAGTTTTTTGGCTATACAATTATACAGTACTTCTAGCAGTCACAGGCTTTTTGTTTATTTAGTTTTTGCTCCCTGGTAAGTAGGCTAGTGTTCATAACAGTCCAGTTTAAAATAAAATCTGTTATATTCAATTAGACACAGCAACACATAATAAATAAACATACATTTTCAGTGCAGGGACCAGGATATTGCATAGGGGGGCGCTGAAAACCACTGGGATAGAGGAATACTTATATACTATTGTATGATATACCCTATTCTCACGTTGTTACCCCTCTCCTTCTTTCATCCACCTTTCCTTTCTCTTTATCCCTCCCCAATCTCTCGTTACTTCTACACTCCATTTGTCATTCTTTCTCCCTGTTCCCTCCCACCGTACTTCCTTCCTTCCATCCTCCACCCCCAAACATACACGTTCCCCTCCATTTCTCTTTCTTCCACAATGACCGCCCCATCTCTGCTTTTACCCCTTTCCTGACGTTTTCCATCCCTCTCCATCCTTCCCCCTCTCTCTCTTTCTCTCTCCCTCTCTGTCTCTGTACACCACCAGAGCAAAACTGAGCCTTTCTCCCAGGGAGAGTACAATGTCTACAGCACCTTCCAGAGCCATGAGCCGGAGTTCGACTACCTTAAGAGTCTGGAGATCGAGGAGAAAATCAACAAGATCCGATGGCTGCCTCAGCAGAATGCCGCTCACTTCCTGCTCTCCACAAACGGTGAGGAACCCCTTCCAGACAAACAGGAAGTGGTGACAGTATGCATTCAGGCGTCTCAGGCCATTCATTCGTGTGTCGCCCAGGTTGCGCCTAAACCCTAACATTTAACTTCACAAAAACTATGCCTAAACCTAACCTTAACCCTAACCTCACAAACACTAACCTCGGTCCCAGCCTCACTCATCTGCGAAAAGAAGAGCCTGGTCACGACCTAAAGCAGCGAGTGTCTAGGAAGTCCTGTGTGGACAGATTTCCGTTTCCCCCGGAAACGATATTTTCTGACCAATCACAACACTCGTTTCATTCACGGAGAATGTTAACAGATTTGTAAAGCATCAACGTCATTTCCTTGGGCGGTACTTCCGCCAAATTCAACCATTTGCGGTTGTCAACTTCCTAGACAACCAACATCGCAGGTCTTGCCCAGGGTGCACAAACACTATGCCTAACCCGTACCTTAACCCTAACCTTACAGAAATTATGCCTAAACCTAACCTCAAAACCTTGTCCACCTGGGCGGAACACCGGGAAACTGACTCTCCCAGCTTCTCTTGGCATGCCTGCCTTGATGTTCAAACTTCTTCTCACTTCTTTGCAAAAGGTTCACTAAAGTTGAACTCCACAAAGCAGAAGATGCAAATTTATTTTGCCACCATAAACAAATGTTTTATTCGTGGAGCGAATGAAGCGAACAAGAGGCGACTATTCAATTCACGCATGTGTGACTGTGCCCTTTCTCCCTCTTCAAGTCAAGGCAACTGTTTCCTAAGCTGTGTGTTTTTCACTTCCTGTCGATTTGATCCAATGAAATCCAATGAAACTGGTCAGATGACCAATCACAGATATAGAAACCTAGATACCTCCATGGCCTCTGCAGTTCATTGGAGCGACGTGCTTGGTATGGTGGCCGCCATATTTCCGGGGGGACGGGCACTGTCCAATCACAGCGCGTTGACTACTGGCCAATCACAGCGCGTCTTTTCCAGGACTTGTCAGAATCTAGTTGTCCCGCCCCCACCTTCCTCTGATTGGCCTACTGAACGCCCCCTTCTGTGACGCACACGGAAGTTTCCAGCTTGCCCCCCAGAAGCTGAAGTGTGTCCGAGATGCATACGCTTCAGAGCCAGAGGAGGCGTCTTCCTTTATATGTCTATGTGACCAATGATATCCAATGAAATCGACAGGAAGTGGAAAACACACAGCCTAGGAAACAGGTGAATAAGCATTTTGTATACACAGTGACAATGCAAAGTGCTTTACAAAGATTAAAATATGTATAAGAACAATGAATAAATAAATGGTGGTGTCGAAATAAATAGATTTAAAATAAATTCAACATGTTTAAGGAACTAAAAACATCCTTGAGCTTTGATTCAAAGGTTTTGAGGATTCTGTTTCAGAGCTGCTGTACAGTCTCTTCTTCCCCTTTTGTCATGCTCTTCAAGCCTTGGACATTTATTAGTCTCTGTCCTGTTTTTGTTCCCTGTTTGTTTTAGGTGTTTAGTTTCTATAGCTCTGTTTGTTCTGTATAAGTCTTGTATTCTGGTAGTTTGTTGATTCCCCAGGTGTTAATGGTGCCTCTTATTTTGTAGTTTTGTTCTAGTGTTTTCCTGTCTGCCCATGTACCTGTTACCTGTCTTGTCTCACCACCCTGATTATTGTTAACCCTAGTCACCTGTGCCTGTTAGTGCACTAGCCAATCCCTGCGTTGATTGTCTAGTTGAGTTCACCTGTGTCTAGTTAGTCCTTGTCTATTTACACTCCCCTGTGTTTTTTGTCAATTTATGACTATGAGGTGTGATGCAGTTATTTAGCTTCAGCGTTCTGTGAACATGTGTGTATTTCTTGATTGAGTCCGGATCTCATTACTGTATCTGTATTGGGGTTCTTGTTTTTGCCTGCCCTGCTTGAGGCTTGTCTTTTGGGTTCAACTCCTCACTCACTGTAACAGTTGCGCAGCATAGTGACTAAAGGTTGCTTCTCTAAGTTTAGTCCTGGCACTGTAGTCCAGTAATTCTAGCAAAAAAATCCACTCAGGTTGGACCAAATTGTATTATTTTGTTTCTCAACTGATTTTGACTGGAAATTAGGTCTACTAGCCAGGATAAAAAATCTACCCTGATCTGCTCACTGCTAATACCCTAAATCCAAGATGGCCGCCATTGTGAGTATTTCATTCCAAAAATTGGCATATCTTCCAAACTAATAGAGCTATGAATGGAAACAAAGTGTCTAATCCTATGTTTTTGAGGTCAGGGAATTGATTAGAAGCATTTTTAATAAGACTGAGATTTATTTTGGTAACTTAAGTTACATTTTATTGCCATTTACAGGTGAAATCACAAAACTAAATGCAGTAAGTAAAACATAAAGAAAATAAAAGGCACATTGAAAGGCACAGGTGTTTTCAAAGCTTGACTGTCACCTCCTGATTGCATTACACATAACTTAAATCATCTAGAAAACATCTAGAGACATGTAGAGAGATATGTAGAACCTTCACTGCATCATTGGTGCAGGTGATTTCAACACCCAGACAGTCTAATCATCTAGAAGCTCTTCACTGTTCACTTCAACATTGGTGCAGGTGATTCCCTTACACTGACCACAAGCCAGGGTGCACAGCAGTCCATTCTTGCGACAGGAACAGGTGTTTTTGTCGCACTTGCCGTGGCAGTTGCATTTGACTAGCTTCAGCAAGGCTGCTGGAGCAGCATCCCTCTGCATCCTCACTGGCTTGAGATTCTCCACATGTTGGCCTTTGTGGAGCAACCATCCCCACTTGGTTGGATCAAGAATATTGCCTAGCCAGGTTTGTAGCTGGTGGTACACTCGGTAACTATGGTACTTGGCTGCATCGCAAGTAGGTGGGAGAGATTCAGGAGGCAGATAGACCAACCTGGACGCCATCTTGCTACTGAACCTGGCTGCTCTTTCAAAGTCAAGGCTATTCCCAGGCTTAGAGTTGTACAGGACTTCTAGAGCGGCCTGGCCATGCTTGTTGACATCATCGTGGCTTTGATTTGGCTTCATGAATAAGCTTCATGAGGAACATTAAGGCGGTTGGTGGTCTGACAAGAGGTCGGGGGTTTGAACAGTCGACAAGTCTGATATGGTTGATGTCCACCCCAGCATGTGGAGAAGTCAACAGGGCCATGAGAGAAGTGACCGGCCTACAAGACATCAAGGAAGCAGTGGTCCACAAGGACAGGGCAGCTGCAGGGATGACCAGAGATGCCAAGGATGTGCAGATGATCCTGAACTACTTCTCTGAACGAAAACCTTTCTCCCGGGATTTGAGGGAACTGCATAGTCTGTCATCTGGAGTCGTAGCTGACAAGTCTGTGAATGTAGAAAGAGCAGAGTCAGTTGGTCATGCCATACTGAAATCTATGCAGGGCAAATCGGTAGCAGAGCACACGTTCCGCAAGAGAGATCAGGTCACCACACTTGCTGCCTCAACTTACATTGCCATTGAAGGAGAACGCCTGGAGATCGACCCGAAACAGTTGTTCCAGCGTCTTGTTGTGGCAGGAACAGGGACTGTTGACACAAGAACCTTGTTCACATACGAGTTGCCAGACAAGGCCAGTCTCCAGACAGGCCTGGTGAAGAAGTTACCATCCTGTGTAGTAAGTCAATGTCCAGATGATGTCGTGTACGTCCTTGATGGTGGTGCACTCTTGCAACGGCTGCCATGGCCCAACCAGACAACATATGCCAATCTATCCAGTTTGTATGTGCAGTATGTACATCGCCACTACAGACATGCTGTTGTCGTATTTGATGGTTATGGAAGTGGTCCCTCTACAAAGGATGAAGCACACCAGAGACGTTCCAGGTCAAACAACATCGGAGCAGAAGTTGACCAGCCAGAAATGCAGCTGACCATGAAGAAGAAGGCATTCCTCGCAAACCCCAGGAATAAGCAGAAGTTCCTGTACTTCATTGGCAGCGAGCTGGAGAAAGCTGGAGTTGAACTCTACCACAGTGCTGGTGATGCTGACTACGACATTGTGTCAACAGCATGTACCATGGCCAAGAGGAGATCAGTGGCAGTGGTTGGGGACGACACCGACCTGCTGGTCCTGCTGCTGCACCATCTCAGTCCCAGCCATCATGTCATCTTCCTACAGACAGCCAGCAAGATCCTCAACATCCGGATCCTACAAGATAATCTAACCCCTAACCTTACTGCATCATTGCTCTTCCTACATGCCATCACAGGGTGTGATACGACGTCAAGACAATACAGCATAGGGAATGTCATGGCAATGAGCAAATGCCATCAGCTCAAGGACCCCGCCAGCTTATTCATGAAGCCAAATCAAAGCCACGATGATGTCAACAAGCATGGCCAGGCCAAGTCCTGTACAACTCTAAGCCTAGGAATAGCCTTGACTTTGAAAGAGCAGCCAGGTTCAGTAGCAAGGTGGCGTCCAGGTTGGTCTATCTGCCTCCTGAATCTCTCCCACCTACTTGCGATGCAGCCAAGTACCATAGTTACCGAGTGTACCACCAGGTACAAACCTGGCTAGGCAATATTCTTGATCCAACCAAGTGGGGATGGTTGCTCCACAAAGGCCAACATGTGGAGAATCTCAAGCCAGTGAGGATGCAGAGGGATGCTGCTCCAGCAGCCTTGCTGAAGCTAGTCAAATGAAACTGCCACGGCAAGTGTGACAAGAACACCTGTTCCTGTCGCAAGAATGGACTGCTGTGCACCCTGGCTTGTGGTCAGTGTAAGGGAATCACCTGCACCAATGTTGAAGTGAACAGTGAAGAGCTTCTAGATGATTAGACTGTCTGGGTGTTGAAATCACCTGCACCAATGATGCAGTGAAGGTTCTACATATCTCTCTACATGTCTCTAGATGTTTTCTAGATGATTTAAGTTATGTGTAATGCAATCAGGAGGTGACAGTCAAGCTTTGAAAACACCTCTGCCTTTCAATGTGCCTTTTATTTTCTTTATGTTTTACTTACTGCATTTAGTTTTGTGATTTCACCTGTAAATGGCAATAAAATGTAAGTTAAGTTACCAAAAAAATCTCAGTCTTATTAAAAATGCTTCTAATCAATTCCCTGACCTCAAAAACATAGGATTAGACACTTTGTTTCCATTCATAGCTCTATTAGTTTGGAAGATATGCCAATTTTTGGAATGAAATACTCACAACGGCGGCCATCTTGGATTTAGGGTATTAGCAGTGAGCAGATCAGGGTAGATTTTTTATCCTGGCTAGTAGACCTAATTTCCAGTCAAAATCAGTTGAGAAACAAAATAATACAATTTGGTCCAACCTCAACCCTAGAATGACTGGACTACTGGGCACTACTAGCTGCAGCCCACTCCCTCTTTGATTGATTTAAACCTTTATTTATAAGAGCATTGAGGTTTAGCCTTATTTGCAATGCTGTGGAGATTACACACACTAAAATCAATAATTAAGACATATACAGATATAAAACACAGAAACAACAAAATGAAACCATAACAGAAAAAAAGTAAACAATTACATAGTGAGGTAGGGAGATTTAAGAGATTTAAGAGCAGGTTATGAAATTGGCAATAGGATATTGGGGTATTATTTTGTCACACATTTATTGATTTCTACAATATAAACAAGCAGAATTGCCTTATATTCAAAGTTTGGCTGTATTTGTAAAATGATATAAAACGAATATTGAAACTGCTTTTATGTGGCTATTTAGATTCAGATCAGAGTCAACTGATAATGCCGGTTTAATTTAATATTAGGGAGGTATAATTTAGCTTAATTGTTAAAACTATAACTTGTACAGACAGAGGAAGACATCCATTTTGGTTGATTATTACATAATATTATTACATAGTATTTTCATAAAAAGTACAAGTTACAAAATGTCAACTTTAGTGCATTTATTATACTACTTTGTTTGGAGGAGTGAGCCCCTGTAATCAATGCACATTTTAAGTTTATGGCTCCACAGAAAAATCTTAAACTACAGATGGTCTTTGAGCGCACCAATATTGATTTCTATAAGTACAGTATAATTTATGATTGAGGCCATGAAAAATGTAAGACCATGCATCAGCAGTCAGCAGCAAATACCACTACTGAAATGTCTACTGCTGTTAAATTATTCAATGTAACACCAGCCTGTTATATATGGGGTCTATATATGGTTGTCTTTTAGCATACTGAGTTTATTGAGTAATCCAATAGTGGATTACCCCTGGAGGGGTGTCACCTACTATATTGAGGTAGATGCATTTCTTGAACACAGAAGGCCATGTTTTTGCAATGAAATAACTTGATGCCAGCCTTTTTATCTCACAACATTTATTTAATATGAATGCTTCCAATCAGAGAGCTTTGGAGACAAAACATACTCATCCATTCATAGACTTGGTACAAGTCATTAGTCAGTCATTATGATTAGCAAGTGCCATCTGTATGGTGTAAAGTACAAACTTTTTTACACTCTGGATTTTACTGTGTAGGGCAGACAGTTGCAGATTAAATGAGATTGTTAGTTTTCAGTCAGGCGTATCAACACACAACTTGATAACAAAAGGTTATTTCTTAAATCTGTACAATGTCAGCGTAACCTGCTTGTATGTGACTGGTTGACTTTTTTTGTCTCAGATAAGACCATTAAGCTATGGAAGGTGAGTGAGAGAGACAAGAGACCAGAAGGATACAACCTGAAGGATGAGGAGGGTCGCATCAAGGACATCACCACTGTCACCTCCCTACAGGTCTGTCTGTCTGTCCGTCTGTCTGTCTGTCTTCAACACCTCTTTACAGTAGGCTCAATCATCATACACACAGTAGGTTACACAGCAGAAGTAGGTCAGTGGGTACAGATGTGTGTGCGTGTGCATAACTGGGTCACTGGCACAGAGGTGTGTGTGTGTGTGTGTGGAGGGGGAGTGCATGCATGCATACGTGTATGCATGTGCTCATGTGTGTACTGTCTGCGTAAATGGTCTGCATTCCTACATACATACATACGATACAGTACATCCTCCTGTGGACATTCGTGTAGATTTGGGTTTTATGTATTATTGATGTCAGTGGGAAACATAAAACTGAATTTAATGTTAGTCTCTCACCCCGGTTTGTCCCTTTGCAAGTCTATCTAAAATGATCCTCCCGTTGTAATGCCCGTTGTATATAATTCATCTTTGATATTACAAAACAGTGTAATGGCAGTATTTTTAGCATGTCACTATCAAACCCCTTTCTCTCATATCTTACTTACACTTTACTGTGTAACCCCACATTCAGAGTGTTAAGTAAAATGCCCTCACTCTATGTTTATGCCATTCCCATTCTCTTCATCACTGCCCCTCCCTCCATCTCATCTCCAAGGTGCCAGTGTTGATGCCAATGGACCTGATGGTGGAGGTGAGCCCACGGCGGGTGTTTGCCAATGCCCACACCTACCATGTCAACTCCATCTCTGTCAACTCTGACTGTGAGACCTACATGTCAGCAGATGACCTGAGGATCAACCTCTGGCACCTGGGCATTACTGATCGCAGTTTCAGTATCCTTTGCGTTATTGAACCCCTAGCATCCTTACTCTGTTCTCTGTCCTTCTTATGTTGGTTACTTGTTCACATAAAGTATGCTTGTTGATAGACATTCTGTTTGCTTGACCACAAATGCAAACAGAATGTTATTTCAGATGCCAGGTTTGATGTTTACCTGGTATCATAGTTATTGTGAAGAACTGAATTTTCTTCACACTCTATTTACTCGACCATTTACCTTGTTGTTTGTTGGCTAGGGCTCATGCCATTTACTCCGATCCTGTCACTCAGTCTAGATAAGAGCGTGTGCTAAATGTCTAAATTGTAAATTGTAGTTGTAGACAACGAGGGACGTGGGGGATGGATGGAGGCAGTTGTCGGAGCGCGATGGACATTCAGCAAGGCCCATTGATACATAATACATACACTGCAAACTAACAGTGCTTTTATGTATGGAACTATTGTTTGCATAAATGCATGTGCGCACAATAGTATCGATACAACATCATACAGTATGCAGATGTATACAATTATGAACACCAGGAACCCCCATAGGTATCCACATGCTCACACACACACACACACACACACACACACACACACACACACACACACACACACACACACACACACACACACACACACACACACACACACACACGCACACACACACAATTAGAAAAATGACAAAACCTTTTCAACATTTATAGTTGAGTTGAGGTATAATCCCTCTTAAACTCATGTTATCTACTGACCTTATTTTGTGCATTCTATCAATCAGAAACCCAGTCGTAAGAAAGAAATGGAAATCTCAAGAGGAAGCCTGTTGTCCATTAACCTCTGGGTTTTAGGACTACAAAGAACAATGTATTCCTGCTTAGATACAGACACTTAGCCTTTGTTCAGACTGCAGGCAAATCTCATTTGTTTTTATGACTGACTGTCCATGCTGTTATTTGCAAGTAGTGATCAAATGGGATTTGTATATTCAGACACCAACCTATTTGCATTGGTTGCTGTGGTAACAATGTAACACCATAGACCATGACATGCGTAATTTATACTCTGTCGTACGATGATATCGCTCGCACGAAGATAGTTGCTCACCAAGAAGTTATTGTGACACGTTGTGACAGTCAGTTTTTCTGTGCTTTTTACCCCTTTTTCTGCCCATTTTTTGTCGTTTTTTTTGCCGATTGATTCCTCCCCACACACATTTTTTTGTGTTTTCACTGCTGTTGTATCCTACTGATTCACCTGCCAGTGAGGAGCCCCCACCGGGAGGACGTAGACGTAGAGTCTTCGTCCTACTCCTCCCGCCCAACACTCCCTAGTGACATGTGCCTCCCCAGCCTGTAGGACAGTCACAGTGATATCATCCTCCCGGCCCAGCTTCCCTCCCCAGAACACGGGCCAACTGTGTTCGTGTAGACACTCGACAGAGCCGGAAGCACCACACTGGAATTGAACCCACAACCTCCGCGGTGGTGGACATAGTCAGTTTCCACGTGTTTTTTTTGCTGTCCAGACTTGATAAAAACCAATGGGATTCCAATCTGAATAGGCCAAAAGTCACATTTAGGCTGCTAGTCTGAACATCATGTAAATGAAACCTTTCCAGTCCCATTGTGCCAGGGTTGACTTGTATACAGGCATGCACAAAGACACATATTGATGGGGGAGGGGAGTAGTATTCTCAAGGAGTAAAATTGTAGCGTAATGAATAATTCACAGGCTGCATAAATATTTCAACCTTTTTCTGGGTTCTAATCCAGTTGAATATGACACAATATATTCCCATCCCTGGCCTACGGACGATTTATGGTGTTACAATTGATCTGAATATGGAATTGCTTTTCTAACGGCCCCCTAAAGATACATTCTCATTGGTTGTGTTTTACTTTCTGCTGTAAATAATTTACACGCCATGGGTTATGTAAACATTTACATGCACTGCTCATATTTCTTTTTTTTCAAATGAATACTTGTACTGTTGCTGTTAGCCACCTGATTTAGTTTATTTTTTACAAAACATAATTTGTAAAACAAAACAAACAAGCAGCAACAACATGTACATGAATGATGAATGATTAATGGATGGATTAATGAATGAATGAATCAACAAATCCCCAAATTTGCTGTTAAAATATCAATATCAACTTATGTATGTGTGAAAGACTACAGTACAGAAGGGTAGGAGAGAGCAGGGTGTGTGAAGTGAAGAGCTGAGGTTCCAGGGGAGACGGACAGGCAGTGACTCTCCAGCCGGCAGTGATAGTGTGTAGACTGGATTTTTTTAATTTGTTGCACCTGAGTGCTGGGTGCAACAAATTTAAAAAAAAACTACAGCTGGAGCCCACAGTGTGCGAGCGTTCTCTTTCAGTGTACATGTTATATTTTTTCGCTTAGCACGTGCCCAAATTAGGGTGTGGATGTGCATGTCTCTCCTCCCTTGATAGAGTGTGTAGTTCTGCACACACAGCACAGCTATACTCTGAGGGGGGGGGGGGGGGGGGGGGGGGTACCAGCCATGCAGCTAATGCTCCAAAGGGGGGGGGGGGGTAGTACCAGCCATACAGCTACCTACAGTTTGGCTCTGGAGGTGGGAGGGTGTTAATAGTGTTATAGCCAACGGCTCCAATGGGGGGGCGGGGGGCAGCAATGTAGCTTCATTCTCCAGGTTTTTCCCTGAGCGATGCCCCCCAGACATTGTTGACATCAAACCAGCCAACATGGAGGACCTGACGGAGGTGATCACAGCAGCAGAGTTCCACCCTCACCATTGTAACCTGTTTGTGTACAGCAGCAGTAAAGGCACCCTGCGCCTCTGTGACATGCGAGAGGCAGCGCTGTGTGACAAGCACTCCAAACGTGAGTCCACCCAAGGGGGCGTGGTACCCCCAAGGGTCTATTTGGTTACATTCGCACAGTCAGAGTTAAAGGGAAACTTCACCAATTTTGAACGTAAATCTAATTGTTCTGAAGTGAGATCATATATTATTAATAGTGTGGGGGGAAATCCTCTATGTCTTCTATGTATTGTGTTTCTCCCACGAAATGTGGACGTTACAGTATACGACTGTGACATCTAATATAGTGTGGGAAAATATGTAGTATATAATATATAAATATGTATAATTTAAGATCTCACTAATTAGACCTATTTCATCC
>NC_139955.1:25843028-25947818 GCF_963454915.1 Gymnoscopelus microlampas
GATGAACCCCAAGGATGAACTCTGTACCGCCCCTTCCCCCAAATGCACCCAGGAGCCTCAGTGCTCTCCGTAGCCAGGAGAAACTCTGTACAACTGGGGTGTGTTCAGCGGGTTCAAACATTCCCAATGTTTCAGATAGGAATGGAGTATGTTTCTGATCTCAGCATTGTGTAATGTTTCATCTGCTGGTTCAGGGCCCTGTCAACCTTTCTGTGAGATTGTGGATTCTGCTTCCAGTTGAACTGGGGGCCGTGTCATGTGCTACTTTGCTGTTAAACACAACTGAAATCAAGCAAAAAAGAAAAAAAAAGAAAAAGAAATAAAATATATAAAAAGAAGGAAAATTAAGTTACTAAGGAATTCCAACAATCAAGCAAAAAATATGCTGCATGTCAAACAAATTGAGTCTGTGTTTATTTATAAATTGACTGACTGACTTGGCTGCCTTCTTATGCTTAGTTTATACTCCGTCGTACGACGGTGTCGCACACCTAAAATAGCAGATCTATAAGCTCACAGTGAGCTTGTAGATCTGCCACGACCGGTGCACGACACTGCCGTGCGACAAAGTGTAAATCTGGCTTTAACCATTTAGACTCAGCTGTACAAAGGCTTGGGGGGGCTCAGGGGTCAGAGCCCCCTCCCTGTACAGCACTAGTAACCATAGACGACCGAGCTCTCCTACCTTTCTTTGTGTCTCAGGACACTGAAGCATGTTTACCCGTGTTCGGCTCATACACTTACATGTACATTCTGAATGAAGCTGTCCCAAGATTCAGTTTCCAACTGCGTGAAACTGTGAACCAAGTGGAATGGGGAATGTTTTATGATAAATGTTGAATTCTTATAGAAAAGAAGAAAAAAAAAACTTTAAAGGGCATAAAATGGTGTCTGTATATACCGACTCACTCTCTTTTTGACATGTACAAGGTTTTGTTGCTGTAAAAGAACGCTCATCAATAATCAATGGACGGACTGTGGACCCGATCGTCTGTGATCGTTTCTAAGGTAACGGCAGAGAGAGATTGCACTTTGATCTCTTGTTAGCCTTCTCCACCGATTATTTTGCTGATGTGCATAGTCTTTCTTTCTCTTATTTTTAGAACACAGTTTATTCTTTTATTTATCCTATTTTTGAAACATCTGTCAGTTTGATTCCATGTCCTGACCGAACTAATGTTGACTCACGTATTTTTTGTTATTGTATTTTGATCACAAAAACTGTCAAATGGACAGTTATTTGGGTTTTTTTCTGAATAAAGATTTCAACGAAATTGCATCCGATGGGTGTTCAGCTGTGTTGTCTTTAATCAGACATAGGGAATAACAGTAATAGATATATTATGATCATAAACTTGTGTGTCCTGTGTAGATTAAATTCTACCAGTCTATTTGGTGTAATGATGGTTCAACAGTATGTTGGAAGCAGTGAAATCACTCTAGTCGGGAGCACCACCCAGTGTCAGCACCTTGTTATTAATTTAGTCACACAAATCTTCGATGAAGGGGATTTAGGGCCATTTAAAACATGAATAATCTCACTTCAGTAAGTACTTATCGTATTAAATAAAGCTACAGATAGGATTATGGTTTTAATTTGCGGCAGGGACGTGTACTGAAAATGTGTTAGAGAGCAACCTCTTACAGACACATTTTCTCTGTTCATCAGTACACGTTCATATTGAAATGTATGTTGTGCTTGTAACTTGTATCTTCCCAGTCCCACAGAAGGTGCACATTCTGTTGTGACTGGAATGTCTTTAATATCTTTTTGTTTATCTGCACAGAAAGACACTGTTGAAGCCTAGCTGTGTAGATGGGTGATTTGTGACTGAAGATCTGATTGAGGGGTGCCTATAGCTGATTGATTAGAACATGGGGAGCATCTTGGGTGGATTGCTATTGTATTGCGGTTGGTTGATTAGAAATTGGGTGGAATCTGCAGAGTATATACTGTAAGGGAAAACGATCGGTGGAAGCGTAGGCTGCAATGGGGAGAGGTTTACAACTTTACCTCTCCACCAATCGATCTGAACTTGCACATGGGCATTGACCATAATAAGGGAATGAGGAAGCCAATTCTTCACTTTCCCTAAATTGAAGCTGTTTATTAGCATGAACTCTTACAATTAAGACTGCTGTGGGTGGGGAAGTGACTCATGGGAGCATCGGCAGCCAGGGTTAATGGATGGGGTGTTTTCAATTGACAAATTGTGCTCTCCTCTTTATAGTATACCATGCTGTACCTGGACTCAGGGCTATTACACACCACCAGAGAGAGAGGTAAGTTATAAAGGACGTAGGATTTAAACTCATAGCAGGCTGCTGTCCCAGCAAGGCTGGGCTACGCATAGCCTATATAGACTTGGATGTGTGAGTTGGTCAATAAAGCGCAAGAAGCTTTAATTACAAAACTGTCAGATCAACCCACAGTAGCACTCAGCATGCTACAGTGACATGAGTCACATGACCAGTCGGCCTTGATTCAGATATTGATTTGAAATTGATTGATGCAGATTTTTTCTTTTCCTGTTTATTAACATTTTTTACCACAGGCTATGGGATCTATAGTGGCAGTTGTGGTCCCAAGTCAGTTCATCAAGTCTGCAGTCTGTGCACAAAGTTTGGGTGTGCACATCCTTGGGTAGGGAGGGACCGGCATTACATTGAGCATTACAAGACAAAAGAACCAAATACATTTTTCTTCCTTATTTATTGCTCACAGTATTTTGTTACAGTAGTGACAAGACAGCCTGAAACAGACCTCATAAGTGAGGGACCGCAAATGTTCAATATGTTGAGATCCTGCACAGCAGGGATGGGAAGTGATGAAATGGCTAGAGGCACATGAGAACAAAGGCAGTTAAGTTAAGTTCTATGAGATTCGACACCGGTGTACTCCTGAAGACGGGCGATGAAAGACACGATTTAGTCAAAATAGCAGAGCTCAGTGGTTATAGGCTTACTGGCAGTTTGTCTTCAACAATTTCAAACTATATATTATTACAATTCTGAACAATATAATAAGAATATCAATGCTATTTTGAAAACAGATCTTATAAGGCACTTATATACTGTATAAGCCACATATTCACAAGTTCACAAATGACAGTGCCAAAAAAAACTATAATAATTAAAGCTTGAAAAGTTGAAATGAAGCTGTAAAATGCAGACACTGTTGATGTGTTACTCAACATGTAGTTACTATTCAAAATCACTCATCAGAATCATACATGGAAATGGGTGCTAATCCATTTATAACTTTACACAGAGGCCAAAATGACATAATTAAAGTCCATAGAAACACCATAACCACAAATGATGAGCTATGTAGTGTGTGTTTTAATGTAGTGTCTTGCACTGTAAAAAGTACATATTATTCTCTCCCCTCTGAATCTTTTGGACCTATATATCATATCAACTATTATAAAGTAGTACACACAGGAAATAATGGGAAATAAATTGCAGATTTTTGCAGATAGATTGTCAACGAACTTGCGTTAAAACTACACAGTAGACTGTTTTAATTATGTGCTTTCTAACTTTTCAATTAAAAGAAAAACTCCCCTGTGGAACCTAGAAATGAACTAGAACTAACTACCTTGTAAAACCCTGTGTGAACTCGCTAGCCCTATAGCTAGTAACTTGACCACTAGTTCTGTAACTGATCCAGCATGTAGTCTCAACTGCAACATTACAGGTATGTAAGCGACACATTATATAGGCCCAAAATCACTTAAACTCTTCTGTAATCTCACACACTTTGGCTCAAACAAACAAATAAACAAAAAACATACTCAAACAGCATAATCGCAATAGCATGTCTACAGTGGCACACATTAACCATCTGTATGTGCGCTAAATTACATTCCTATTAGATCCTGTGATAGGACTATAGTCAGCCATTTACATCTTGACATGTCACATGACCATATCATTATCACACATCTTAGAGTCAACAGTTCATTTAATTTAATTCCAGACTACAGTACATATTTACCAATACCACTTATAATGTGTAAATGTAAACGTACACCACCTGCTACAGTTAGTCTGTTTCTTTTAATACTAAAGACTATTCAGTCGTTCGTATTGGTATAGAGTATTCATTCATTCCTTCTGCAAAAGCACATACACTTGTCTATCCAGCCTCCTGTAACCCAGTCTCAGTCTGTTTCTCTGCATCCCACTCTTGCTCCAACTGAGCCGTCAAGAAGGGGTTGAAAAAGAAGTCAAAAGCAAACTGTAGTGCAACCTGGGCCGAGCGTCTCCAGTCATGTTCAATCTTGTACTGTCGGCGGCTGGCCATTTGGGCATCAGCACACAATATACAGTGGATGGCTTTTAGCTCAAACACGGGCCACTTGGAACCTAAACGACCCTCCAGAATGGTACTGAACTCTACAAGGCTCCCTGTATTCAAGCGTAATAGAACCGGTCTAAACTCATTACTGGCCTTTAGAACTAGATCTTTAGTTGCGTCCTCATTCTCTACCATTGTCCCGTTTTTTGTCATCTTTTCTAGCGGCATACCCATTGTAACTTCAAATTTGTATCGATCGTAGCGTTTGACATGACACTCGTGCTTGGCTAGTTTTTTCAGCTTGCAGAGCGTGTCTTCTGGAGCTGGTTCTGGGGCGGGGAGGGGCTGGGGTTCGGCAGGGCCATTTTCCCCCTCATTGCACAATGGATAAGGATCACCGTACAGACACCGCATCCAGTTACCCATAAACACTGGCAGCAGGTTGATGACTGACTGAGCCCCATTCTCAATTTCCGTCACACGAACGTATTTGAAACGGCCCGTCCAAGTGACATGGTGGCCTTCGAGATGGGAGCAGAGAATCTGAGTTTGGGCCATGTTGGATTCCTTCCATGCCCGCGGGCCACAGAGGTTGCCGTATTCTTGCCAAGTCAAGGTGGAGTTATAAACCTTCATTCCTTCAGATCTGTACACGTACAGCCAACAGAAGACTAACATTGCACTGAGCCACACTAGGATGAGCTTGACGATGCTACTTCGCGACAGTGACCGAAACACTTGTTTGGGGTTGAGGCTGAACTTGGTCCATAGCCTCAACACCACTGGCACAAAGCAAACTGTCACGGTAACCACCATCTTGGTAAGCTCCAAAGCTAGGAACCATTGGATCATCTGGATGAGGAACATGATTGCCAGGCCCATCGAGACAATAGGAAGGGCAAAGAGGAACAGTAAGTAGCCCACACAGGTACGGATGAGTCCTATAGCAGAGGAGTTATTGAGGAACACCAAGCACAGTTCACACCAGGTGAAGCAGACTATATAGGGAACCAGACATAGGTAGGTTCCCTTGAAGCCTTTTACCTGGGCCATGCGGAATAGCAGAAAGAAGAGGTGTCCGTATAAGAGACAGGGCAGCCCCAGATTAAGTGCCACCATATTCCCTAGCGGTATGGTGATAAATGTCATCCCCAAAGCGCGGAGGAACCACAACGAGTCGGGGAGGAGGTATGTGAGAGAGCAGGCACCAGAGAGGACCTCGGTGAGCAGGGCTTTGCGGGCAAAGAGCTGGGCGGAGGCATGGAGGCTAAGGAAGGAGGTGACAGTGAAAAAGAGGGCGACGGTAGCTAGCTCTGAGCAGGGGATCCAGGTCTTTTCAGCCACAGGGAAGGAGAAAACCACAAAGACCACTGAACCCATGAAGTACCTGGAGAAAGAAGGCAGATTTAGGGCTGTACATTTGTATTGTTTGAAAGAAAGTCTAGATTAATTTTGCTTTTTAGGTTAGACATTATTATACATAAAATATGAAATAAAACCCCACCTGGTTATGCAATACCCGTTGTACCCATTGGAAAACGTAACTATCCAAACAGTGTCAATCGTTGTGTCATCATAACAGTCCTAAATTCATGTATAACTGTCTAAGTCCATACTATGAATAATGAATGAACAGAGTATGCTTACAAGTAGGGCTCTAAGTGTGTCCATCCAAAATTGGTCTCTGCCTGCTCCAGGTCCAGCCCTGGCTCAAAGTGAACCAACAGGTCTGTCAGGGCTCTGAAATTCTCCCAAGCCTTGGAATTCTACAGAGAACATAATTTATGTTAACTTAATTTAATGTCATGAAATGTTCTCTTACCCCTTCTGCCCCTTCTGCTCGTGGGGAGTAACATAATATTTTGTTGTATTCGACAAAAAGTTTGAAAATGCTTGTAGAGTTAAAAGGCTACACAAGAACTGTATACAAGTCAGAAAACCCACATAGTTTCTGAATGCATAGTTTCTTTAAACTGTCAAACTTTTATTTTGTCTTTTACCTCATTATCTTTACCGATTAAATTATTATTTCAATGCACTTCTTTGAATGTATTTTTCTTCTAATTGTGTTCTCATATAGGCTACTGAATTAAAAAGGACAAATAATAATGAACAATTTGGTTTCAAATGCTAGATTAATTCAAACAAAATGTTAAAAATAGAAATATCTGTACAATGTTTTATTTACAATATCATTGTATTTGCTCAGTTTTGACAACCTAGCCCTAGAAATTCAAAGCATTTCTGCTTCATCTTCAGGAAACGGTTTAGAGTGACAGCAGATAACCTCTGAGTGCGGCTGCTGACCTGGAAGACACGTAGCGTGCAGACGACCATGGAGAAGAAAGAGAGGTAGAAGACCAGGAGCGGGATGAGGAAGATGAAGAACTCAATGGTGAGGTTGGATATGACGAAGAAAAATATTAGTGCGTTGACATGGTGCGTGGGGATGAGCGCGCTGAGCCACTGCATGCCGGCCCGCGATGCCCAGTCAATCAGGTGCTCTTTGATCTCCAGCAGGGCATGCAGAGGAAACTTCAGCACCTGATGGTTGCAGGAGAGAGACGGAAAGGGGAGGAGGGCAGAGACGCAGGGATTTGAAAGATGCACCAGGGAAATGTGCATTACAACAGCAATTCCCAGCTCTTGGGCATTGTAAGTGGCCCCCCTGATAATTGCCACAACACTAAGATTTTAATGATAAAATAACATTAATTTAAAAAAAGGTTAAGAGCATGGTACCTTTTGGTGCAGGGGAAGATCATCAGGGTTCTTCACAACATCATCGTCGTCGTCGTCGTCATCATCATCATCCCTGGCCATGACAGGTGAAGGAGCAATACCCTGAGCATACTTTTTTGTCATCTCCACAAAGTCGTCCAGACCCACATCGGCAGTAGCTTCAAATACAGATAGAGAGAGACATTGTTCAAGCCATTTAATATTAACCAATTAAAACCGGGAAGGAATTTCATTCATGTCATTTTAGATTTATAAATAGCAGATATACAAGCTCACAGTGCGTCACTTCGCACCGCAAGCTTGTACATACATTTACATTATTTTTTAATCTTGAAAGTGTCTTCAAATGTTTTAACACAAATCTTCTCTTCTGGTGGTCCCTGGCACAAAATCTTTTCAGACGGGGGGTCCGCGGCCAAATACATACCAATTTGCGGGTACTTGGCACAAAAAGATTTGAGAACTCATTATTTAGAAGGCATTTGTAGAATCGGCCTCAGGTCTTAAATGGGTTAAGACTGAATGCTGCACCAACTGGTTGCATGGGGAAATAGCAGCACAGTTTACTTAATCAAGACACAGGTGTGTGTGGACGTGAATGCAGAATCTGAGCAGGGTTTGAGCCTGGATCCCTGCTATGTTTTGTTTGATTTATCCCCGTTTAATTGATACATCATTTACACAAACACACACTTCTCTCATACATCTTCCATCAGACAATCGTCACTCAACCTCATCTGACAGTGAGTAACTTAAACAACAGGACAATCCAAGTGTGATCATGTTGTGAATTATTCTGGAATAAAGGCATACTGGCCTTACAGACGTGTTTATCAGCCAATTTATAGATACCCCAAACACTGGTTAACATTGTCAAGATGCTCTGACAAAAATGATGAATATAACTAAAACAAAAAGCGACTAAGTATTCTTTCAATGGGGCTTAGCATTACCATAAACACCATAAAAAGTCAAAAGTATCACATCCCTGTGTATCGGTTTGTCCTGTGACCCTATTTAACTAGAAACCGACTGTCTGTGGTCGCTGTAGTAACAACAGTTATTGAACACGGGAAGATGAGACGTACATTAGCTGTCCTCGTGAATGCCTCTTTGTTCAAGGTTTCATCATAATGTCAAAACATACGGATCAGTCTTTTTTGGAGTCTTGAAGAAATGTCACGTAAAATGACACCCTGCTAGTTGTTGTTGAAAACAAGAAGAGAGACAGTTCTTCCTATGACTGTCTATCTAATAATTGTTCTAAATAAAAACGTTCTCTCAGAAAGAAACCAAAAACAAGTAACTGTAGCCAGTTAACAGGGTCACAGGACAAACCGATAACACCTGACATTGTAGCTTGTAGTTCCGCTGACTGGCTATATGATAAACACTTTAATGTACCTTCACTGGAGACCATGGTCTGTAGAACTCTCCTCTGTTTCTGGGCACCGCTGTGCAGAAGGCCTGGGGAGCGTGGTGTGCCTGTGGGAAAAGGAAAGAAAACAGCATGACATGGCAGAGGCGTACCCACTGTAGAGGCAGGACAAGATCTCGCCTCCCCTAGAAAACCCAAATAACCCAAAAATGTGATAGTGCGCTTAACTCACTCCCTGCCACTGACGTAAAAAAACAAAATTTTTACCGATTACCAATACTGCCACTGACGTAAAAAACGTAATTAAAAAAATAAATACATTTTAAAAATCCTGTTTTTCTCACACAGAACCCAAGATATCGTGATCCGAAGATTTGCTGCTCCATTCACTTCTTGGTTAACTTATTACTTAAAAATCCTGTATCTCGGCTCCTGTGTACTTTTCTTTTACCAAGACATGCTATTTTCAAAGGCGTGTAAAATCGAACATGGTCGCGATTAATTTTTTTTTATTTCGCGGATGCACAGTGAAACCCTAAACCATAGTTTGTTAAAGCAGAACTATATCGTTCAGAATGATGCGCGCGTGTGTATGTATGTCCCCATCTCTGCTATCTCCTTCTACCTGGTTCTGTGTGGACTTGTCCAACGTTCTCCAGCATCTCAGACACGGTTACTGTCTTTTTCTTCTCTGGGTTTAGCTTCCAGTACATTTGAAGGGCAGCCTTCCTCACTCCTCTCTCGAAGCGTGTCTCCAAACTCAACTTCCTCACCTCCTCGAGGTTTTCTGATGTGATGCCTGGCAAAGACAAAATGTGAATGAACACTTTGATATAGACAGCAACAGAACATGAGGGCAAACAATTCCCCAAAATCAAAAATCTTGTCGCTTTGGTACATTTTTCTGATCAGAATATTAGAAATTCTCAAAACTACTTGTTCAACATCCACATCATGTAGTCACTTGTGCATATCATAAAAGGTATTTGGTACTTTTGAAAAGAATTGTAAGGTCCACACACCTTTAACCTGTGATATTATGTATGTATATGTGTCTGAGTTGATTAATTGCTCTCAGGCGTCATCTTGACTTTCACTAAGAAAGGGGAACGTGAATACCTCAGAGGTGCATCTCCTCACCTTCTTAGACACCCTCTATACATGGATCTCATCCCGATGTTGACAGAGGTCTTGAGATGATTTACCAAAATATGTGAGTTTCCATGACTCAAACACCATCAGGCAATGGCTTTTGACCCCTAGTATGCTGATGGAATAGCGCCCACCCCATTCCATAACCCAATTGAGGAGTTCTACTCAGCATGGAGGTGGAAGGTTTACGAGCCACATACTCAGGTGACCCCTGCTGGCTGCTATGGATGCAGCATGTCAGGACCTCGCACCAAACGCCTGCAGAGGCTGGATAAGCCATTCCGAAAGATTCGTTCCACGCTGCATTGCAAGGGAAGATATCCGTTGTGATGTGGACGAGCATCTGTGGTCCAGCAGACAGGAATGTCAGGAGGTATAGTAAGACTGCATTGTAATTCCCCATACACTGCTGCATGTACAGTTCTGCCAAAGGGGGGTTTGGGATGTTTACATTTCTAATTTGTAATGCATTTCCTTTGTGCTATGCAGTGCTGTCTTGTCTACTTCTTTTCTTTAACGCAATGACATTGTCAACATTACAGTACAAACAGTAAAAGTGTCAATGTGGAACTTTGTGTACTGCTGAAATTGATATGCAATACAGAAAGTGCAGCTTTGTGTCATTGTCATCAAAACCTTAGCCACAGTTACAGTGGAAAATACAAGTACACCAGAAAATACTCGAGTACACCGTTACATTGTCAACATGGCTAAGAATGTTCCCACCTTGTTTATGAACAATGACACAAGGACTTGTCATTCAGATGTTCATTGATATTATTATATACTTTTGAGAGATAAACTAAGGATTTTGAGAAATTTACAGGCTTTTGCAGGTAAGACATTGTGCTGTACTGTACCTTAGCGACCCAAAAAAAAGAACAGCCTTCAGTTTTTCAGCTCATGGCTTCATTCTCTACTAACCAAATCTGTGTTGATATACTGTAGAATAAGCCATTCTGTGTCGAGACTGGGTTTCATAATAGTGTTTGTACTTAGGTCATGTCATACAACTCAATCATGTACCCATGATTTTGATGTCAAATAGATTTTGGCGCCAAACTGAATAAGGTTGCCTTGTTGTTCTCCTTGTGAGCCGCAAGGACACCAGTTTAAACTCGACTCCTGGTCTTGTTTAGCATATCTCTTCCCTCTCTGCCCTTTAAGTCGCACCTCTCTACACTCTCCTAAGAAATAAAGCATAAAACTAATTAACCAATACATTAAAAGAAAATAGAATAAAATACTTCAAATAAATGTAGCAAATCTGTCATTTTACTCTTTCCAACCATAGTAGTCCATATAGTAGACCGTCGCTATGGCCTCCACGGTAAAGGTGGAACATCCTGGTACCTTTTCTGGAGGCCAGACAGCGTTGCAAGAGTTTGACAGCATCCCTGCGGCCCTGTTTAGCAGCCTGGATCAGCCAGGTGACCGCGGTACAGTTGTTCAGCTCCTCATCTCTCTCCTCTGCCAGCGCCAGGTAGTAACGACCCATCTAGGCACACACACACACACACACACTTAATCTCTAGTCTAGGAAAGTAGGTATTTTCTTTTTTTTTGCAGTCTTGACCTTAAGGTTTTTTAGTAACATACTGTCATAATACCAACTGATTTGGCTTCAGCTCTTTTACAATTACAAGGACCTGTTGTCTACCTACTAATATGGCCATTAATATGATTGTCACTGTTGGGATTCGTAAGAACCCTTGTATCTCCATATTTAATCTTTGTTTTTTCATAAATTCTTCATAAAGTCCCTATTTCTCCCGAAATAGGGACGTCACAGGGACTGTGTTGCACTGAAAGTGGTGAGGTCTGTGGGTTTTTATAAATATTTAACCAATGAAAAGAGCTTGTGACTAAATAACTACATTGGATTCATTGGAACACAGGTTCTTGTGACCGTGGTTGTTGTTGCTCACCCTGGTTTGTGATTTGGCATCTCCAGATTTTGCCCTCTCCTCCAGGATCTCAAAACTTAGCTCCTCCTCTGGCTCTGGAAACACAAGTCATTTACTTTATGGTCTGCAGTTGGTGACTCATAAGCAAGCCTTGTGGTATAACTGAGCAGAATAAATGATCTGTCATTTTGCGATTGACCTCTGTTCAGTTGTGTGGTTAATTAGGAATTTACCTATGGCAGCCTATACCTGTAGATGTCATTTGCATCAGCCATTCTTATTGTGTAAGCCTGACCAAAATGATGTAAAGGAGCATATTTTTCTTTGCAGATACATAACAAGTGAAAAGAATAAGTCAAACATCAACATTCTGAGCTTGATTCCTGCAGAAACCATTTAGCATGACAGCCACATTACCCCTTTTCTTCTCGCTCTTCACTGTACTTTTTAATTCATATTTGGGGGCGGCCATAGCTGAGTGGTTAGTGAACCCGCCTAGGGAACCAGAGGCCCTTGTTGCCCCAGGTTCGATTCCAGGCCAGGCCCGCATATGTGTCGATGAAATGAAATTTGTCCCTGAGCAAGACTCTTAACCCCTAATTGCTCACAGGTTCTCATTGGAAACAACAAGACCGCAAGGACTTTCATGAACGACCTGTTAAAAGGAATTATCCTTATCCTTATTTTAAAAAAAGTCATGCATGTCTTGATTTAGTCAACACCAAATCTATCAAGCACTGGCTCAAAAATATCCTGTAGTACTGTATATGCTCATTCAGATGGTCTACAGGCCTGACACCCTGGACGGTGCTGTGCCAGTATATAGTACAAGTGACTGCAACAGCGTACTGTATGTGGCGAGCCATTGCACAGCATGACTCAAGTGCTTCTAGAAACTGCTCCACTTTCTTTCTTGACCGGTGGCATTAACAGAGCTTTTTATGAATCTGTCTTACTTAAGGTTGTAGGCTTTGGCACCGTTTTCTCAACCGATGATTTAAGCGACCCACATTAAATACAAGCCTACCTATGGTAGTAGACAAAACAAATGTTTGTCATAGTTCTATAATATTATAGATCTTCATCATTTTCTTCATGTCAATGCCTACTGTGGCATGGCAGTTGTGTCAGCATGCCACAAGTTGGAGTGACATTTTACTTGTGTCTTAAACACATGGCTTGAAACCTCTCCAATGAGTACTTAAGTTTTCTTTTATGACAGGGATGGCAAGGCAAGAAGTATGATAACACTCAAAGGTTTAGTGATACTGGTGGTCTATCTATGTCTGTCCGTCACTAGAAGCAGTAGTATTCCTTTAATATTGGAATGTGTTTTTGCCCTGTTGCTCTGCCTGAGCCTTAAAATAACTGAGTTGGAAAAGGAGGTACTGTAGCACTTCAACAATGGCTGTGGAGTATTAAACAAAAAATCCAGTGAGCATATCCCCCCCAAAATAGTTTCAACAATATGAAGGCTTTGTTTCAAAACAGAGATGTGCTACTTTAAAATAACTTTGTTTTGCACAAAGTATCACCATGCTGCCCTTATGTAAGTAACACAGTACACTTGCACACACACGGCAGCACACACACATACATCCTGCTTATTTCTCCCATGCATCTTCATCAACTTTCCACGAGAGTAGAATGCAGCATGTTCATATAAATCAGGACACCAAGACACATATCACACAGGGAAAGGCCAAGGTTTACTTGTATCAGTTCTATATTTATACACATGTACAACATGTATTCCAAATTCAAATGCTGCAGTATTAGATTGCATAGTCTATTTGCATGTCTAGACACCAGTGCCAGAGATGTAACTAATTAAGATGCGATTCCCAGTGGAACTGAGAGTTCTCCTACAATGTGAACCTTACCAAGAGCATTTTGTCAGTGGAACTGGAGTAGTGGAGAAATTGCCTGTGGAAATATAGGGGTAAGAACAGGATTTTCTCCCTCAGTCAGCATTATAGGAGACAGGGAGAGGCTGCTTTTACATGTTGTGGTAAATGTCTAGGGTTGTCATGGAGACATGGCACATTCATGATGAGTCAGGGTAGGACGGTCGTGCAATGATTGGTGAGAAAGCAGGAAGTGGAAACCAGTACTGATTGTCTGGGGAATACAATTGCAGAAAGTATATGGATACAGTCTAATTTGTATGCATAATATGTGTATGTGTGTTGTGGGCACATGTCGTACTTCTGTCACCTGGTTCAGAAGCCGAAGTAGACCGCAGAGGGGAGGCAGCAGCTACAGCCGGGGGTCTGGAATTCTCTGTGGAAGCTGCATTGAGCTGAGACCTGCCCACCTGAGCGAAAGTCCTAACCGGACCCCGGAGAGGGGAGGCAGGAGGGGTGGAGAGCGCAGGAGAGGGAGGAGATAAAACAGGCGCAAACTGAGAAGATGTGGAGGGACTGGTAGGTGTGGCTGGTTTGGGTGTGGTGGGGGTCGATTTTGAGGTAATTGGAGATGGGGTTGGGGCAGACGAGCTGGTGAGGGTGCCAGGCGGTGATGGTTCCATATCTGAAAAATGGAAACGGACAAGTCACTCAAACCTGTGCTGCCTTCAATCATAACCTTTCAGAATATTTTAAAAACAACAATACTCAAATAAAACACAGACACCTGTTTAGACGGCTCGCCTCCTACAGAGCCACGCCACAAAACATGTCGTGGTGGTCTGGCCATAACATAGACCTGATCATGGACCCACAGCTTCAACTCTAAACGTGACTGACAGGACAGAGGGTGCAAGGGAGGAAAGCTGGGCCAGGAGGAGAAAGCAGAAGGGGAGAGACTACAGACTGTGCTTGTATTGGGACACATGAGGGGACACCAGTGTCAGTGCAGAGTGCACTGCACCTGTGTTGCACTGACAGCTGTCTTAGGGCAGCAGTCTTAGGCACACAATGTTTTACTTTCTTCTCCGCCTGCCAACAGTGAGTCACTCCACTCTCAGCATAGCTCACCACTTCTCCTTCATGGTGTCTTGTTTTTAAAAAATATTCCTCACAGTGTAAACAACCTATGAAATCGTGGTGTTGATAGCTTATTTGCATACTCTGCACTCAAATGGCACAAATACATGGCGGGTTGTTCAGTTTGTTTTGGTTTAAAAAATTGAACAGTGTGCCACTGTGTCACAAAGTGCAGCAGTCATCCAAACAGCTTTGCAGTCCCCGATGCTATACACAGTATCTGCATATATATATCTGCAGTCTGCACCTCAGGCGGTATCATTTTTTACTTTTCAGCCTATGCCTCGTATCCTGTTTTTACCCAATTTTAGGTAGTTTTAGTCAATGTTATGTTCATAAGGTGAGATGGAAATTTCCACTTTTCGAGGCACTTGAATATGCAGAGGTCCAGAAAATGTAAAGTGATGTTTAACCTTTAAAATGGATGCTGACAAAATATGTGCCATATTTTCCCATCAAAAGCACTATGGCGTGTTTCCATTGGGGTCAGTTGATCCCACCATGGGATGGATGGGGGCATGGGGCTATATTAAGACGGTGACCCACCTACAAACGTGACGTGCCCTACCCTCATAGCAGGGAATCCCCTCTGGCTAGCCCAGCAAGAAGAAGTTGCACTGACTTTGACATTACTAAGACATCCAATAATATTCAAACACAGGCCTGGAGGCTGGAGCTAACCCTATCTGTAATGGCAAGATGGCACGTTGATACAGCACTAATCACATAACATGTTTAGACTGTTCATGACAAGAGAACCCTAAACAGAACAGACAGTAGTGGTGGGTGAGGTGGCAGGTACACAATGTTCACCCATAATCTTGAACTTGGTGCTGCTAATGTTAGCACGAATCTCCTAGCATGTGTGTCGTTCGCTCACCTTTAGGATAAGTGGTGTACACCAGTGTATGTTTAGTCTGCTTAGTGAGAAATCTTCTAGGAAATATCCAAGTCCCCCTTCTATTCAAAGGCCTTTCTCATTCATGTCTTTGAGTTCTGAGAGCTGTGTGTACTGTGTATCAATGCACTGCCGCTGATGTGTATGTTAAACTGCACTAACTCCACAAGGCAAGTGGGAAGGTTTGTTAGCGGTGTTGCCATATTTTGCGAGAGAAATAAGCAACCAGGTCCATGAAAACAAGCCCAAATGTACCTGTTGCATCGGACATTTTAAAATACCAGATCTACAAGCGAGAATTTGTAGATCTGCGAATAGGCCACATGAGCACTAACCTACCTGTATATGCATCTGATATTCAAAAAAATCTTGAAAAGAATCTATAAATCTAAAAGATTAACACAAATCTGACAATATTTTCAGATGGGGGGTCCGTGGACAAATACATATTAATTTAATTTGGGGGTCCATTTGAAAAAGTTTGAGAACCACTGGTTTAAACATTAGGGAAAAAAAGCCCAAATAAGCAACTACACTTCAGAAACAAGCCCAAAAACCCGCAACCCACAAATACCAATGTTTACAAGCAACTTTACATAAAAACAAGCCAAAGGTCGCTTATAATAAGCGGACATGGCAACACTGTTTGTTTGCGGTTGTTCCACACCATGAAGACGCCCCCTTCGTATTCCTGACTTTGTGATTGGTCACAGCTGTGGCTTCTCATCGCTACATCATTTTGATTGGCCATCAAGACCAGAAGTGAACATTATACTTGCCAGCTCTTTTCCAGTCAAACATAGTCGAATATCGAAAACACTCTGTTTCAGCTCTATGCAGTCAAGCTGAATTAAATCTTTAATTAGTAGTGCGATGTCAAGACAATGTTTTATAATATATATTGCATGCTTCATTGACTAATTTGTTTCCTGAATACTTCTGCTTCAATATATATATATATGTTTTTATTTCAGACTTTATGTTTGGATCTATATATATCTCTTCATTCGATTGTGTGTGTGTGTGTGTGTGTGTGTGTGTGTGTGTGTGTGTGTGTGTGTGTCGCGCGCTCGCGCGTGCTCATTTGTGCGTGCATGTGTGGGAAGTGCGTGTGTGTATGTTATTCCTATGTCCACCAGTAGATGTCATCTAACTGTGAAGAATCGTGAATGTGCTCGCTATTTTATACATTGACTGCTTTGTGAAGCCAAGCAGGCATTTCAGAAAAGTATTATAATAGTGATGGTAGAGAAATAGATGAGCAGTTTGGAGGTGTACCAGTAGATAGGCTACTCTCTCGATCCAGCATAATTGGAGAAAATGATTCAGCTTGGCTATGATTTAAACCTAATATGTGGTCCTCAGGGTGATGGATTTCTATCATTCACTGCAGTCTGAATTTATTATCTATAGGCTATATCAGACCAAATAATGTTGTCCATGACAAAAATTGAAGATGGAAAAATGCATGGACATTAGACCCTTACACTTGTAGCTCTTTGCCCACATATATATTGAAAATCAATGATCGCATGAACCAGAACCAGCTAAATAAAGCCGAAACTGACACAATTATTTGGTGCAAGGAAGGAAGAAAGGCTTAGTGCTCACCTTGACTCCCTGTCTTTGAAGGCTAAAAAAGAAGAAAAGAAACATATTCACATCCAATTCATTACAACATCAGTCTATTATTATCATCATCAAATATATATCTTAAAGCATTATTGTGCAAACACGTCGTATTGCTTTTATCTCAACTTAAGTAAGTTAGACTATTGCAATAATGGTCTTCTTTCAGGTTGTTCCAGCTATTGGACAGCTACAGCTCATTCAGAATGCAGCAGCAGTACAGCACTATAGATTTCTAACAAGAACCAAGGAAGCTGAACACATTGCACCGATTCTCAGATCACTTCCAGTGTGTAATATACTGTAAGTGTTTTTTAAAACACATGATGATTAAGAGTCAGGAACATCTCAGGCCATCCAGAACAATTCGCTGCTAACTGTTCCCAGAATAAAGGTCGAGGCAGCATTTCATTATATGTAGCACAGTAGAAAAAATAAATCAAACAGTAAATAGAAACATGTCAGGGATATGCAAACATCAAAGATATCTACATATATACACATAGCATAGCTGAACTGTATGTACATGAGGTACACTTGGTAGATCCACAAAGCAGCATTGTACATGAGATAAAGTGCAAACAGAGTGTCAACGTATTGTCAGGTTCAACCACATAGTCCTCAAAGGGCTGTAACTTTCACAGGTAAAAGCCACATGGTAGATTCACAAGGAAAAGTGAAGTCCAAGGCCAGCCTGATGACAGGCGGTGGTCATGCCTTGTTCACCTGATGGAAGCCAGGTGGAAGCTGTTCAGAAACCTGGTGGTCTTGCCGTTAGTGGTCTTGACTCTACGGTAGGCCCTCTTGCCTGGCCGCGGACCTATCAGAGAACTTACTTCAATATTACTCCTCCCTCATCATACTCCCTCTCTGTGCTGTAAGAAATGTACAATTATGCTTGTGAGTTTGGAGAGGGCATAATCTACACTGAGAATCTTTCTGGTGTGTTTCTCATAGGAGCTCCTATTAAAGGCTGATTTATTCACCATATAGCCTACTGGTCTCGCTCTTTGTTGAAATTAGTTTAAGTTACACTGAAGATTGAAGATTTGTACAAAATAATGTAAAATGGTGAATTGTACAAGGGTCTGACCCTTGCGCATTGAGTCTCTGTGGTGTATGTCCCAAGCACTGTAATGGGTGGACGTTTTTTGCTGTCGAAGCAGCAGGACAAAGGTTCAACAGAAGGATAACTGCTCCTACACACTACAATGCTCCTGATGAGACTAATGCCATGTGTGAGATTAAGTAAATCCATGCAATTTGATCTGGGAGTGAGAGAAATGGGAAATTGGGAGACTAATTGCTGCAGGCACATTAAGGCACTTATGTAAATAGTTCCTGATGAATAGATTAACTCAATCCAGTTGAGAGGATAAGGGCCCTTTCCTGGTTTTCCTCTTTCTCACACATACACCTTGGAATCTATGTTAAGCAATCTGTCTTTCAAATGTACTTAAACCCGTGCTGGCAGACACATGCACTATTGTCTCCTTAAATGGGTAATGCAAGTCAAGCTGGAGCTTTTAAATGATGAGCTTGTTATCATTCAAATCCCTTTGATTATGCAAATCTTCCATTAAGTTTGTTAAGGTCATACTGTGACCCTCACAAATATGTTTAAGTGTTTTTGAAAGCACAAAACCACTAATGACATCATAATTCGTAATCGTATTTTCGTAATTTCCACATACCGTATGTTGGCTGAGCAGAAGAAAGATAAAGGCTCATACACATAGTGTACTGTACGTCTGTAAGAGACTTGTATAATACTCCTGAGTCCTGAAGAAGACAAGTTTACAATTGCACTTGACCTTTTTATTTTAGTACTCTATTTTATTTTATCCTTTATTTCTCCTTAGGCTGGCTTGTTCAGAGCCGGAAATGCCATCATAAATGGTATTGCCCCCATTTCAAATCATACTTTCCTGTCAAGCAGTCTGTATGACTATCGCTTTAAGGCTGCCAATAGAGGATATGCGCATGCTTAAAGTGAATGGCACATCGAGTGGCAAATCGAGTGGCAAAGAAACATGCAAAATGAGTTTAACATTGTTTAATGTTGTTCAATGCAATCAGATATGACTTTTCTGTTTGGATGCATGGGCTGTCAAGGTCAGAAAGTATTTTTTTGACACTCAGTAGGCATTCCTGCATAACTTCCGGGTTTGATGATGATGTCACACGCATATCCTCTATTGCCCAAGAGAGGTGTGCCACTGTGGACGGCGAAGGTGCAGAGGTGGCTTTCCAGTCCTTGACCAATACCTTCCTATCTAACATCAGGGCAGTCTGAATCCAGTCATTAAGGGAGGAAACACATAATTTAAAGTAGCAGGATCACCCAAACTAAACAGACAGAGTTAAACAGAGTTATTTCTAGTAATTTAAATATTTATGAATGAATAAAAAAAGAAAAAGCCTGTGAGACAATTTCCTTCAGCAGCACTTCCCTTGCGGTTACTTTGGAGAGAGAAGATTAAAGTTACACAACTCTATTACAGACAGTTGGTTCCTCAGCCCCTACTTCCTGTCTGTATTACCTCCAATACATTATCACTAATTCTCATAGAAAACACAGCTGCAGTTGTAGCAGCTTCCCCATCTCCGTCCATCTACGTAATCTTACATCTGGCAACAATTATCTAACAACAGCTTGTTTTACTCAGAGTACTGCAGTGTTGACAGACTACTACATGGCATTAGGTTCAGGACTGAATACACCAAATACACCATGTCCCCCTACATGCAGTGTGTCTGCATGCCCCATGTCCCTGTCTCTATAGGTAACAGGTCCCTCCAAACACAAGCCCTGCCCATGGTCTCCCCTGATGACGCGAATGACATAACGCACAGGAAGCAGACCTGAAGAAGAGGAGGTATGGTCAGTAACCATAGAAACTACAGTATGTAGGTTGCGTGGAACGGACACTGTGGAGAAGCCGTGCCTTTGTAAAAGCAGCACAACATCTATCCAAACCTTTGATTACTTCATAGACCATATTGTTTCAGTGATATATTCTGAGATTGTCGCATGAAGTTAATGCCTATTTGTGAATCCAGGAAGTGAGACCATCATGTTGATATTGCTCTGTTGACTCTCCAAGAAGGGGAACTCCTATATTCCCTTGTCAGTTTGTGACTCCTTCTTATGTTGCCAGCCTTCTCCGTATTGATTGTTGACTGGGATAACATCCCCAGTCTTACACAAAGGGGCGTTACTTCAAAATGTTCTAAGCTGTTTCCTATTCTGAGGCACTGGTCTGGATGCATAGAGGAAGGGGAGGAGGACGATTAAGATATTGAGAAGATAATGATGCCACATGAAAGTTTCCCAATGCATCTCAATCAATTAATCAATCTCACAGATCACCAGCTCTGGATTTATGCTTGTTTGTGAATCTGTTCTTTCAGGCTTAATTTTTCCCTCCGTTTGTATGATAAATATGACACCTCTATCCAAAGAGATGATGGGGAATAGACGTCACAATGTCTACACACACACACACACACACACACACACACACACACACACACACACACACACACACACACACACACAGAGATGCCTGTATCTGCCAGGGCCACATACACGTGAGCACAACAGCAAAACTAACAATAACTGTCACGCTGTAGGCATAGTCTTTCTACTTTAGTTCCATTAGGCAACGTGTATTATGATTCAGTGTGGGCGTTATAATAGTGTATTTGTAGAGTAAAGCCCTGGACTGTCTAACTAATGGAACTCTCAATGACAGTATTTCCATATAATTCCTCAGGTATTACTCAGAACTCTAAATGCATGCCAAACTGAAATGTACTGTTGCATGTTTTGGATATTGTTTTTAGGGAACGGACATGGAATATCAGACTCAGACTTTTGTAGACTGATGAATAGGATGAGTCATGCCTGGTAAGCTTAATTACCTTCATATGAAAGAGTTACGTCACTCCTGGCAAACCCACAACCAAAGGACTTGGGTTTACACATTGGAAAATAGGACAGCGTCTGTCCTCAGAATTTGAGTTCTGAGTTGAGCAACAGATTAAGTTTATGTGGTTTGTACGTGTATCTGTGTGTGTGATGTTTGTGTATTTTTGTACATGAATGTATGAGTTTGTGTGTGTTTCTAATAAATCCGTTATGTGGATAAAGGGAGCTAGCATTGCAATCCTTATTTGATAATCATTCATGTCCCCTATGAATACCATAGACCACTCTATATTATTAGTTGTCTCCGCCAGGCCGAAGGCGTGGCCGAGACTATGTTTTCGCCCGTCTGTCCGTCCTTGTGTGTGTGTGTGTGTGTGTGTGTGTGTGTGTGTGTGTGTGTGTGTGTGTGTGTGTTCGTCCTTCCGTCTGTGTACAGCTAATCTCCGGCACCATTGGCCAGATTGGTGTGAAACTTTGCACACACACTCCATGGAGGCCCCAAATCTTTCACATCAGCCTGTTATAGCACCACCAGGAGGCCGATGTTTGCAAAACAATGTTTTTCATATTACTCCTACAGATTTTGTCCAAACATCACGCAAATCAGTACACATTATCTCTATAGTCATGTGATCAAGATTGATCTGTCCGATTTTTCATATTGCATCCTGATTGGCTAAGATTGGCTTCCAAAGTTTGCAGGAGTAGCCTGTTTTGAACAAAATTACTCAAATCATGAATGCAGCGCCCGATTGCCGTGAAACATTGCTGGCCCACAATAAGCTACCTGCCCTGGCTCCTGCTCATTTTCTAGTTTAATTTTCTAGGAGCACATTTTCTAGTTTAATCTGCTATTCTCATGAATATTAATTAAAACAGTGGCTGCTCATACCAAACTTTATTGTAGGTGTAGAGCCACAGATCTTGACTAGTATTTTTTTTTTGTTATCAATTGTTTTTATTCATCATATCACAACAGCAGTACAATTATGCCAGTATACATAGGTATACATAGAAACAAAACAAAACAAAAACAAGATACATATACATACAACAATACACAACTTAAAACAACACAACAAAGGATAAAGACAAGAAAATAATAAGCAACCTGTCCTGACCTGTAATCCTAGATGAGCACTGCTTTTCTTTGTAAGCTTTTAGAATACAGGCATTCTCTTCATTTACATCTCCCGTGGCTTACATCTGCAGTAACATGATCACCTGAGTCTCATCAGATGCTGAGAGCAATTTCTTCATTTGAGGCAGAGAAGTCACATGGGCTGACCACATGGTTATCACAATTAGACATACTGTAGAAACAAATGATTCCTTTTCCCCCTTTTCCTCCATAAAATGATCCTTCTGTTCTTGCTGTAGGCTATTCTTGTTGTTGGGAACATGGTACAAAAAGAAACTCGTGAAATCCAACACTGGCTTAAAAAGTACCTCAGGTGAAAACCCATAAACAGAAGCACACCCATTAACCAGCGCACACGCGCACACACACACACACACACACACACACACACACACACACACACACACACACACACACACACACACACACACACACACACACACACACACACAGTCTCTTCTGTTCTTAGGTTAATCTTCACTAACAAAACACAACTCACACATCCAGCCCCCCCTCCTTCACTCTCTCTCTCCACACCATCCATCCCTCATTCATCTTATCAGTCTATCTGTGAGTCTGTGTGCTGGCCTCAGCAGTAATCACTACCAGGGGCTGCATACCAATACTCTAAAGTGGCCGCCATTCCTTGTCTCCTCTCCTATAAAAAATAATAAAAATAGAATAAACTTAAATATTACAGTATGTATATGGAATGCCTACAAGGACTCCAATTTGGCACGTGCTATTGGCACCAGGGAACGAATGTAGAGGAGGTGAGATGGATAACCCTTCATTAGACTCATCCTCTCCTATATCCTAGGCCAAGCCCTGCAGCGGTAGAATGCATATGCTGCAGCCGTGAAGTGCAGTGATGTGTGTGGTGGTGCCTGAATGCCATGCAGTCAGGCACAGTGTAGTGAGGCAGAGACAGGCAGCTGGGCGTGAGTAATTCATCCCCCACAATCTGGGTCATACTCGCCAGATACAACTTTACTATGCACTCTTCTATATTTGTCATATCACTTTTCAACATACTTTTGTTATATGCCATGTCACATTGGCCTAGCCCATTAAAACCGGGAAAGCATCTGTGTCATTTTAGATTTTAGCGTTGGCTATTCAAAAATAGCAGATATACAAGCTCACAGCGCGTCACTTCGTGCATCTGCTATTTTTGAACATTTTTGAAAAATCTTGAAAGTGTGAGAGCTACTGATTTAGAAGACATTTGTAGAATCGGCCTCAGGTCTTATTGGGCTAGATACTGATGAATTTAGAAACTCTGCACACCATTTTCTTTGATGCATATTTGCAGCAGTTGCACATATTGACAATATTGTAGGAGGATGTAGGAAGTAACTCATCATCTCTGTCTCTCTCTGTGTCTCTCTCTCTCTCTCTCTCTCTCTCTCTCTCTCTCTCTCTCTCTCTCACACACTCTCTCTCTGTTTATCAATCTGAAGGTCTCTCTCACTCTTTTGATCTGCTCTGTACCAACCATACCACCAAACGCAATGACGACACGCGTTCCTCCTCCAGCACCGTGTGCACGCATTCACCGTGCGCGGTGTCATTCTTGAACACGCAGTCAGGTGTCGCGCTTCTATCACGCTACCGGCGACGCCCGGCTTTTCCCCACGTCCACGTAACAGCAGCACTCGCATCCATAGGCTGCTCGCTTTTTTCATCCGTGGGTGAAAATTTGCCAGGTGACGTCGTGTGTGGGCGTGGACGAATATGTCAGCGTGCACAAGAGGAGAATATCTTGAATCTATAGTTTTGAATGAGCGCCACCACGATTTGTGGATAATAATCATGGCAACATAATATTTTGGCCGCTTTTGTTGTACCGTTAAAAGCGCAAAAAGTTGAGTGTAATGGGCATGTTTGAAATGGCACGGCATCTGTAGGTGCTTTCATGACATGAGGTGTTCAGATCCAAGCCCAGCCTCCCTGGATCTGAAGCAACATTTCAACCTCTGTCCAAGAACTGTCTTCTGATCCACTGGACCTCCGTTTGATTTGAGGTAAGTAAGTTCATTTACTCATTATTGAAAGGAGAGTGACTTAAAACAGACATCGTTGATGTTAAAAAACGCGACGGGCTATAATAGCTGATGCATCTCAGTATCCGGGGTAAGATAACAGTTTAATCCGTTTGCAACCTTTTAGCGCTTGGTGGTGACTGTGTGGCTTGACATGTGGTTCTCTTGCAGTTGAGTAAAGATAGAACGAGATTCACGGATTCGCAACAGATTCGCTAGGGACCGTCTACAAAGTGCAACACCCAAAGTGAAAAAAATCAATAACTTAATTTATAGGCAAAGTATCATCACCAAATTCACACCACACATCGATGGCACACTTATGGTTGTACTACAACATTTATTTAATAAAATAAATAATTTAATTACTTTTGTTGATTTTTTAAGAGGAATTTTGCTCAATAGCTTACCATTTATGAAGTGTAGGATCATGAAAATCCCTATGAATACTAAGGGGCTCCCCGATGTCATACTACAGCAATTAGTTTGTTACATTTTCAATTTGTTCAATTTTGGTGAATTTTTATGTGCAATTTTGGTCAATAGCTTAACACTTATGAGATGTAGGACCATGAAATTCTATTCCACCACTAGGGGGCTCCTCAGAGTCATACTACAGCAATTAGTTTGGTACATTTTAATTTTTTTTAAATTTTGTTGAATTCTTATGTAATTTAGTGATTTTTATGATGAATTTTGCTCAATAGCTTAACACTTATGGGATGTAGAACCCTGAAACTCCATATCACCACTAGGGGGCTCCCCAGAGTCATACTACAGCAATTAGTTCGGTCAAATTTCATTTCGTTTAATTTTTGTGAATTTTCAAGTGTAATTTTGCTCAATAGCTTAACACCTATAGGATGTAGAACCATATAACTCCATATCACCTGTAGGGGGCTCCCCAGAGTCAAACTACAACAATTAGTTTGGTAAAATTTAAATTTGTTTAATTTTGGTGAATCTTTATGTAATCTATTGATTTTTATGTGGAACTTTGCTCAATAGCTAAACACTTATGAGATGTAGGACCATGAAACTCCATATCACCACTAGGGGGCTCTCCCAGGTCATACTACAGCAATTAGTTTGGTAACATTTCAATTTGATTCATTTTGGTGAATTTTCAAATGCAATTTTGCTCAATAGCTTAAAACCTATAGGATGTAGGACCATGAAACTCCATAACACCTGTAGGGGGCTCCCAAGAGTCATACTACAGCAATTAGTTCGGTCAAATTTCATTTTGTTTAATTTTGGTGAATTCTTATGTAATCTAGTGATTTTTATGTGGAACTTTGCTCAATAGCTTAACACTTATGAGATGTAGGACCATGAAACTCCTTATCACCACTAGGGGACTCCCCAGAGTCATACTACAGCAATTAGTTCGGTCAAATTTCATTTCGTTTAATTTTGGTGAATTTCTATGAAATCTAGTGATTTTTATGTGGAACTTTGCTCAATAGCTTAACACTTATGAGATGTAGGACCATGAAACTCCTTATCACCACTAGGGGACTCCCCAGAGTCATACTACA
The DNA here is from genome assembly GCF_963454915.1 of Gymnoscopelus microlampas. Classification (NCBI taxonomy): domain Eukaryota; kingdom Metazoa; phylum Chordata; class Actinopteri; order Myctophiformes; family Myctophidae; genus Gymnoscopelus; species Gymnoscopelus microlampas. Next base: position 25,868,686 of record NC_139955.1, read on the forward strand.
GCAATTAGTTTGGTCAAATTTCATTTCGTTTAATTTTGGTGATTTTTTATGTAATCTAGTGAATTTTATGTGGAACTTTGCTCAATAGCTTAACACTTATGAGATGTAGGACCATGAAACTCCTTATCACCACTAGGGGACTCCCCAGAGTCATACTACAGCAATTAGTTCGGTCAAATTTCATTTCGTTTAATTTTGGTGAATTTCTATGAAATCTAGTGATTTTTATGTGGAACTTTGCTCAATAGCTTAACACTTATGAGATGTAGGACCATGAAACTCCTTATCACCACTAGGGGACTCCCCAGAGTCATACTACAGCAATTAGTTTGGTCAAATTTCATTTCGTTTAATTTTGGTGAATTTTCAAGTGCAATTTTGCTCAATAGCTTAAAATCTATAGGATGTAGGACCATGAAACTCCATTTCACCTCTAGGGGACTCCCCAGAGTCATACTACAGCAATTAGTTCGGTCAAATTTCATTTCATTTAATTTTGGTGAATGTTTATGTAATCTAGTGATTTTTATGTGGAACTTTGCTCAATAGCTTAACACTTATGAGATGTAGGACCATGAAACTCCTTATCACCACTAGGGGACTCCCCAGAGTCATACTACAGCAATTAGTTTGGTCAAATTTCATTTCATTTAATTTTGGTGAATGTTTATGTAATCTAGTGATTTTTATGTGGAACTTTGCTCAATAGCTTAACAATTATGAGATGTAGGACCATGAAACTCCTTATCACCACTAGGGGACTCCCCAGAGTCATACTACAGCAATTAGTTTGGTCAAATTTCATTTCGTTTAATATTGGTGAATTCTCAAGTGCAATTTTGCTCAATAGCTTAAAACCTATAGGATGTAGGACCATGAAACTCCATATCACCTCTAGGGGGCTCCCCAGAATCATACTACAGAAATTAGTTCGTCGAATTTCATTTCGTTTAATTTTGGTGATTTTTTATGAAATCTAGTGATTTTTATGTGGAACTTTGCTCAATAGCTTAACACTTATGAGATGTAGGACCATGAAACTCCTTATCACCACTAGGGGACTCCCCAGAGTCATACTACAGCAATTAGTTTGGTCAAATTTCATTTCGTTTAATTTTGGTGAATTTTCAAGTGCAATTTTGCTCAATAGCTTAAAATCTATAGGATGTAGGACCATGAAACTCCATATCACCTCTAGGGGGCTCCCCAGAGTCATACTACAGCAATTAGTTCGGTCAAATTTCATTTCGTTTAATTTTGGTGAATTTTTATGTAATCTAGTGATTTTTATGTGGAACCTTGCTCAATAGCTTAACACTTATGAGATGTAGGACCATGAAACTCCTTATCACCACTAGGGGACTCCCCAGAGTCATACTACAGCAATTAGTTCGGTCAAATTTAATTTCGTTTAATTTTGGTGAATTTTTATGAAATCTAGTGATTTTTATGTGGAACTTTGCTCAATAGCTTAACACTTATGAGATGTAGGACCATGAAACTCCTTATCACCACTAGGGGACTCCCCAGAGTCATACTACAGCAATTAGTTTGGTCAAATTTCATTTCGTTTAATTTTGGTGAATTTTCAAGTGCAATTTTGCTCAATAGCTTAAAATCTATAGGATGTAGGACCATGAAACTCCATATCACCTCTAGGGGGCTCCCCAGAGTCATACTACAGCAATTAGTTCGGTCAAATTTCATTTCGTTTAATTTTGGTGAATTTTTATGTAATCTAGTGATTTTTATGTGGAACCTTGCTCAATAACTTAACACTTATGAGATGTAGGACCATGAAACTCCTTATCACCACTAGGGGACTCCCCAGAGTCATACTACAGCAATTAGTTCGGTCAAATTTCATTTCGTTTAATTTTGGTGAATTTTTATGTAATCTAGTGATTTTTATGTGGAACTTTGCTCAATAGCTTAACACTTATGAGATGTAGGACCATGAAACTCCTTATCACCACTAGGGGACTCCCCAGAGTCATACTACAGCAATTAGTTCGGTCAAATTTCATTTCATTTAATTTTGGTGAATGTTTATGTAATCTAGTGATTTTTATGTGGAACTTTGCTCAATAGCTTAACAATTATGAGATGTAGGACCATGAAACTCCTTATCACCACTAGGGGACTCCCCAGAGTCATACTACAGCAATTAGTTCGGTCAAATTTCATTTCGTTTAATATTGGTGAATTCTCAAGTGCAATTTTGCTCAATAGCTTAAAACCTATAGGATGTAGAACCATGAAACTCCATATCACCTCTAGGGGGCTCCCCAGAATCATACTACAGAAATTAGTTCGTCGAATTTCATTTTGTTTAATTTTGGTGAATTTTTATGAAATCTAGTGATTTTTATGTGGAACTTTGCTCAATAGCTTAACACTTATGAGATGTAGGACCATGAAACTCCTTATCACCACTAGGGGACTCCCCAGAGTCATACTACAGCAATTAGTTTGGTCAAATTTCATTTCGTTTAATTTTGGTGAATTTTCAAGTGCAATTTTGCTCAATAGCTTAAAATCTATAGGATGTAGGACCATGAAACTCCATATCACCTCTAGGGGGCTCCCCAGAGTCATACTACAGCAATTAGTTCGGTCAAATTTCATTTCGTTTAATTTTGGTGATTTTTTATGTAATCTAGTGATTTTTATGTGGAACCTTGCTCAATAGCTTAACACTTATGAGATGTAGGACCATGAAACTCCTTATCACCACTAGGGGACTCCCCAGAGTCATACTACAGCAATTAGTTCAGTCAAATTTCATTTCGTTTAATTTTGGTGAATCTTTATGTAATCTAGTGATTTTTATGTGGAACTTTGCTCAATAGCTTAACAATTATGAGATGTAGGACCATGAAACTCCTTATCACCACTAGGGGACTCCGCAGAGTCATACTACAGCAATTAGTTCGGTCAAATTTCATTTTGTTTAATATTGGTGAATTCTCAAGTGCAATTTTGATCAATAGCTTAAAACCTATAGGATGTAGGACCATGAAACTCCATATCACCTCTAGGGGGCTCCCCAGAATCATACTACAGAAATTAGTTCGTTCGAATTTCATTTCGTTTAATTTTGGTGAATTTTTATGTGGAATTTTGCTCAATGGCTCAACTCTTATGAGATGTAGGACCTTGAAACTCCTTATCACCACTAGGGGACTCCCCAGAGTCATACTACAGCAATTAGTTTGGTAAAATTTCATTTCGTTTAATTTTGGTGAATTTCTATATGGAGCTTTGCTCAATAGCTCAACACTTATGAGATGTAGGACCATGCAACTCCTTATCACCACTAGGGGACTCCCCAGAGTCATACTACAGCAATTAGTTTGGTAAAATTTCATGTGCGCATTTGCGGTCTGCACTAACCATTAATGTCATATAAGAGCTTATAAATATTACCATGGCAACATAAATGACTATGTTATGTTATGACTTGTTTCTAAGCATTATTGTTATTCACTAACAGGGTCATTCTGTTCTATATCCCAAGTCCTCTATATCCCTAGTCCTCTTCTTGTTGAACATCTTTTGTGGTATCAAGACCTTGTTCTCTCTGAGTAGCTAATGTCCACAAGGCCTCAGTGATGTATGGTTATCCCCAAGTGCATTATCTACCCAATGGCATCGAATGGCATCTAAGTCTTATTTAAACTTAAATGTCCAATGTAGAATTACTTGTATATGTATTTGTGGCCTGCAGTGCCTTCATTTATACATCCATCCATACATCTGCTTGTCATGAGTAAAAGAGTGCTTGCATAGCACATTGAGAGAAGACAGGCGAAGTTCCCCATGTCATAAAGGGACATGAGGATTACTGACTGTCTTGTGCTAACATGGCCTGCTATTCTTTTTCCACCTCTTGATAATGGTCAACATCTTCTGAACATACACACAGAAACTCTGGGGAACGGGTCCCTGGAAGTGGAGTTAGTGGCAGGCCTTACTGGGGACGTGCACCTGAGTCAGCCCAGTGTTAGTTACAATTGCACTGATGTGACACAGACCAACACCAAGGGATGAGGAGGAGAAGAGAGATTAAGGGGAAGGGTCCTTGTTTATTATGAAAACCTCTAGATCTTGTCTGTCTGTCTGTCCGTCCGTCCCTCCATCTGTCAAGGCAACAAAACCCGTTGCCATATGAGTCAGAGTGATGTCGGTATTGTTTTATTACACGAAACCTGATGTTACATGATTATTACACCTTACTGTAACTTATTTTGTATCATTACTCACCCTATACCTTTTCATTACTAATATTACAGCACAACTCTAATACATCTGATTTGGTTTATATAGTGTGGTGCACATTCATTTAGGTTGAATAATTGAATTATGGCAAGATAAGAACTTCAGGACAGATTCAGAGAGTAATAGACCCAAGGCCAATATTGACTAAACATGACCTTTATTTAGAACAAATGTCTTTGATACTTTGTGTAAATTAAAACAGGTGACATGATTGTGCCATGGTAACAGATGCATTTGTAGACATCATAAACATGGACTTAGTCTCTTAGATCATCTTTCTCATCTGAAAAGGCTTTCATGTTTCAAAGTACGTATATCCCTCCGTTACCGTACAGATTTTGTTACTTTGGGTGACCCCCACCTCTGATCAGGCTCCTGGTGTAATGCTATACATATAAGGTACTGCCTGGCTGGCCCTGCTAACCTTTTATGTCTGTGTATGGTACTACATGTTATTTATGAATATGGTATGGATGCCCAATGGCGACAGTACTTAATATGGGTCAGTATCATGACATGCTACTCACCATGATATATGATACCAACATAACCCTGACTTAGATACTGATGACATTTTCTTTCCAATATGAACTTACCTTATGAGCGGGTTAGCAATTTTCTTAATATGACTATGCAACATTACACTATGTTTACAATTTTATTATGAAATTAGTATAACATTGAGTAGATTAGCGTTATTAATCTAAATGCATTAGATGGGATCGTATTAGGACCCAGTAATCTAAAGCACGGTTCCCTAACGTATTAAAGTGAATGAATGTAAACAGCCCACAAGGCTTAAACAAGGAAAATCACATAATTTCCAGGTATGCACTGTGAGCTTTTATATAGTATCCTGTAGATCAACTATTTACATACATTTACAAGACTGCTATGTAAGCAGTAAGCAAAGACTTTTTATAACGTCAAACCAAAATGTGTTAACCTGCTCTGTCAAGCAATTTCATAATCAACAACAATCAACATGACAACATTTCTTTCATGCCTACCAACTTTATTATTCAAATCCAGGGTCAGGGTAATTGTAAAGCATAGATTGCTCCATAAACGGCCTTAAACATGGTCATGGAAAGAACGTCCATCATTGTAAAAACAGTCCAAACTGCAGTATCCAGCCAAATCGTTCTCGGAGACAAATTTGGTGTATTGTCCCCTTTTCCCTTGTCCCCCCTGGTAGCCTTCCATGTCCTTGTACCTTCTGTTGCAGTGCCGGCAGTATCCAATTGTACATGGCCTCCTGTGTTTCTGATTGAGGTGGTCCCAGGTTATCCCCAAACCTGAGAAGTCAAGAACAGTAGCACTCATATAAAAAACATAGGTTACGTCGCAAGAAATGGATGCTCAAGGTAGGGTCTCCTTAGCCACCTAGACCGACTCCCAACCCATTCTATGTCTAAGTGTTTTGAGAAAAATTGTTACGACTTGACACTTTAATCAAATAGAATGGAAAGTTATGGGTTGTTATTTTTTTCCCTGCAGCGGCCAAAAGAAAAAGGTCTGCCCAAAAATACATTGGTAATGAAAATGGCACGTCTGCATTTGTTTGCTAAATAACTCCAAACAAGAAATGCATCCAGTTCATTGAGACCATCAGTGATGCGGAATCATTCTGGAAGGTGTGTAGCAACTCATAATGTAATAATGGCTCATAATGTAATAAGGGCTCATAATGTAATAAAATAAATGTAATAAAAACTCATAATGTAATAATCAGCTCATAATGTAATAAAAAAGGACATTATTACATTATGACATTCTATTACATTATGAGTTTCCTATGTGAAGGTTCTTAATGTAACACATTATTAGGCTACATTGTTACATTATAGAAAAATCCGTTATTACTTTATGCGCTCATCTTTTTTATTACATTATGAGCTGATTATTACATTCTGAGTTTTTATTACATTTTTTCTTATTACATTATGAGCCTTTATTACATTATGAGCCATTATTACATTAAGAGTTGCTACAAGGTGCGAGGTTTCACCCTCACGCAGGGTTTTGCTTTGATGGTGTCGACTTGGACACCTGTCACAGCATCCTTTAAAGACATCAGTCACCATGCAGTTTCATACAATGAAAACTTGACTTTCTTATTCAAAGACGCAATAAAGCTAAAGAAAATCAATGCTTGTGACTGTGCGTTCCATTATCTATAGTTTATAGTTTATACATCCAGAAAAGATAAATTGTTTTACTGGAGGGCACCACTCCATAAATTCATTTCGATGGTCTTTTGGGGTTACTCTAGATGAATTAATACTGCAAATAAGAACTAGCTTGCTTGTCCTTTTGGCAACCCAAATAATTATGGTCGATACCTTTATTTGTTGAGTTTGTCCACACATCTAAACAAGAGAGATAGAACTTACTGTCAAGCCAGGCAAAGTGAGCTTTCTGCAAAAAGCTCTCCTGTCCCACCACTTCCCAGAATCTTCGGCAAGTCAGAGCCAGGGTTCGGATAGCGGGGTCTCCTCCCTCGTGCACAACATGGAGGAAGATCATACGTAAAATCTCTACAGGCAGCTGTGGAAACAGAGAGCTTCATTACATAATCTACTTCAACTAAAACTTCTCCAGCATCAATTTATAATGGGTCAGGTGTCAACTATATTTGTTTTGGCCACCTAAATTGAGTTGAGGTGCATACTGTTCCAACTGATCATCCAAGACATGTTCTAATAATCTGAGTCATCTATGGTACACCAAATAACTTTAGTTATACGTATGTTAATCAATACCTCTCCGTCTAATGGATGATCTCCATGTATGGAGATATGAGCATAATACTGTGAGACCTTTGTTTACTAACGCACTGATGAAAAGTTAAAGGGTGGGTGAAATTTAGGGTGTCACAGTAGTCACAGTATAACTACGTACTTTTAATATGCCTTGAGCTGTTCCCTCTGCCTCTTCGTATTCTGGTTCTTGAAACTCCATGCTTTCATTTGCTGGACTGGTTAAGAGAAGGTTACATGTTGTATTGTTGTAATTACACTTGTACTGGTGTTATGTAGATCTTGTGATCATGTCCTTGTCTATGTCTTGTTCATGTGATTTTACCTTCTGCCCAATTTTGGACACAATAACCCTGACCTTGATAACAGGGTCTACTCCCAGGCAGGGAGCCACACAAAGACCCATACCTTGGACGGTCTGGTACCACTCAGAAATAGATAATAAACGGCTACTTAAATCAGAAATCCTCACATCAGATTGGCTATTCTTGTACTCCTGGATTCACCCATAATAAACCTACCGATTGTGAGGGAAACAGCTGGTGCACAAGACACATTGCCATGGGATGTTTTCCTCTGGAATTTGTGCCTCCTCCATTCCCAGGCAATGTGTGTGGTACCATCTGTCACAGGTATCACATTGAACCTGCCAAAAAATATAAATGAAAAACACAGAAATGTGAAAAGAACGTCTAAAAGGTATTACAAGATGCAGCATGCACTACCTTCATTCTTCGTATTTCACTCCACATTTGCTATTTACTATGTTTATTCCATACTACATTCAGGTTTATCAAGTAATTTATAATTGCTAATTAAAAAGTTTAATATTATTCTATACTAAATCATCTTGTACTATCCCATACTTTAGCTCTTGTCCCTTGTCTCCCATGAGTAATTCATTAATGGCCAGTCTAAAACAGTGGTTGTGTTTCGCAATTCTGCTTACAGCAGAAAAACGAGTTGGGAGCAGAATTCCTCCAAGAAATTACAAAACAGCGGTTAAATATGTAAACCGAATATCTCGACCATTTCACGCCAGGTACCAAATAAAAATAGATATGTCTCTCAAAGTGCCACCATCATCATCAGACAGATACCTTTATTATGCCTAGGGGGAAAGACAGTAGCTCAGAGGCAGCAATGGAGGTTACTTGTACAAAGTAATATGATACAGAAAAAAAAAAAAAAAACTGACTGTACAAGCAAATACAGTAGCAACTGCACTCACCCAAATCACATTGATGGCCTCCTTGGGCACATCATGGTCACCACAATAGGAGCAGAAATTCTTTTTGGACACTGAAAGAGACACGTTGAGTTTGCCATTGGTTAGGTTAAAATGGTTAGTTCACGTTTCTTTTTACAAAAAGCTGTATGAAATACTTGCCGTTAATAAAGTGGTTGCAAATATTTTAAACTATTCCCAGAGTCCCGTGGTTGGAGTTCTGCTCCGTTTCTCATTAATATAAAGTAGTTCCGATGGGGCGGGGGTCATTTGGCCAGAACCCAAAATTAAAAATAGATTAATCCACAAAACTAGTGTTATTTGTATCGTGGACCTATTTCTAACCTAAAGTGCTGTCTTCGTTCTGATCTGCTAACTGCAAAGCGCCTCTTTTGGGGGGGAATACGCTGCAGTGGTGTAGTGATAGAGCTCACCAGTCGTGACATCATACTGCTGTTAGCCGGGTTCCAACAGATTCTAGTTGCATTGAAACTGTTATAGGGAAATCTTAGATCGCCTAATATAACAACTGTGTTCCAAACACAAACAAATCATCCACTCGTGCCTGTGAGGATGGGTGGCTTTGCTTCATTTATGATATTCATTCACATTATATATAGGCTGTTTCTGGCTAATTCTGCAGAAAAAAGTCAGAAACTAAACGTCTGGGTTTTAAATCACTGTTCATGGAAAATGTAGTCCAGTCGAGAGGATGGTGAGTCTGTGTTTGGAACACAGTTGTTATATTAGGCGATCTAAGTTTTCCCTATGGCAGTTTCAATGCAACTAGAATCTGTTAGAACCCGGCAAACATTGCCATCGAGTGGTATGACGTCACGCTGGAGAGGTCTATACTGGTCACCAAAAATAGTAGCATGTGATATTTCTGATGAACAAAACTAGCACCATATGTTAGAAATAGTTCAACAGTAGAAATGATGTGAGATTTTTGGATTCATCTATTTTTAATTTTAGGTTCTTGGGCCCCAACGAATCAACCAGAACTACTTTATATCAATCAAAAACTGACCAGAACTCTGACCACAGGACTTGGCGAATCATCTAAAATATTTTCAACCACATTATTAATGGCAAACCTTTAAGGTGTTAAACAGAATATTTTTTTTATGGGAACAATACCTGATCCCCTAAGTATTTCTGCTCCCATCTCTCTTCTTATAAGATTTTGGCCGTCTTTAGATGGATCAATGTCCAACATTTGGGGGATGTTGGGAAAGTCCCTCACTACTTGCTTTGCCATCTGTCAGGAGGGAAAGTAACACATATACTTTGTATGATCTGGACCGTAACTCTAGGTGTTGTAAATTTATTGTAGACATTTTTATAGAATCACCTGCATTACAAATGCTCCACAGCTCGTGCCATCTTCCTGAAAGGAGTGAGGAATCTGGCCGGGTTTCCATTTAATGGTCACCCAATCCTCCTTTCCATAACAGTTCCGGCGCATCTTGAAGTACTGCCTACAGTTTTTGAAGTATCATTTGTTATTATATTTTACATTATTGTTTTATTTCTATGTATACTTTTTAATGCCATAAGCTATTTATTATTACCCAAATTTGTTGCAAGCACACTTTGAGTCCTCCAGTTCTTTTCCTCCTTCTAGTGGATCCACAACAAATATTGTTTTGGAGATGGCATGGAGATACTGTATGGAAAAAGTATACAATAATTTCAAGCTGTAAAATTGGTTCATCAGGAATGGGTTCAACAAGATTAAAAATGCATGTGTGTGTGTGTGTGTGTGTGTGTGTGTGTGTGTGTGTGTGTGTGTGTGTGTGTGTGTGTGTGTGTGTGTGTTTTATGGAAATATGTTGACATTTCTTGATTGGAGCCAATAACTAGGTTTATTCGTGAAGAGATAGCCATGTCATATTGAATAGTATGTTGTCATCTATTTTCCAATTTTTATTACGAGAATAATTACCCTAACCCAACACAAGTAGTCAAAGGAAAGACAACACCTAGTGTTCATGTATAACACAGTTATAATGTAAAGTGTTTGCCTCAAAATGTACTTCATTCATTTATTTACTAGTTAATTTAAATATAGAAATTATATTTGTTTTAACATGCATTAAACACTATAGATACTGTCTTAAAGCCATACTACAGCGTAGTTTGGTATTATACTTTAACCACACTACTTATTTGTCATACAGACTTGATCTAGAGGGGAAAACAAAGACAAAAACACATCATGTATAGCTTCACAACACATATTGTTAGCTTGAAGATCCTCAGCCCACAGGGGTCATATCTGTGCCCAGGGGTTGAGAGGGAGAGTTTTACCCCGGGTGATGCATCCACATTTGGGTAGTTATCTACTTACGACAAACTTCCAGTGAACATTGTCCTGGTTCAAAAACCCAATGGCTCCGTCATAGTCATCGAATGAAACCTGTCAAAATGCATATAAACATCAATTTCGATTTGAAATTCAAAGAAGCATAGCTGAGATGTCATGTTAATAGTGTATATCAACCAGTCACACAGATTAGACTACAGTACTATTACTTTATTATACTCCTCCAATGCTACACTACTACAATCCGGCAACATAGATCACACTATAGTCATATTAATTTATTACACTCCTACAATACTGCACTACTACAAACAGTCACATAGATGACACTACAGTATTATTAATCTATTACACACTTACAATACCGCATTACTACAACCAGTCACATAGATATTAATTAGATTAGATATTAAGACATAATATTAATCTTATTGCAATCCTACCATAGTGCTACAACCACAAACTTCGATTACACAACAGTAATAATAATCTAACACACTCCTACAATACTGCACTACTCCAACTGGCCACACAGATAAGATTATACTATATTAATATGTATTACACACATTTCCAGGGACATGAAGGTGTTAACAAACTGCACTTTCCGATATTTCGAGCACAATACTAATTATGTAGATTAAACTATGAAAGTGTTTTAAACAATGAACTCACACTGTGTAAGCTTTGTCTGGCCACCTGCTCTCTGTTGCCATTTATAATGACACCAGTCACATAGTGATCCAACTGAAAGAGACAGCCGACTTTGCCCATCGAGTTGAGGGTCACACAGAGGTAATTCTCTAGTACCTTTGGGACAAATTTTAGAGAAAGGTTATAGACCAACATGACAACTTGTTTTGTTACGTTCTTACTTATACTTATACTGATGTGCAACTGAATGATTAAGTTATTGTTAAACAGTCATTTGAGAAAAATATTATACTTTTACTTACCTCGCCTATGATCAAAGCATCAGGCCGTAAACTCATGAACTCTTTGTGCCGCAGGGTGAAATTCTGCCTCTGTTTAGAATTTCGCACAACAGCCACAACAACCTCAGTTGCTTCGGCTTGTCCCCAAAGAGCATCAATCTAAAAGGATAAAAACATTAAAAAAAACAGTGTATAGCAATGAAGTGTATTTACTATACGACCATACATAATACAGTTTTGAGGTATTAGAACTTTAGTTGAGTATTTCCGATTTCCAGTTATTTTACTTCCACCCCACTACATCTCAGATCCAAAAATCTGAGATGCTATTTTTACTACATTACATTCATTTGAACTCTTTAGTTCTTAGTTTTAGTTCTAACTTTATAATAGATACATTAACCACTTTTGCACTATCTCATACTCAGTATATTTGAAAATATACGATCTACAAGTTTATACAATCTACATGTTTGTAGGTGTGCCATTATCTTTTACATTTGATACTTTAATTACATTTTCATACCAACGCATTTATACTTTCATTTGGAATTCAAGAATATGACTTGTAGCAGAGTATTTCTACATTGCAGCAATGATACTTTTACTCAAGTAGAGAATGTGAATACTCGTGCTATCACAGATTTAAAAAATAATACGACATAGTATTTACAATTTTAAAATTTGTGAATGTTTTCTCATGATAAATACTGTCCTTGTAAAAAGGATTTACTGTATGCCATTTCTCTTTTATGCAATTCACCTCTTCCTTATCTGAACTATATGCAGTCTGCAGTTGGGTTGTTGTCTTTGTCTTTGTATCAGAGACTGGTCCGGTATGGGACAGGCCATCACCCTTACAGGACAAAAATAATAATAATACAGCATTTATTATTACACAACACGTTATTAATCTATTTCACTTCTCCAATACTACAACACTCCAACCTGTCACACAGGTAAGGCTATAGTGTTATTAATCAATTAAAGTCCTACAATACTACACTACTCCAAACAGTTACAAAGATTAGGCTAAAGTATTATTACACCACAACACTATTCCAAACAGTTACAAAGATTAGGCTATAGTGTTATTAATCTATTACACCACTACACTATTCCAAACAGTTACAAAGATTAGGCTAAAGTATTATTACACCACTACACTATTCCAAACAGTTACAAAGATTAGGCTAAAGTATTATTACACCACTACACTACTCGAAACTGTTACAAAGATTAGACTATAGTATTATTACACCACTACACTACTCCAAACAGTCACAGAGATTAGGCTATAGTGTTATTACACCACTACACTACTCCAAACAGTCACAGAGATTACGCCATAGTGTTAATAATCTATTACACCCCTTCAATGCTACACCACTACAACAGTCACAAAGAATAAAATACCTCTTCATTAGGACCTGAACCATCAAGGTCAGGGATGCTCTTCTTCTGCAGTTGTATAGTCTTTGTTCCAGAGAGTGTTCCATCAACCAGCAGGCCATCAACCTTTACAGGACATAAAAGGTACACCATTCATTTTAATATCTTTGCACATTTACCACAAAAATGAAATGTTTCATTAAAGTTAAATGTCATAATACCCTTTTTAATAAGATCAATTTTACTTTTATAATTGTTTTTTAGCATCAGTACCTCTGCTACAGGATCCAAAATTGAACCCTTGCTACCGGTCTTCTTCTCATCACCCAGTTTCTGCCGTTTTTTGGATTTTGCTATCCGAGGAACTGGGACAGTCTCTGGAGGAGAGAAATATTTGGATCGCGCGTTGGGAGGCTTTGTGTCATCTCTCTTGGCCCAACTCTCCTGTGACTGAGAGATGTCCTTTTTGGATTTCTTTGCTGGTGGGGGTGTATCAGAGAGATCATGGGACATCATGTGTTCTCTGTATCTTCCCTGTAGGGAGCCATACAGTTTCCGGACAAATGCCCCTGGCCTCAGGCGCTTCTTCTTTTGAAGAATGGAATTCTTTACAATTCCAAACCACCTTTCCACATGACAGTTGGTGTCCCTGGTTTTAATTGGGTCAATTGTTAGGTCGCTGTCTTTGTCAGATGCATAGCGTTTTAGGTCTCCCAGCAGTACACCACTCCAAAGTGGGAAGATCCCAAGATAATTGTCAAATAGGACATCAACAATGCCAGGACAATAATACGGATTTTCCTGTTGCGTGGACTGTGCATCCGCCAGTTCCTCCAGGGCCTCACCCAAGACCCTCTTGAAGAGGTGGGTGAAGGGGGATTTGCCAACTATGGTGTGGGCATTTTGTCTTCCTTCCTCCTCCTCCTCAATAGAGGGTCTATCTCCAACGTCAGGTTCCTCTAAGTTGGGGATCTTGCTGTTCTGGATGAGGTCCTGGACAGTCTTGAGGTGGGTGAGGAGAGTGCTACTTTTGTATTTGCAATGAAACACGATGCACAAAGACCGGAATATATCCAGTGCAGTGGTCAGAGAGGTTGTGTTTTGCAACCTGGCAAATACAAAAGTAGCAAACTCCTTCAACCCCCGATCGGGTGTTTTCTTCCCAATTGATGTTGTGACCGCTTTGATGACATGCGCAGAGCAGATATGGATGACCGTATACTGTCTGATGTCCTCCCATGTCCTACTATTAGAGCAAATAGCAAAAGCCCTGTCCAGGTAGCCGACTACACTCTCCTTATTGAAGGATAGAGCCACACTTTGTAGAAGTGCCCAGCTGTAGTCCGTTTCCACCTGATGGACTCGTACACTGGTGTACTGGGACAGGGTTCGCAGGAATTGCATCAACCAGAATGTGATTGGTGGTATCGAGTGCTCGTTTGTGAGCATTTCGCAGACAGGAAGGGGGGGTGCATTTGGACCACCACCAGGAAGTGTGAGACAGTAGTACAGTACCCTTTTTGGCTGATTGGGGAGTTTGGAGACAACATTTCCTGTGGCATCCAAATAAAGGGTCACTGGGGTGCGTGGTTTCTTTTCACGCAGATGGTGCACAAGAATGTTGATCCCTGTCTCTGTGTACATGTGGATGCAAAAGGGGTCCACCTGCAAGAGTTGGATATATCCTGATATTTTCTGGAAACCGGTGTCACACTCTCGCATTATGTTTTGGGTTAGATACATCTCCATAAACACATCGTCATGCATCCTATTCCTTTTGGAGAACTCAGATTTAATGACCTTCAGGACGTTTTTGTTCAGACTCCTGCTGATATTTCCTGAGACTAATTCTACATGCGGTGTTTCTTTCAGTTTCCTGTAGAAGTAGTTTCCAACCCCTTGTCTGAGAGCTTTGGCAATTTTAGCTCTTTTTTTCCCTGTTGCTGGTCTTTTCTTGAATTCTTTTTTTTTATGTGTTATCTTGCCAGTTTGCCAAACCATAACCTTTACCGGTCTTGTGGCTTGTGGCTCCTGTTGGATTTTGAAAAAGTACCTTGCACTGCAAGATGGGAATGTGCAATTGGCTGTGATGTTGAGATATGGACTGGTTTTTTTTCGGCTTTCAGGAGCTTTTATGTGGTGACCTTTGAATACTAGGGTGCAACATGGGTTAATTTTCCGGAATTCTTTATAAAATATGTTTGTCCATGGCTTCCTCAATTTAGAAGTACCAGCAAGGGGTGTGATTCTTCTCCACTTTGTTGGGTCTATAGAAATTGTAAATTTCTTTTCCACGGATGGCAACTTTCTCCATTCTTTTTTGTTTGCATTGGGGTCAACCTGTTGGTTGGAGTCCCTTGGTGTTAGTGTCTCCTGTTCGTCATTTTGATTTGTGCCTTGTTCCCCCTGTTGGTTGGAGTCCCTTGGAGTTAGTGTCTCATGTTCCTCATGTCGGTTTGTGTCTTGTTTGTGCTGGTTGGAGTCCTTTGGTATTAGTGAATTATGTTTATCCTGTGGGTTTGTGTTTGCATTGGGGTCAACCTGTTGGTTGGAGTCCCTTGGTGTTAGTGTGTCCTGTTCGTCATTTTGATTTGTGCCTTGTTCCCCCTGTTGGTTGGAGTCCCTTGGAGTTAGTGTCTCATGTTCCTCATGTCGGTTTGTGTCTTGTTTGTGCTGGTTGGAGTCCTCTGGTATTAGTGAATTATGTTTATCCTGTGGGTTTGTGTTTGCATTGGGGTCAACCTGTTGGTTGGAGTCCCTTGGTGTTAGTGTGTCCTGTTCGTCATTTTGATTTGTGCCTTGTTCCCCCTGTTGGTTGGAGTCCCTTGGAGTTAGTGTCTCATGTTCCTCATGTCGGTTTGTGTCTTGTTTGTGCTGGTTGGAGTCCTCTGGTATTAGTGAATTATGTTTATCCTGTGGGTTTGTGTTTGCATTGGGGTCAACCTGTTGGTTGGAGTCCCTTGGTGTTAGTGTGTCCTGTTCGTCATTTTGATTTGTGCCTTGTTCCCCCTGTTGGTTGGAGTCCCTTGGAGTTAGTGTCTCATGTTCCTCATGTCGGTTTGTGTCTTGTTTGTGCTGGTTGGAGTCCTCTGGTATTAGTGAATTATGTTTATCCTGTGGGTTTGTGTTTTCTTCATGTGTCACCAAATCTCTGACTCCATTTCGATTTTCGGTCCAAATGACCCACAGCCAATGATTATTTTTTTTGTTGGTGGTGCCAAATAACTTTCTGGACAGTTCTGTCCATATAGCTGAAGAGTAAGTTGTGTCCTTTTTGGAAAGGTTGACACTCTTCATCGATGACACGACAACCTGTGTCCCTCCAGCAACACTCCATAAGTCCTTCCTTTGGATTTTGCCTCCTTTTTTAAATCGCATTGTGCTCACCTTTAAACAGGAGGAAAGAGGTTCAGGTTAGTATAATACCAACTCTAAAGGATCATATTCATGTTCATAGATAGACAGATTGATTGATATATAGATATATAGACAGTGAGGCCATAATTATTCAGAGAGGTAAGCACATATAGGGTTCTCCCCCTGGCTCCTGTAAGCTTTTCCTTTTTTCAATTAGCTATTTCCGATGGTTTGACGTCTTTGTGGGTGTGTTGTGGGGGTTTTGTGTGTTTGGGTGGATGGAAAACACCATTGGAGCTTGGTGTCCAAGAAGAATTGCCCAAATATCAAAAAATAAACTAAATTTAAGCTGCAAGCAGCATTGTCCGGGCCTTCGCCGCCACCCACAAGTCAGAAGAGGGGGCGGAGCTAGGTTACACCAATTACGGACAAGGACTCTTAACCAGGTGAAATGACACCACCCACAAGTTCATATGACAAACGGTTGATGAGTTATAGCCAAAAAAAGGATCAATCACGTATCGACCAATCAGAAGAGGGGGCGGAGCTAAGCTGCACCAATTAAGGTCAAGGACTCTGAACCAAGTCAAATGACACTACCCACAAGTTTCTACGACTAACGGTTGATGAGTTAAAGCTAAAACAAAATCACATATCGACCAATCAGAAGAGGGGGCGGAGCTAAGCTGCACCAATTAAGTTCAAGGACTGTGAACCAAGTCAAATGACACCAACTACAAGTTTGTACGACAAACGGTTCATGAGTTATAGCCTAAAAAAGGTGTCTTGTGTGTCCTGACTGCATTTCAGGTTGATCCGATCAACCCTCAGGAGGTGTTCGTTAAAGTACCACCTGTGAAAATGGCATAAAATTTGCCAAATTGCAGCTTAAACGCTTAAAAATGGCTGACTTCCTGTTTGGTTTCGTACATAACGCCAAGACACTTTTTTTTTACGTACGGACAAGATACACGTGTGTACCGATTTTCATACGTCTACGTGAAACCGTATAGTAGGGCTGCGTCTTTGACATTTTGTAGGGGGCGCCATTGAGCCATTACGTCCACGCCCCTTATTTTTTATATTAAATTACTCAATTTTTCACCGGAATGTGGACCTGGACATTTTGAAGACCCTACTATTTAATTTATAATTGTAGAATAAGGGTCCCCATCATTTAGAAACTAACAAATGCTAAGCAGCACTTGTTGGGCAATATTCATAATTAGCGTAACAAGCTGGTATCATTAACATAGATAGATAAATAGATAGATAGATAGATAGATAGATAGATCCAGAGTCAGCAAATCAAAAAAATAAAAAGAAACAGCGATTGTACAGGCATCAAAGCTGTCAGAGAGGGGAATCAGGTGTGTTTGATCCTTCAGTTGACACTAAGGAGTACAGAACAAGTGTTTGATGGCCCAATCAGTAAACTAAATGCAAAACCCCTTTGAAGTGGAGGGAGCAATTTAGCTCACTCTGATGTTGTGTTTAGAGATGGTTCTGTCCTCTGTAACAGGCACTTGCTAGGTCGGGCAACCTGAATGTAAACTTCACCTGAACTAGGGCATTAACAGAATAATCGAATATTCGAATATTCGACTATCAAACCGACTATTCGACTATCAAACCACTATTCGATTATTCGATAAAAAAAAAAAAAAAAAAAAAAAAGTTTTTTTTTGTTTTGTTTTTTTTGATTTTTTGTTTTTTTTGTGGCTTTTCTGCAGCAGACACGCAGCTGTGAGCTCTGGTGTGACGTCAACTCGCATTCCTTGAGTCCAGTCATCAATGTCATTGAAAAAAAAAAAAAAAAAAAAAACTTTTTATTTTTTTTATTTTTTATTTTTTTATTATTTTATTTTTTATAATCAAATCGATTAATCGAATATTCGAATACTTATAGGTCGAATAATTCGAATACTAAAAATCACTATTCGTGAATGCCCTAACCTGAACTGCAGTTTAATTTACCTGCTGGGGGCAAGCTTGGAGGCCTTACTGTCATTGCCTGTCCTGAATGGACATAAATATTCATGACCTTCCCCAAGTGATGGAAGAGAAGTGAATAACCCCTCCCCTCTCTGACAGGCATCAAACCTGTCATAGAGGGGAATCGGGTGTCTTTGATACTTCAATTGACACTAACGAGTACAGAACAAGAAAGAGAGTTGGATGGGCCAATCAGTAAACTAAATGCAAACCCCCTTTGAAGTGGAGTGAGTAATTAGTAGTTCAGGTCGAGCTGACCCCCTCCCCTCACATATATATATTCTTTAATATAACATTTTAGAAAGAAATCAGTCAACAATCTAGGTTTGTTCATGAAAATGGGTTAACCTCAAACACTTTGCAAAAGAAACACTTTCAACGTGTTGTTTCATTAATGGGTTAGTAACAATATATAAACAGTCCTAAGAAATCCCTGTGTTTCTGATGGATTTAGTTTGAAAATAAACAATGTGCCTGTACTAAATGTGAATTAATACATCACACAGATTTAGTTTTCTACAATGCTTTTCACTTATTTTGAACTGCCTGCATATTATATATGCAAATCTACTATCAAAATAAAGCATTGAAATAAATAAACGCTTCTTTGGCAAAACATATTTACAATTACAAGAATTGACAAAGGAGGGAAAAATACTTACTTGTATTGGATAAGAAGTTTCCAGAAATCCTGAAGATATCCAAAAGACTTGCCAGCAGTAAGTGTGGTTATGTTTGAAAAATAATGTGGTTGACTGGTACTTCTCCAAAGTAAGACTGAGTGAACAGCAAGCAATCTCGAAGGAGAGCCAGAGCCCAATTGAACAGCACCTGTTGTAATCACTGATTAGTCTAGACAGGAGTCTACCAAGAAGAGTCACAAATGGATATCTAATGTTTGGATCAAGAGGAGTATGAGATGTAAAATAAAGAAAACTAACAAAAGATTGGACATGGGAAGACTAGATAGACCTTATCCAAACCATCGAGTTGATGCTTAATGTAATTTATGTAATTAATACTGTACATTTTGATGCTGGATTAATGTAATTAAAATAATGATTAAAACTCATATGTAATAATCAGATCAAAAAAATAATATAAAAGATGAGAAAATTACATAATAACAGATTTTTCTATAATGTAATAATGTACTATACTGTTATTACATTTTGAGCCCATAGTACATAATAAGCCCTTATTTCATTCTAAGTGGCTATATATACTGTATTGCCATGATAAGTTTTGATGCTACAGCTATATGTATATTGTCCTTGATTGTCAGCTAAATGATATGTTTGATGATTGTTCAGTAGCCCTACATATTTTTTATTTTTTTTTATTTAAGTTTTATTCCACAATTATGCAATGATACATCACGTGATTATATATGTGAGTACGTAGTTCATGATATACAATATATTACATAGTTCATTATATATGTAAATACATATTTCATGACTTTGCATAGTTACAGTTACCGGTAGTTTACCAGTGGTTCCAAGGTCAGTGCTTTCTTGTGGTTTTTCTGTTTAAAAAAAAAAAAAAACGTACCCTTCAGCTATCCTCCTACTTCCTAGTACCCCTTCCCTATACCTCCCCACCCACCTGTCCACCCCTTGAAATTAAAAGAGGGGGGAAGGGAAAACTAGAAGAGAAAGCATTGAGAACAGAAGAAAGGAAAAGAGAGAAAAAGAAAGAAAAGAGAGAAGAGAAATAAAAGGAAAGAGTGAAAACAGCATATTGACTCATCCTCAAATGTTGCATGCTTTCAAATTTTCCAAATAATGAAAAAACCTTGCAACCTTGCAATAAATACCAACGTTTATACTCCCTTTAAAGGGCGGAAATCCGCTGCATTCCCATAGCAATGCATTGTAGGAATCCACAAATCCGCAGCCAGAGGATTTTGGTGTGCCCGTGGCCTAACAAGTAAAGTAGCCCAGTTACAATGTTACATTACATTACATTACATTACATTACAGTCATTAGCAGACGCTTTTATCCAAAGCGACTTACAATAAGTGCATTCAACATAGGTAGGGAACGAAACTACTAATCACCAGAGGTCTTAAGTGCATTTCCTGTAAAAACAAGCAACCAAGAGTATACCTAGCGCTAAGGTAAAAGTGCAATATTACTTGAGTAAGAGTAAAAAAGTACATGGTTTTAAATGTACTTAAGTATAGAAGAGTACATGCTTTTAAAATTACTTACAGTAAAAGTAACAGTAAAAGTAAAAGTACATTTCCTTCCGTCGTTCCCTCCTTCCTTTGCTCCCCCCTCCCTCCTCCCTTCCTCCCCTCCTTCCTCCCTTCCCTTTCCCTCCTCCCTTCCCTCCTTCAACTTCAAAGTACTCAGTACTTTTCAGCCTTCTTAGAAATGTTCTTGAGTAAGAGTACAGATATTTGTCTAGGAAATGTACTTGAGTAAGAGTAAAAAGTATCAAAAACATCAAATACTCAAGTAAAGTACAAATCCCCAAAATCTGTACTTAAGTACAGTACTTAAGTACATTTATTCAGTTACTGTCCACCACTGCTTGTGATAACTTTGAAACTCAATCAGCCGATGCCGGCCAGTGGTTACCAAAACAGAGGATGGGGACATCAAGGCTGTACCCACTATATTTTTGAGTATACCAGGTGTGTGTGTGTGTGTGTGTGTGTGTGTGTGTGTGTGTGTGTGTGTGTGTGTGTGTGTGTGTGTGTGTGTGTGTGTGTGTGTGTGTGTGTGTGTGTGTGTGTGTGTGTGTGTGTGTGTGTGTGTGTGTGCAGCCTTTCCTCGGAGGGGAAGGCCGCGGCCCCCAGGCGCGGAATAATTTAAAAAAAGTTCTGTGTGTGTGTGTGTGTGTGTGTGTGTGTGTGTGTGTATATGTATGTCCACTAATCCCTCCCTACATTGTAGTCAAGGTAGTGTGTTTGATAAAATGGCTTGCATGTCTTTTAGTTCTACTTGATGTCCTCTCCATGAGTCTCTCCCTATATATCGTAGTTAAGGTAGTGTGTACTGTTTGAGCAATGTAGTTTATATGTAATAGTACGTTTGGAGAGAACCGTAAGTTTGGAGAGAAGCGCTTGATATGTGGCAAGAGGCTACTGGACAACCCAGTAGTTATTATCCATGACGGAGCGACACGATGACCTGGTATTTATTATCCATGACGGAGCGGCGCCGTCTCTGGTGATGATGGGCCACGGAAAACGCCGCTGAGCGAGGCGCTAGCCGAGCGACTCGACGCGTTTTCCGTTGCGACCGTGTGAACAAATTGAAATTCAACCAAAATAATGTAGTATGACTCTAGGGAGCCCCCTAGAGGTGATATGGAGTTTCATGGTCCTACATCCCATAAGTGGTAAACTATTGAGCAAAATTCCATGTACAAATTCACCCAAATTAAACTAAATTAAAATTTTATCAAACTAATTGCTGTAGTATGACTCTGGGGAGTGCCCTAGTGGTGATAAGGAGTTTCATGGTCCTACATCCTATAGGTTTTAAGCTATTGAGCAAAATTGCACTTGAAAATTCACCAAAATTAAACGAAATGAAATTTTACCAAACTAATTGCTGTAGTATGACTCTGGGAAGTCCCCTAGTGGTGATAAGGAGTTTCATGGTCCTATATCCCATAAGTGTTAAGCTATTGAGCAAAGTTCCACATAAAAATCACTAGATTACATAAAAATTCACCAAAATTAAACAAAATGAAATTTGACCGAAATAATTGCTGTAGTATGACTCTGGGGAGTCCCCTAGTGGTGATAAGGAGTTTCATGGTCCTACATCTCATAAGTGTTAAGCTATTGAGCAAAGTTCCACATAAAAATCACTAGATTACATAAAAATTCACCAAAATTAAACGAAATTACATTTGACCGAACTAATTGCTGTAGTATGACTCTGGGGAGTCCCCTAGTGGTGATAAGGAGTTTCATGGTCCTACATCTCCTTATTGTTAAGCTATTGAGCAAAGTTCCACATAAAAATCACTAGATTACATAAAAATTCACCAAAATTAAATGAAATTAAATTTGACCGAACTAATTGCTGTAGTATGACTCTGGGGAGCCCCCTAGTGGTGATAAGGAGTTTCATGGTCCTACATCTCATTATTGTTAAGCTATTGAGCAAAGTTCCACATAAAAATCACTAGATTACATAAAAATTCACCAAAATTAAACAAAATGAAATTTGACCGAACTAATTGCTGTAGTATGACTCTGGGGAGTCCCCTAGTGGTGATAAGGAGTTTCATGGTCCTACATCTCATAAGTGTTAAGCTATTGAGCAAAGTTCCACATAAAAATCACTAGATTACATAAAAATTCACCAAAATTAAACGAAATGACATTTGACCGAACTAATTGCTGTAGTATGACTCTGGGGAGTCCCCTAGTGGTGGTAAGGAGTTTCATGGTCCTACATCTCATTATTGTTAAGCTATTGAGCAAAGTTCCACATAAAAATCACTAGATTACATAAAAATTCACCAAAATTAAATGAAATGAAATTTGACCGAACTAATTGCTGTAGTATGACTCTGGGGAGCCCCCTAGTGGTGATAAGGAGTTTTCATGGTCCTACATCTCATTATTGTTAAGCTATTGAGCAAAGTTCCACATAAAAATCACTAGATTACATAAAAATTCACCAAAATTAAATGAAATGAAATTTGACCGAACTAATTGCTGTAGTATGACTCTGGGGAGTCCCCTAGTGGTGATAAGGAGTTTCATGGTCCTACATCTCATAAGTGTTAAGCTATTGAGCAAAGTTCCACATAAAAATCACTAGATTACATAAAAATTCACCAAAATTAAACGAAATGAAATTTGACCGAACTAATTGCTGTAGTATGACTCTGGGGAGTCCCCTAGTGGTGATAAGGAGTTTCATGGTCCTACATCTCATAAGTGTTAAGCTATTGAGCAAAGTTCCACATAAAAATCACTAGATTACATAAAAATTCACCAAAATTAAACGAAATGACATTTGACCGAACTAATTGCTGTAGTATGACTCTGGGGAGTCCCCTAGTGGTGATAAGGAGTTTCATGGTCCTACATCTCATTATTGTTAAGCTATTGAGCAAAGTTCCACATAAAAATCACTAGATTACATAAAAATTCACCAAAATTAAATGAAATGAAATTTGACCGAACTAATTGCTGTACTATGACTCTGGGGAGCCCCCTAGTGGTGATAAGGAGTTTTCATGGTCCTACATCTCATTATTGTTAAGCTATTGAGCAAAGTTCCACATAAAAATCACTAGATTACATAAAAATTCACCAAAATTAAATGAAATGAAATTTGACCGAACTAATTGCTGTAGTATGACTCTGGGGAGTCCCCTAGTGGTGATAAGGAGTTTCATGGTCCTACATCTCATAAGTGTTAAGCTATTGAGCAAAGTTCCACATAAAAATCACTAGATTACATAAAAATTCACCAAAATTAAACGAAATGAAATTTGACCGAACTAATTGCTGTAGTATGACTCTGTGGAGTCCCCTAGTGGTGATAAGGAGTTTCATGGTCCTACATCTCATAAGTGTTAAGCTATTGAGCAAAGTTCCACATAAAAATCACTAGATTACATAAAAATTCACCAAAATTAAACGAAATGACATTTGACCGAACTAATTGCTGTAGTATGACTCTGGGGAGTCCCCTAGTGGTGATAAGGAGTTTCATGGTCCTACATCTCATTATTGTTAAGCTATTGAGCAAAGTTCCACATAAAAAACACTAGATTACATACAAATTCAACAAAATTAAATGAAATGAAATTTGACCGAACTAATTGCTGTAGTATGACTCTGGGGAGCCCCCTAGAGGTGATATGGAGTTTCATGGTCCTACATCCTATAGGTTTTAAGCTATTGAGCAAAATTGCACTTGAAAATTCACCAAAATTAAACGAAATGAAATTTGACCGAACTAATTGCTGTAGTATGACTCTGGGGAGTCCCCTAGTGGTGATAAGGAGTTTCATGGTCCTACATCTCATAAGTGTTAAGCTATTGAGCAAAGTTCCACATAAAAATCACTAGATTACATAAAAATTCACCAAAATTAAATGAAATGAAATTTGACCGAACTAATTGCTGTAGTATGACTCTGGGGAGTCCCCTAGTGGTGATAAGGAGTTTCATGGTCCTACATCTCATAAGTGTTAAGCTATTGAGCAAAGTTCCACATAAAATTCACTAGATTACATAAAAAATCAACAAAATTAAACGAAATGAAATTTGACCGAACTAATTGCTGTAGTATGACTCTGGGGAGTCCCCTAGTGGTGATAAGGAGTTTCATGGTCCTACATCTCATTATTGTTAAGCTATTGAGCAAAGTTCCACATAAAAATCACTAGATTACATAAAAAATCACCAAAATTAAACGAAATGAAATTTGACCGAACTAATTGCTGTAGTATGACTCTGGGGAGTCCCCTAGTGGTGATAAGGAGTTTCATGGTCCTACATCTCATTATTGTTAAGCTATTGAGCAAAGTTCCACATAAAAATCACTAGATTACATAAAAATTCACCAAAATTAAATGAAATGAAATTTGACCGAACTAATTGCTGTAGTATGACTCTGGGGAGCCCCCTAGAGGTGATATGGAGTTTCATGGTCCTACATCCTATGGGTTTTAAGCTATTGAGCAAAATTGCACTTGAAAATTCACCAAAATTAAACGAAATGAAATTTGACCGAACTAATTGCTGTAGTATGACTCTGGGGAGTCCCCTAGTGGTGATAAGGAGTTTCATGGTCCTACATCTCATAAGTGTTAAGCTATTGAGCAAAGTTCCACATAAAAATCACTAGATTACATAAAAAATCACCAAAATTAAACGAAATGAAATTTGACCAAACTAATTGCTGTAGTATGACTCTGGGGAGTCCCCTAGTGGTGATAAGGAGTTTCATGGTCCTACATCTCATGAGTGTTGAGCTATTGAGAAAAGTTCCACGTACAAATTCACCCAAATTAAACTAAATGAAATTTTATCAAACTAATTGCTGTAGTATGACTCTGGAGAGTCCCCTAGTGGTGATAAGGAGTTTCATGGTCCTACATCCCATAAGTGTTAACCCTCAAGTTCTGTTCGGATTCAACTCTGGTTCGAACACTGGTTCTGTTCGCGGGTCATTTTGACCCGGGGGATATTTGTTTTCAAAAACAATACTAATATGAATTTTAACTTAACAAATGATCATCATACATTGACTTTATCTCAATCCCAAACAATTCATATCATATATATGGCAAATACTTGCATTTATGCGTTACTATATCACATTAAACACTGAGAGAGCTAGGCGTTTTTACTGATTTAGTTTAAATTCATAAATAAACCAGTTTATTTAATTTTGGGTAATATTGCTCATGCTTCAGTTGATTCAAATGATAATCAGACAAGGTTTTTATGATCTTTATTTCATTTTTGACGCTCTTCATATTGTTCTAGCTGGAGAGCCACTACAACACTAAATCTCTTCTGCATGTTGAAGGCTGAAATGATATAAATTCTGGTGGATTTCTTTACTTTGACTTATTCTATGCCCATGTGATGAGTAGGTGGGAGAGAAAGTGCAAGAAAGTGTACCCTAGCTATTCTGATTGGATATGGAGCATGCGAGAAAGTGTACCAGAGCTATTGTGATTGGATAGCTGGAGCATTGGGTGGGCACAGGTGATACAATGTATAATTTCTGTATGAGGGGTC
This sequence comes from Gymnoscopelus microlampas, assembly GCF_963454915.1. Taxonomy (NCBI): domain Eukaryota; kingdom Metazoa; phylum Chordata; class Actinopteri; order Myctophiformes; family Myctophidae; genus Gymnoscopelus; species Gymnoscopelus microlampas. The sequence goes on from NC_139955.1 coordinate 25,894,707, forward strand.
ATTTGGGGCCACAGTCTGTGTGTGTGTGTGTGTGTGTGTGTGTGTGTGTGTGTGTGTGTGTGTGTGTGTGTGTGTGTGTGTGTGTGTGTGTGTGTGTGTGTGTGTGTGTGTGTGTGTGTGTGTGTGTGTGTGTGTGCGTGCCTGCGTGCGTGCGTGCACGTGTGTGTGTGCCTGCGTGCGTCCACGTGTGTGTGTGTGTGTGCGCGCGTGCCTGTCTGTGTGTATGTGGATGGGGGGGTTGAGGATGAGAGGGGAGAAGGGTGGATAGGAGAGATAGGAGGAGGGAAGGAGGTGTCTGTGTTTGTACATGTTTCCTTATATTTCTGGGCATGGGGGGTGGGGGGGTAGTGGGGGGGTAAAGAGGGGAGGGGGCCTTCGGGGCTGACTGTATGTCTGTTTTTCAGCATACTACTGTGTATTTCTGTGCATCTCGGTAAACGTAATGAAATTCTACCAAACTAATTGCTGTAGTTTGACCTGGTGGACCCCCCTAGAGGTGAAAATAGAATTTCATGGTCCTACACCTCATAAGTGTTAAGCTATCGACCAAATTTGCACATAGAAATTCACCAAAATTAAACAAATTGAAAATGTAACAAACTAATTGCTGTAGTATGACATGGGGGAGCCCCTTAGTATTAATAGGGATTTTCATGGTCCTACACTTCATAAGTGGTACGCTATTGAGCAAAGTTCCTCTTTAAAATTCACCAAAATTAATGAAATTATTTATTTTAGTAAATAAATGTTGTAGTGCAGTCATGTGTGCACCATTGATATGTGGTGTAAATTTGGTGATGATACTTTGCATATAAGTAAAGTTATTGAATATTTTCACTTTGGGTGTTGCACTTTGGAGACGGTCCCTAACCGCTCCGCTTGCCGTCTGCTGCCCGCAAAGCTATTATAATCTCATACACTCGGAGGTTAGCCTTCTGGGGTTCACAGCATGTTGTAGTGATTTTTTTATCAAATCAGGATAAGAACAATACGTTTTTTGTGATTTAGGATGGTTTTGTTCAATAGCTATTGAGGCCGTAAGAGTGAATCTGTTGCGAATCCGTGAATCTCGTTCTATCTTTACTCAACTGGTTCTTGCCTCTTGTCTGCAGAACGGACCGTATGAGGAATATTATTACGGGCAGTAGCTTTCTTTCCCCGCCGCTTCACCACCGATTGAGACCGATGCGGCGTGTGTTTTAATGGTGAGCATGCGTGACATCTCCAGTCCAGCTTCTATCACAGACAGATGGCAAATAAAGAGGATGTTTCGTTTCGCATGTCGAGTGTGTAATCTCAGTCCCTAGTTAACATCGCCTTCTGGGTTCAGGGGACAGGGGGGGGCCCGTTGATGAGGCATGGGATGGGATACAAACCCGAAGTATCTTAACGGCTCTGTGACAGCATCCAACAAATGCCAACATAATTGAGTGTGTGCATCATGCATGGTTGTTTTGCTTTGGCAGTGTGTGAGTGTGAGGCATTCGACCCCAGGATGCTGCGGCCAGGAGACCCCCCCCCTCACCACACACACACACGCACACGCACACGCACACACGCACGCACAGGGATCAGATCGCTGTGGGGTGTGGTTGCCTCACCGACTGGCCGTGCAGGGCAGGCTAGACTTGCGAGCCGCTGCTAATCTTCCGTTTGACAGCTCATTAGAGAGCTGGCCACGTCGCATTAGCAGGCTATAATAGCCTGCAGTATATACTGCTACTACTACTGTACATCCTCCTCCATGCACAGTGCATGTCGAGTTGGTTTAGTGTCGGGAGTCGCTGTCATAACGTCTCTATCAGCCACCCTGGAGAGTCTGGACCATTACTCATACGGTGGGCAGGCAGGCAGCGTGTGTTGGCCGCCGAGGGCCACCGTACGAAAGACATGATGCATGTGTGGTGGTCTGTTAGTTAGTATGTTGGGTCAGGGTGTCTACAGTCAGTCTACTGATGGAGATGGATATGTTGAATACTAGCCTGCAGAATACTCACAAAGTAGTCTAGATATTCCTTAATAATTGAATGTGTTAAGGTCGGCAGATTCATTCATTCTCGTCTCATTTCTGTTTATAACAGCTAGAAGTCCTCACATAAACACCCCCAGCTGCAGTAATTGCCTAACATCTAACCTGCTGTATCTCCTCTACAGTCAGAATGTTGACTGGCATGCATAACCTACAATTATTCCCCCTCTATTCCCAGCAGCAATAGATTATTGCTGTTTGGCATGACATGTAGTGGTATTGCTTTTTAACCATGTCTCCCTCTCTCTTCCCCCTTCACTTCCTTCCATTTTCTAACTGAATCTATCCCATCTTCATTTTGCTTTCCACCTCAGCAAAAGGCTTTGAGTGATGGGTCTAAGGCTAATCACAGAGGCCTGTACTCACATATATCTCTTCACGTCATCACTCTTTTTAACCATAGCTTTAAAAGCACTGTATTTCAATAGTTCTTGTTACAGTCTTGCTACTGTGTGTGTGCAGTCGTGCACATACGCACATTTGTGTGTATTTGTGTGATGTATTTGGTGTGTGACTGTGCATTAGTGGTGCTTGACCAAAATAGCTTTTTTTCAAACCAATACCTATTTTAGGGGAGGGATGGGGGTGTGGAACACAGCCGCTTACAAACCTATTGCCTAGTGCCTACTACCTTGAAAACCAATCATGTCATAGCTCTAATGAAGATCCCGTCTTAATACTTGGTTTTGAATCTGCAATGCAGTTTCTTTTTAACTCTCAATCACCCAGTTTTAGCAATGAAAGGCGGGAGATTGCCATCAGTCTCTCCAGTTGAGTGAAGTGTTTAGAGATTGACTTGTGAGTCTATAGGCCCTGATACACGTTTCAACTTTTTCAACACAGACAACATAAACATCAATGAGTGAGCAACATGATGAGAGAGACACAGGGCAACAGCTCCAACTGGAATGTTTTTGTCAAAGAATTCCCATAATGCAATTTTAGAACATTACTTACTTTTTTCAATAGAAAACTGAAATTTTGAAGTTACTTTGAAAATTGAACTCGCTTGTTGATATTGATACAAAAACGGATACGTGTATCACAGCCTGCAGTCTTAAATAAACAAGGTTAATCACATTATTGACTGCCCTTTAATGCCTCTGAGAGGAGGGTATACTACTAGTGCTAACAAGCATGAGAGCACACACAGAGATGTGCTAAGACAGACAGACAGACACAACACAGATCCCTGTATCGTTATCTGTATCTGCCAGTGCCACATACAGAGTCACGTGAGCACAACATAAGTAACCCCTGGCCTTGACTCAGAATCTAAAACCACCCCTCTGTGTTATAATACCTCAGTGTTTTGAAGGCAGCAGTGTGTAATTTTTGTGGTCAGTGCATAAATCATTAACATTCTCCAATAACGAATTTAAGTGAACATTCATTAAAATAAAGTATGTGTGTGGTTTACGTAACCCTGCGATTCTGGGCTTTGGTACATGCCTAAGGTGTGTATTGGGGATGGTCAGAATAATTGAATATTCAAATAATCGTTGTTAGGATCAAAATCGAATATTAAAAAAATATTATTATTTTTAAATTCTGTTTTTAAAGGCTATATTGTCATCCAAACCCTGCTCATAGTAACTACATTTTAGAGGATACCTAGTATGGGTGTAATATTTATTTATTCTCTATTTTGCATTTACAGGAAGTAATAAAAAAATCGAATTTTAGGGACTGTATAAAAAATACACATAGTTTTTTTTGTTTTTTTAGCATATATTGATATATATTCCCTCATTATGACCGTGGGTATGCTCTAAAAGTGTGAAAAACATATCTTTCACAATAATGTAAAAGATGCACATGCTACCGTCTTTGTTTATTTATGAAAAACAGTTTATAGGCCAATCCAATGCTGTTAGTATAACCTAGGATGGTCATTTGATGAAAAAACTAAACAAATCCCTGAACAATTTCACCCAAACAAATCCCCCCAAAACATTAAAATAAAAAGAATATTTGAATAATCGTTAATAATAGAATTATAGTAATCGAATTTCATTTTGGTCACTTTTACACATCCCTAGTGTGCATGTGTGCGAAAGTGATGCACAGTATCTGTGCTGTCCCAGAGCATGCCTGAGTTTCTATTATGTATCAGACAAGAGTCATGAATGTCTGACTTTTTGTTCTCATGCGTGACTGATTGTACTTACTGTTTGTACATATATGCATTGTATGTATGTATGTATGCCTAATGTATGTTTATGTATGTAATAGACTTTTCTCCTTTTTATAGTTTATGACACTAGGCTCCATGCTGCTGCTTGTTCAACATTGATGTCCATAGAGACAACTGTTGTGTGCGTGTGTGCATGTGTGTGTGAGGGAGTCATGGTGGTGTCGGCATTGTTTATTTGTCTGCCTTGATTAGACATCAGGGTCAGTGAGTTGTACTTATTCAACTCATACTGTATATCCCTATTAGTTTATATTACATGCTTCACTAGTGCTGCACTTGGCTGGGTTATGTAGCCTCCCAATGGACTATTGGCTCCCAGGCTATTGTGTGTATTTGTGTGTGCGCCTGTGTATTGGTTGGTATGTTTGTGTGGTTGGTCCTGTTCTGTCACCCCACAGTCGGTCTACTGATGTTTTATATCACTGATGGAAAAATAATGCTTGTGTGTGTCAACGGTGGGGTGGGGGGCTACACTATACACATAGTGTAACTACAGTGTGGGTGAATGTACTGTATGCACTGTATGTATAGAAAGTGTCTGTCTTATCTGTCTGTCTGGTTAACCCCCTCTCTCTTTCTCCCTCTCTCTCTCTCTCTTTGTTGTTTTTGAACCCAGACAAAATTGTGGAGTGTTTGTTTGAAGGCACATATGCAACTCGTTTATGTATTTATTGGGTGTGTGTGTCTGCCCCAAGTCACTTCTAGTTATTTTTTAACAATTGGTGTCTGTGTGTGTTTGTCTATGTGTATTTGTGGTCTCTGCAGCCTAGAAGAGGTCCATCTGGGTTCCGGTAATGAGCTCCTGACTGTTGTAAAGGCATTTAGCTACCAACGCTTAAGCAGTTTATTGTATGTTATTCTTACCTAAAATCAAAAGGAAAGAAATAGTTACTAGAAAACCATAATAAGGATTTCATCCCTCTTCCGTCTTTCCCTCTACCGCTGAAGTTTTATTTCCTTGTATTACCTATTCAGAAAGTTTGAATTGAGTATGTTTAAAGAGGCACATCATGTTGTGCATCGGTTAACTAGTGCAATGCCCATTGGTTAACTAGTGCAATGCCCATTTGAGGAATGACCAGCGTCCGGAACATGTGGCTGTATGTATGGAGTGGGCCGGTTCAGTGTCAGTTCAGTTAATTGTAATAGAACGGGTACAACAGGTATTGCATAACCTGGGTGGCGCTTGCATTCCCAACATGCGTTATTCCCAGCTTGTATTGTATTTGTTACTGAGTACTAGTTCTCTTAATTTTCTGTTAAGAGATTTTTTCTCTTAACAGAGAAGTCAACTCGAGATGCATCAAATATTCTTAACCATCCAAATCTCTTACCCAGGTATGTTGAATGATGATTCTCACTGATTCTCAATGATGATTCTCTTGACCATTAAAGAAGCAGTAAGTGATTTTGTTAAAATAAGTGTTGTTAAATAGCTCTATATTCATAGTTTGTTCAGTAACATGGGTCTCCCCGTCTCTCCAGTTCTTTTCTGTTTATTTAGAGAGACAGGGAGACCCCTGTTACTGAACAAACACTCCATAGCAATGATTACTATCAGACTATATCACTCTAATGCAGGGATCATCAATATGTCCGTACACAGACAAATGTGTCCGTGGCAAGACTTGGCCTGGTCCATGGCAAATTTTTGATTTTATTTTTTACACACCATTACACATGTTCTTATTTTGATCATAAGACCCAATTATTGAATGTCAGTCTGCAGGTTTTCATCAGAATATGTATGACACTGATTTACTACAGTATGACATTATGGCACATTAGGAGTCTACTAGTACGCTAGTAGTCCACTAATGACCACATTAAGGGCTAGCTCTTTATGTGTTTGTCTTCTCATTTTGTATGTCAAAAAAAATAATTTTGACAAAAATGTCCACTACAAGCCAGCATGGCGAATCGGCGATTACCCCTGCTCATAATGTTTAACAACAAACTTTTAGTTTTAACCAAAAAAATCACTTACCCTACCTTAATTGGACACCTAGTAAACTGCACACCTAGTAACCTGCTATCCATAGCAATTATTGCACATTATTAGACGCATTATTGTTGTTACATAATATATCGTCTCATATTGATTGTTGATCAGTGAATCGAATTGTTATTGTACCATGGCAACGTTTTCTTTTTATTGTGATGAAGCTTGTGATTCACGCCCAGGCTAGTTTCACTAACGTTAAACATAACGAAATAATGGAACTGTTTCTCCATCCATTGGTGGTCTGTGGTCATGTCAGTTTGTAAACGATACCATGTGGAGAGTCTGGAGACAGTGGGAAGAGTTTCGGATTTGTGTAATTTCAGATCACTCCCCTGTGAAGCCTGCAAATGTTTTTTTTGGAGTTACTTTGATACACCCTGTTCTGTTGGACATGGTAACAAAATACCACCTCATCATTACAGGTAGCAGGCTTACTCTTGAGCCTGAATTCTCTGTGGGTCCAGGTACTGTAAGACTAGGCAAATTATTTAGGCGTAAGACTTGTTTAACTTGCTCTTTAGGGTTGGTATCATCACCCTAGGCTGGCCTTAAAAGACATGTGTTTAGTCGTTATGCCAACTGATTCCTACCCACACACATTTCTGTGTTGTATCCCGCTGACTCGCCTACCAGTGAGGATCCCCCACCGGGAGGACGTAGAGCCTTCGTCCTACTCCTCCCGCTCAACACTCCCTGCTGACAGGCGCCACCTCCAGCCCGTAGGATTACTCTTCTTCTCTTATGCCTTCCCTGAGGCCATTGATGGTGTATTTTATCTCTGTGAAGCACTTTGTAACTTTGTTTCGAAAGGTGCTATATAAATAAAGCTTTATTATTAATAAAATGAGGCCTGGGCCGTAGCATGACGGTCCAGGCACCCTAGGCTGCAATGCCAGCCTGACAGCGTGTCGCGGGTTCGACTCCCGTTCCCGACGACCTTTGCTGCATGTCACCCCCCATCTCTATCCCCATTTCCTGTCAGCCTACTTTCCCTGTCCCTCTCTAAATAAAGGTATAAAAAGCCCAAAAAAAAATAAAAAATGATAAAATGCCTCCATCACCTTCGGTCTTGGGCCCTCTGCTCCAGGTGTTGCCATGACAGCCCTTGCGCCTTCATCTCCTGCTCTGTGGTTCTTCACCAGGTGGCTCTAGGCCTTCCTCTCTTCCTCCTGCCTTGCGGGTTCCATGTTAGAGCATGTTTTGTGATTGATCTACATTATGTCTTCGAAGTGTGTGACCTATCCAGATCCATTTCTTCCTCCTGATTTGTGTTTCCATAGTGTCTTGTTTAGTGAGGTCCGTAGTATTACGTGCAGTGACAATTATCACCTTCCCTCCCCCGAACACGGGCCAATTGTGTTCGGCCACTGTGGATTTTAACCCACAACCACGCGGTGGTGGGCAGGCACTTTACCACTGCGCCACCCGAGAGCCTCCTGACATGTGTTCTACTTCTAACTTTTATGTGCCATATGGTCCTGTGGGAATTTTGGGTTCTTTAACAATGTGGGAAGACTGGGATTGGCAAATACCTTAGCTGTTACAAAACTTCCTTTTTTTTCCTTTTGGTACACTCTCTCAAGATTTTCTTAGTGTGACGTTTGAATAGGCCTTAAAGGTGTACTAAAGTGCTGTCTCTTGCTCCATTTCCCCTTTCACAACTGGGAATAAAATGTCATAATTTGGCAAGTCACTGTATTAAATAGAAAGCTATGAATATAGACTCATACAGTATTCTCTAAACCTGGATGATTGGATGACTGAATTGTGGAATCAGTCCCCTGTCATCTTTACAGGGCACTCAAAAGGTTGTACTTGCCGGTAAGAAGTAAAGTAGAAATACTATGAGCGGATGAAAGGTTAGTGATGTGACCTACGCTGGCTTTTGTTTGCTTCTGTGGACATGAAAGGTGCTTATTAGATTCTCCATGCCCCTATAAAACGTCCAGTTTCCCGTATTAACATTCCTTGTTTGCAATGGACCATAAAGTTTGCTACTGCCTCCCAACATAGGAACATGTGCTTCCAGGATGCGTCCTGTGTGTGTATGTGCGCAGACTGCGTGCACTTGCCTTTCCATATTTCTCTGCTCTATCAGGCAAAGATTGATTCAGCAGATTTATCTGATAATTTCAAGAGATGAGTTAATTCTTAAGCCTGATTTATGCTTGGCTGCGCACCGGTCACAATGGCTACAAGTCACAACACTACAAGATCACAATGTGTTGTGAGCTTGTAGATTGCCTATTTTTGATGTGCCACACCAGCATGGCGCCACAAGCCTTGTCAACTAATGGGCCATGGCTCTATACCATTTTATTTAATCAAAGATCATTTTCTTTGTCTTGTTCTGTTCTGAAAGTTTTTGGTCTTATTTCTTTCCATTGACAATATGCTTCACAGTAAGGCCAGATGTTGCGAGACTGAGCATCCACGCCTCCTCCTAGCGTTCTCATGTCCATCATGTACGTTCCTCAGCCTCTTCTTCAGCTTAGGAACACCTGGTTATCACTGTGGCAGAGAGGCATGCCAAAACATGCTGCGATGAGAAAAATATCCCCCAAACAATTGTGTGCAAATTGCATAATGCAACACAGTACAATCTGGAGTGTTAATTTAATGTGTGTGTGTGTGTGTGTGTGTGTGTGTGTGTGTGTGTGTGTGTGTGTGTGTGTGTGTGTGTGTGTGTGTGTGTGTGTGTGTGTGTGTGTGTGTGTGTGTGTGTGTGTGTGTGTGTGTAATTTAGATTGCATACATGTCTGTCTGTGCTTCTTCAATATGAAGGATCCCTCCGTGTCACTCTATCCGTGTGTGTGTGTGTGTGTGTGTGTGTCTCTGTTTGTGAATGGGAGTGAGATCACTGATTCCAAGTGGTCTGTGACGTCAATCCTACCAGCTAGCAGGGAGGATGGAGGGGTGGGGTTGAAGTGGAGAGAATGTAGGCCAGAGTGGGGGTGGGGGGTCTCTGACTGTTGCTGCCCCCTTCTGGCCTTTCCTGGGCTAATGCTGATTTTCTTTTTTTAGCTGTCATTTCCTTTTGCCTTTCCATTGACTCCCTGCTCCTGTTCTGTCTGTTCATTCCCCCTGTGTGGACTGAGTTCACTCTTTAAGACGGCGTGGTAGAAGGCCACCTTGGAATTGTATACACCCCCCAGTGGCAACAGTACATTTCTATCTCTCTCTCAACCTTGACTAATGCCTCACTTATTCTAATACCCGAAATCAGGCGATCTACAGGCTCCACAAATGGTAGAAAATAGTCGATCTACAAGCTTACAGATGTGCTATTTTCAGTGCACAACGCCAGTGACCAACTATGTACAGTATAAATCCAGCTTAAGAGATGGATGAGCCAGATGATGAAATCGCACACATGGTCTTTTCAAATGAAGAGTGTGCACGTTTGTAAAAAAAAAAAAAATCAAAAGTGTAATGTTGTGCTATTGGTGCATGTGTGTTTGAGCATACACGTGTCTCAAATCATCCGAAGTGCTCTTTCCTCCTTTTCCTTCCCCATCACCATCTACTGTGGGAGGGATGGAGTCTTTGAAGCGACGGTTGCCGTGGTAACTATTGCTGCCATCTGTGTGTATTGTATGAGTGAGTCGGTGTGCAATATATGAGTAGTGCATGTGTTTGTGGGAAAAGATGGAAGTGCCTGCGGTTGTAATGCCTCAGCTCCTTGGCTCCTTCGTTTTTATGCATTATTTATTTAATAGTCAACAGAAAGACCAGACAAGGTTACAATGGAACCCGCAGTTTCGTTTTTAATTCCAGGGAGAAGTTATAAGACCAGTCCACTTCCTTTTATTTTCCGTCGATTGATTGATGTACTTTATTTAGTAAGACATGAGAAACAGTATATGGAAGTACAATTCACAATACAAGGTCTACTAAACTGGATAACTCATAAGAGCACTAAGCTTGTTTAAAATGAGTTCCCACGCACACAAATCATGATGAGCCAGGGTGATGAATTTGTGTCTCAGTGGCACAGGTATAAGGCTACCAGTACCAATGTCACTGCAATCTTGCTTCAACTGAAAAAGAAACTGCTGATTGTAAGCATGCGTGATTTCGTTTTTGTCTGGTTAATCCAATTGCGCAGAGACATAAGACCTCCCTGTCTTCACATCATTAAGTTAAGTGTTTCATACCCATCCCACTAAAGCATTTAAGCTGTGGCATCATCCACTCTTGTTTGGCTAATACAGATACAGAGGCTGAGGAAATAATGGCCAGTGTTCTTGTGGTGATGGGTTGTCCCATTTCATGAGGCCCACCCTTTTATTCATTTTTAGTACCAGCTGTACAGATTCCACTGCTGACTCCAACTTGACTAAAGCGTTTTCCGTCCTCAAACTAGAATCAAGAATCAAAGAGGTTTATTTGTCACTACAGGTACAAGCAGCAAAATGACTAGTCTGGCAAGGTCTGCAAGACTGATAGATGGATGGATAGACCTTTTATTGATCCTGTGGGAGAAATTCAGTATAACATCAACACAACACGACAAGAACAATAATACTGGATATGATATGAAAAGAAAAGGTAAAAAAAAAGGAAAATAACATAATATCAATAACTAACTAACAAATTGTCAACTGGTTTTGTCTCAGACAAAACCAGTTGATGAGATGTAAATCTATTAAAAGAGGTAATTTAAAACTGGTCGGGAAGCGAAGAGAGATGACAGTCTTATTCCTTTTTTTTCCAGCTGTTCATCCATGTGTTTAAGCACTCATAAATGCTCTCTGCAGCCACTACAATATTGTGAGTTCTACTGGTGGAGAATAGTAGAGCTCTGGGCCTGTACATAAAGTAGTAGAGGTTTGTGTTACTGTATGTGAACTGACTAGTGATCAGAACTTCATTCCTTATGCAAACAGACCAAAATGAGGGATTTGCTGGTGAAAGGATGTAGGAAAACATCGTAGAGAGAGGGGTAATTCTTTCTAGAGGGATGGAGAGAGAGAAGGGGAAGAAGAGACCATTGTGACCAGGCACGTTTTCATGCACTGTGGAGCCTCTAAACACGAGTCAAGGAGAGGAATTGTGAATTGTGATAAATGGTCAAGAGTGCTGGCAGTGCTCTTTGTGTGTGTGTGTGTGTGTGTGTGTGTGTGTGTGTGTGTGTGTGTGTGTGTGTGTGTGAGAGAGTGAGAGAGAAGACAGTGAGGATGGATAGACTGTGTGAATGTTGGTCCCCAAAATAGACTGTTCTTCCCAGAATATAATGTGTCATAATAGTTTAGGCCTGGGGTGTTGTGCAGAGGTGTCACGCTGAATGTAGTTTTGTCTTAACCCAGTTTTTAACCCTGACTCACCGTTTTGTCTTTGTGTCTTATGTTTGCCCTGTCTCTCTCAAAGGAACCTTCAGGGCCCTCGAGCAATGATGTAGGATGACACAGAAGATGACGATGATGACGATGAAGGTAATATGTGGGATAATCCGCGCAGGGAGGAAGAGCAGCGATTGACTCTGACCCCCGTTTCCTCCAAAGCCACTGCTCTATGTCTGTCCTGATTGGTTGGTCAGAGTGCTATGTCATCGACCACACCCCCCTCGGCCCCACCCCCTAAGAAGGGCAGGAAGCCGGAGAGAGCCGAAGCGATGGTGGACCCGGCGCAGGTTGCCAACGAGGAGCTGAGGAGCAAGCTGATGGACAGCCAGATGGAGCTGCAGCAGGAGAGGAGCAAGGTGACGATCAGAGCCCGACCGATGCTAGATTTATGGGTCCAATGCCAATCCCAATTTTAGAGAGTCCTAGACCACCAATTACTGATGTTTCTTTTGACCGATGTTTTATTTTGTCAAAAAGTGCTAAACTTTCTAATCAATTTAGAACAATTTAGATTTTATTAAAGTTTCTATATGAGAACATTTAACTTGTGTTTATAAAAAATATTAACTTTTTATTTAACACATCCACTGCCAGGCCCGTAGTCCTACGGGCCGTTAAATCCAACCGTTAACTGCCGTTCCCGTAGCCCGTAGTCCCGTAGTTTTCCCATGTTAAATCGTGCAGGTGCAGATTCCGGATTTTTTTTGCACTTCCGGTCCGCCAGGGGGCGGACCGGAAACGAAATAATACTGTTTCCGGTTTTTCTCCCGCCTCCGTTTCCTGTCTAGCGGTCAACTTTGGACGCCATTATCTCTGGCTTGTTGTTTTTCTCACCACATCCACCATTTTAGCGTTTTCCTCTCGTTCTCCAGAATGCAGTGTCGGATCGCCGCACGGTTTTCAGCGTTTTGTTCGGTCGGGACCCGTGTTTGTGTTGAACCAAATGAACGCGGATTTTAAACGGATTTAGCGGGGCCTATGACGGAATCAAAAAAACAAAAAAGGTAAGAAATAGCGTGGCACTACGATGGACGTTCTGAGATTAGCCGATGGCAGTCAATGTGTTAACCACGTAAGGTCTATTCAGCCCTGTGTATGTTCTCTGGTGATGTGTTGTGTGTGCATATGTCTTGTTCACAAAAATCTATACATTATGGAGAGAAAAAGAATGGCCGATAAACTGATATATCAGTTTGGCCCTAGTGAGGAAGAGGAGATGATGAATACTATGATAATGGCTCAGACTATGGCGTTGTTGGTGAAACAGTATCACGAGAGCGATGCCCCTTGTACTGTACCTAATACTGTCTTGCTGCTGGCATATTTAAGGCTAAGGCACTCTTCAACACAAAACTGAGAAAAACACTGTGATTCAGCAAAGTCTAAACTTACCTCAAACCTTACACCATACTTTACAAACCCCCACCAGGTGTGCAAGCTGCGCGAAAGGCTCCAAGAGCAGCGGCAGGCACGCGAGCTGGAGCAGCACAAGCACGCCGTAGCGATCACCGACCTGCGTGCCAAACTCCACGAGGAGAAGCTCCGTGAGGCGGCGGCTGCCCGTGAGACCCTGGCCCGCCAGCATGAGGCTGAGCTAGCGCGGGCCGTCAAGATCCGAGACACGGAGGTACAGAGGCTCCAGGGCCTGGTGTTCGCCCTCAGGGACGGGGCGGCAGACAAGCTGAAGACCGCCCTCCTCTGCGAGGCCCGGGAGGAGGCCCGCAGGGCCTTTGACGGGGAGAGGCTCAAACTGCAACAGGAGGTATAAAGTGGCTGCAAAGGATGTTGGTGCGTGTGGGTGGGATTGTGTGTGTTATCCCATTAAGACCTGAGGCCGATTCTACAAATGCCTTCTAAATCAGTAGTTCTTACACTTTTTCATTTTTCATTTTTTCACACTTTTCAAAAGTGTTCAAAAATAGCAGATGTAGAAGTATTGTATATCTGCTATTTTTGAATAGCCAACGCAAAAATCTAAAATGATATGCTTTCCCAGTTTTAATGGGTTATTTGAGTGGAGTTCCACTTCATGTGCATATAAATTAGTTGTCTTGGCAAAAACGTGTGGGAGTGTGAATGCACAGGTGAGAAACTGTATGTGTTATGGGTTTGTGTGTATGTGTGTGGCTGGTTGCCCATTCTGTAAATGATTTATGCTCTCTCATTTATGCTCGCTCCCATTACGTACGAAAATAAATACGTCGGTTTCAAACAATTTAGCCGTCACTGCTCACATACTCCACGTTGGCATGGATCTGAAGCAATACATCCACCAGAGTGCAGTTCAGATCAAACGTTTTCTTCCAACAAATGGATGAGGTCGTAATAAAGAAAGCGGCAAAAGTGGAGGCAGTGTTGCAGATGGCGTCACGGCGGGGTCATTAAAAACACAATGCGTCGTGGACACATAAAATTTGCCTTTAGTCAGCCAGAGAAGTATTTGAGAATGTGTGTGTGTGTTTGTCTGTGTAGTGTGCACTGTACGGACGTTACGCTACTTTGTTATTGAAAAACAGGAAGCAGTATGGAGAGTTCTCTGTGCCAGCCTATTGTTTCATTGTAACCTTTAAGATAAACAGGCTGAATGCCTTCAAACAGTGTTAATAATGATATATGCCCTATGTTTATGTGTGTGTGTGCGTGTTCTCTCTCAGGTCCACGAACAGAAAACAGCCAGGAAGCAGGCAGAGGAGGCGCTGGCCAATACCCTGCAAGCGGACAAGGCCAAGGCAGCCGATCTCCGCACAGCGTACCAGCAGCACCAGGATGAGGTGCATCGCATCAAGAGGGACTGTGAGAGAGACATCCGACGACTGGTGAGACTTCAAACTGCTGCTGGAGTCAGACTCTACGTAAACTACACATCCCTTGGCATTACGTGACATCATCACACTGGCACCTGCTGTATTCTCATGGTGGCCATATTGCTCTCACGTCATACTCTGGGTGCAGGGTGCGTTTATCTCACTGACCTACTGTACAAGTAGGTGGTAAATTAGTGTAGTGTCTGTCCCACACAGGCTTTTATCTCACTATTTGCTTGTCTCCCTAGATACAGTTCTACAGTATATGACAATTTGAGTTACCCATTAACTATATTATGCAAGGCAACTATAAGATCAAGGTCTCAATATAAAAACATTGTTGATATCTAGGAGATGCTGAAGGAAGGACATTGTTTATTTTCTACATATTCAACCTAGTAAGCTTAAATTCCATGTAAATAAAACTAGACAGATTGTTTATGAGGAATGCAGGAAATACCAGGAGCGAAAGAACAAAGGCAAGGGAAACGGGGACAGTTGCAGAGGAAGCCATGTAAACTCAGGCCAGGAACAACGCTTCATGAATTATTAATAGCAGAGGTACAATATGTATTTAATATTGTAGTTTAAACTGGAGAGAACTAGATTGAATGGAAAGAGAGTCAAATGAAATGGAAGGATTAAAAGGGTTTTATACGCATAACGAATGTTTGTTCAAGAAATTGTGCAGGGCTTGAATCAGTAAAGATTGCTCTCACTGTCGCTGCAAAACCTTTTTTGTGATTGAATCAATTTTGCCCCGATCTTCCCCAAACTACTGCGTATTTCCTCTTGGTGGGAAATAGCTGTCAGATGTGATCTGTAACACAGATGTAAAAGATTCAGAATCCATCCAAATCTTCCTGATTCAGAAACTCAATCAATTCTTTCCATACAGCACCACAACCACTACTCTTTCCCTCTACAACTACCCCCCCCCACCCCCCTTTTTTGTCTTTTTAGATGGATGAGTTGAAGGGGAAGGACCGGGTGGTGTGTGCGCTGGAGAGAGAGCTGGGGGCGCAGGCCGGCTACGCCCAGAAGCTCCAGCTTCAGAAAGAGGCCCTGGATGAACAGCTGGGACAAGTCCGGGAAGCCGAGAGATACAACCACGGCAGCCCCAAGAGAGAGGCTGTGCCTGGGCTAGGGGACACCCCAGACCTGCTTAACAACCAGGTACATTTAAAAGTTCAAAAACAAAAATGCATACATGTGCATGTGTGTATGCTAGGTATGTAATGATGACAGTTAAAGTTGTTAGC
The DNA here is from genome assembly GCF_963454915.1 of Gymnoscopelus microlampas. Taxonomy (NCBI): domain Eukaryota; kingdom Metazoa; phylum Chordata; class Actinopteri; order Myctophiformes; family Myctophidae; genus Gymnoscopelus; species Gymnoscopelus microlampas. The sequence continues at coordinate 25,910,349 of NC_139955.1, forward strand.
AAGACAGCTCATTATTGCCACAAATGTGTGACGATTCAAACCGTTGAATTGAAAGATGAAACTCAATGCTCTTTTTAAGTGCGTCATCTAGTTTTGTGTACGCTTGTTCACAGCACGCACTTTGTTTTGTTTGGGCATGCAATACCATCGTACTATGAAGTATAAATTAGGCTTTAAGTTTAGCTGTAAAGTTATAAATGCAGCAGTGCGCTGTGTACAATTATTGGCCGAAGCATAAATACTATTGAGATATTTATGCTCTGGTGGAGCAACATGCTCGCAGACTCTGACGGAGTCCCACAGCTCAAACCATGCTTTGTTTATTTTGGGTCAGCTTGTAGATCTGCTATTTCCGATGTACGACACCAACGTTAACCTGAACTATTCTGATAAATTCAAAAGAAATTCATAAAATACAGTATTTTTCTAGTTTTTGTCTGAGAAATAATTAAAGTAATCATAAGAACCATAATTTATCTGGAATAAAATGTTGTTAAAACAAAATAGTGGGGAAATTCTATCGTGAATTGTATTGACTCATGAGTTGAGTTATTCGTTACAGCCCTAGTGTGTGCATTGCTTCAAACACACATTAACATACCATACGCCAATATATACAATATGTACACACTATACATATGCTACTACACATCAGCCTGCACGTATAATCAAACATCAAGACAGAAGCAATTTTGGCATTATACAGAAGCGTCTCCATATTGTGCATGCGGATAAGCACCATTTGCACAGGGAATCCGTGGAATGCTCATGCACGTCGTAGACATGCTGTGTACACATTGATGTAAAACATACATGCGTACATACACACAACACATTCATGCATGCATGGATTTGAGCACATGCACACGAACAATGAGACAGACACATGTAGTTCATATGCACGCAAAACTTGCACATGCACGCAAAGCAAAACATGCTTTCTCACACACACACACACACACACACACACACACACACACACACACACACACACACACACACACACACACACACACACACACAATGCACACACCGTTGAAACCAACTCGTCCTCCTCCATCTCGTGAACTCCTCTTCCCCGTCCAACTCCTCCTCCTCCGTCCATTTGCATGCACTCCCTCTATTTCAGTTGTTGTGTTCCTCCTCCTCCTCCACCGCCTCCCCTCTGCCCCCTCCCCCCCAGGAGGTAGAGGAGCGAGATGGGAGGCGCTTCCAGCTGAAGATGGCGGAGCTGCACAGCGTCATCAGAAAGTTGGAGGACAGGAACGCCCTCTTGGCTGACGAGAGGAACGAATTGGTGAGATCTGCGCGTGAATGCACTGTACATGCATTATAGACCTGTGTGTGTGTGCACACACACACCCTATGGACACGCATAGGAAAGTAGATGCCAGAGTCAGATATATGTGGGGGAAAATAACATGCACATTCTTGTACATTGTACTGTATCTCTATGCTTGCGAGGACCAATCCATAGACCACAGTCGATTTTTGGTGTCCCAACCGATCTTTATCTTGTCAATGCGCTAGACCTGGAAAATCAATATGCTAGAACTGGAAAATAGCAAAGAAAGGATAGCGCACACACATCCTAGTGCACAGGTGCAGGACAAACTAGTGCACGCACATCCTAGTGCCCAGGTGCAGGACAAACAACAGTACATAAAATAAGGTCCACTCCACACACTGGCAGAAATAAGCTCCATTGTTTATCGCTTAGTTCAAATTTTCGATCGCAATGATTTTCATCAGGAACTGGAAAATTGACCATAGTCACATGATGGCTGTTTTGCCCTTACGTCTCACCCCCAAGGGTGAGATAATAATAATCACCTGAGATAACTTTTTCTTCCATTCCCTCTGCTGTGTTGCAGGTGAAGCGGGTGCGGGAGGCGGAGAGCCAGATGAAGCCCATGTTTGAGAAGAACAAGAGACTGTCCAAGAAGAACGATGACCACCTGCACACACTGCAGCGCATGGAGGAGAAACTCAAGAACCTGAGCCGAGTAAACGCAGAGATGGTGAGAGAGACCCACCAGCCTTGACAGGCTTTTCCCTACTACTTTCCTTTCCTCTGTAGCCTATACGTGGCTCTGTCTTTAAGTAGTGAGAAGTCCCAGTTTCTAGCCCTAGCACAGATACACAGATATTTCTGTTTTATTGAACCAAAATGGGGTACAAGGAGTTCAAGAGTAGGTATTATTTTTTCTTTTGTCATTGAGATTTTGAACACAGAGAAAGTAAGACTGGTTGTTTGAAGAAATTAGATTAATGCTTATAATCATGAGATTAATAATAACTACAGAAGTGTGCTCTTCGGAGCACAGGTCTCCGCTAGGTTGGGTTGCCTACCCAGGGCCCTCAAACTTTGGTCATAGCCACTTGAAATGGGATCTGAAAAATCTAACTCATACATCGTGATCATATGACCCCAGAGATAATGTGTACCGATTTTTGAGTTTTGGACAAAATCTGTAGGAGTAGTAGCAAAAAGTGTGTGTTGGCACAAATAGGGCCTATAAGTTGTGTCATTATCCAAGGAATCCAGGGCCAAAAAAGATGTTGATTGTATGACCTACGGTTCAAGAGTTATTGGCCAAAACGTGAAGTGGGCTGTTGTAGCGCCACCATGAGGAGATTTGAAACATTGTTCTTCCTTGGCTTAGTGGGAATGTGAGTGCAAAGTTTCCCAGCAATCAGGCACTGCATGCATGATGTGTGGCATTTTGTGCTAGACGGCCACCCCCACAAATTTTTAGCGGTGCCAACCGCTCTACGTTTGACTCTGTCTGCGTGTCCGTGTGTTTGAGCGCGGGATGTCCGTTTGTTTGAGCGCGGGATGAGCACGGCAAAGAAGCAAACAGCTATAACTTCAGTTTGCAGCATGCCACCAAGTCCAAATTTGGTATGTGGACTTAGACCACCAATAGGGACGAGCATGAATTGATGACGTTATCAAAGAGGGGTCCAGGGACCCCCAGCGCCCGTATGAGCACGGGATGAGCACGGGATTTTAAACAGCTATAACTCCAGTTTGAAGCATGCCACCAAGTCCACATTTGGTATGTGAACTTAGACCACCAATAGGCACGAGCATGAATTGTTGAAGTTATCAAAGAGGGGTCCAGGGACCCCCAGCACCCGTATGAGCACGGGATTTTAAACAGCTATAACTCCAGTTTGCAGCATGCCACCAAGTCCACATTTGGTATGTGGACTTAGACCACCAATAGGGACCAGCATGAATTGCTGAAGCCCCGCCCCCTCTGTCTTCCCATTGGCTGGCCTTCAAACAGCCATAACTCAAGTTCGCAGCATGCTATGGAGTACAAATTTTGTACATGGACTAAAGCCAGCAATAGGGACTAACTGTCATTACTTAAGCCCCGCCCCCTCTGTCTGCCCATTGGCTGGGCTTTAAACAGCCATCATTCCAGTTTGCAGCATGCTACCAAGTACAAATTTGGTAAGTGGACTAGACCACCAATAGGGACGAACTGAAATGTGTTAAGGCCCGCCCCAAAGGCACCGCTTCCTTCACACAGGGCCAATCATAGCCTTTCGTAATGTAATATGAGAAATGTGACAGATCACATGACTACAGAGATCATTTATACAGACTTGCATGAGGTTTGGACAAAATCTGTAGGAGTGGCGCTATAATACAATAATACAATAATAATAATCAGAAAATAATCGGATGTCTCTTTCTCTCTCTCTCTTTCACACACACACACACACACACACACACACACACACACACACACACACACACACACACACACACACACACACACACACACACACACACACACACACACACACACACACACACACACACACACACACACACACACACACACACACACACACACACACACACACACAGAAGGAGAAGGCCTCCTCCTCTCGGCACCAGTCTCAGCAGCAATCCCATCAGCCTCAGCTGAAGCGTCCCAGCTCTCTGACAGATCTAAGCCACGCGCACGAGGAACAGGAAGTGGAGTTCCTCAAGCTACAGGTTACCGAGCAACGTGGCATCATCGACGAACTCACGCAGGTCAACTATTTCACAGATATGACAAATTTTTTTTTGTTCACTCTCTTCCATTCACAAATGTTTTGTGCCCAAGGCACACCAATGGGCAAGTCAAAATCTCAATGCACACCTGTATTCATGGCAAAAAATGATTTTCAAGCTCATAAGCTATTAATGACATGCCTAAAATAGGGCCACCAGGTTGAAAGTGGTTGAAATATATATTTTTAGGCTATATAATTTGTGCCTGTATTGGGAAATGAGTGTGCAGAAAGTACCGATATAGCAAATTAAGAAATAGTTCTTGCTCTCAATAACGCAATCCGTTGTATATACATTAAATGGGCCTAAGCTATTTTTGAGAATGTTCGGCTGTAATGACATGCCCAAAATAGTGTGGTTAAACCTCTGTTTCTCCTTAAAATTGTGTATGTTTCTCCTCTGTATGTTTCTCTTTAGGAACGTGACCGATTGGTGATCAGCAAAAAGAACAAAAGGAAACCTCTCAAAATATCTAAAGTAAGTGTATCTGTGTGTGTGTCCGCATGGCTATGGCTGTGCACATGATGATGCACATTAATACATATGTAAAATATATAGTTTTCAGGTCCTGTAAAGATCTGAGTTCTGTCTCTTCTCTTACGGTGTGTGTGTGTGTGTGTGTGTGTGTGTGTGTGTGTGTGTGTGTGTGTTTGCAAACACACAATTACTCCAGTGGTGTTGTCACATAGCAACCACCCTACCTGGGGTGTGCTGATGCTCTAGTTAGTTAATTAGTGTGTCTATGTGTTTTGCTTGCTTGTGTGCGTGTCTGTGTAATTGGGCTCAAGAGACGACAACATCCTTCACAATTGAGAGCACCTGTTCACCAAACTTAGTTACACACACACACACACACACACACACACACACACACACACACACACACAACCCTCCAAGAACTGGGTGAACGTGCTTAATTCTGTTAGCATTATTATTGTTGCATTGTGCCTTGAGTATTTATGTTTGGAACTACTCTGTGTGTGTGAACACAGAAGTGTGTGTGTGTGTGTGTGTGTGTGTGTGTGTGTGTGTGTGTGTGTGTGTGTGTGTGTGTGTGTGTGTGTGTGTGTGTGTGTGTGTGTGTGTGTGTGTGTGTGTGTGTGTGTGTGTGTGTGTGTGTGTGTGTGTGTGTGTGTGTGTGTGTGTGTGTGTGTGTGTGTGTGGCTGGGCTGGGCTGGGCTGGTTCATCAGGGGAGTTTGCAGAGTCAGTGATGTTGCTAGGAGAGGAGGAGACTGAACATGCAACACACTATTTTTTCCTCTCCATCGTTTATGGGATCCAGTCATTCTCTAGCTCTCCATCTTCTTTGAGATCTGTGCCTTCTACCTGGAGGCAGCTTAACAATTTAAAGACTTGACATACAGTCTATCCAACGAGAGCCAGAAATCATCTTGAGTCTTCTAATTTCTTGAAGGATCAGATTTATCACTGTTTGTGGGTGTCTGGTGGGTGTTTGATTGGCTGGACGGCGTGCCTCTCAACTTAGCATTCAAGGGTTGTTGTGCGTTGTATAGATCTGCTGGCATAGGTCCATGCATGGTAGAGCTGTGGTGCACAGCTCCTGTATAGATTGGCATTGGGGTGTATAGTACAGTATGTCGGAGTACATCCTCCTCATCCTCTATTTTTCCTCCTTCATCTGCTTGTGTGCGCTGGTCTGCCTCTACTTCTCTGGCTGCCAGGAGATGACCTATAAACACGATGGTAAGCACAGGATATGTACAGTATGTAGTAATGTAGTACATTGGTGGACTGGTGGTCCATTTGGTTGGTTTGGCCATGTTCAATAATAATAATATTTTTCCAGTTGAATGAAGACCAGTTTTATGAAATGTTGAACCAAAAGAGGGGAGTGTGTCAGGCCTGTGTGTGGATCTTGTTTGCATTTTTATTGAGAGGAAGAAGTTGAACTTGAGAACTGGGAGGCATGAGAGTTGACAGCATCAACTTGAGGATTAGAAATAATGTGGGATGTTTTTGTTGGATGCTTGATGTATGTTTTCTTTATTTAAGTGTTATTAAAGCAATGAGCCACAAGAGGCTGTGGTTTACCCTGGATTTTAGGCTGAGAGGCATAGGACGCACAACGCACTTCTGACCCTCTAGCTGTTCTAAAATCACATTACCACGGCTTATTGGTTTTCTAAAATGGTTACCAAGTACAGCAACATGAAAATCATACACATATCAGAATTAAAGTTTTTAATAACTAATTTAATTTCACTACAATAATAATTTCTCCCTGTGAATGCCTGTACAAACAAGGACGTTGATGTGCAAATGCTTGGAAGGTACTCAACGCTACATGTCGCGGATCTGCCTTGTTGTATCTTGCCAAGTGATTTGTAAAACCTTGCACATACACAGGATGAAAAGAAGCACTCCTCTTACCTTGCCATAGGAAAAACGAAATCAGTGATACATCCATGGAACATTATGAATATTATACAGTAAACAAGACGTTGGCGAGTAATAGGACTGTGCCAATTTGAATCCAGGACTGGAATCATCCATTTTAGAATGAGTAATAGACCTAAGCAGCACAGTTTTGGTAGGCTGTGACACTGTTTGTGAGGTTGTGTGGGCTTCTCTGTATTAATTCCACTGTTAACCACCTTGTATACTTTGTTGACCCGGGTCCTCGAGTCTACACCAAATCTCTTTGCCGAAATAGCCGACCTGCAAGCTCACAATGTGCCACATTGCGACGTGCCATGGGCATGAAGCTTGCCTATTTTCACCTAAATGTTCCCCTATTATGACATGCCCAGACTAGGGATGCTAGGGTTCATGTGGTTAAAATGACTGAATGCATAGTGGCATATTTAACTTGTTCGATTGTCTTTTTATTTTCTCTTCTCTCATAGAGGCATGTTGTGGAGACATATTTTGGATTTGATGAGGAGTCGATAGATTCTGAGACCTCCTCTCTGACCTCCTATAACACTGACCTGACAGACCGCACCCCTGCCACGCCAGAGGAAGACCTTGAAGATGTAAGAGAATCCCTCTGTTTGGATTCATTTTATTCGTATTCATTCATTTTATTATGTTTGTAAAAGAATTGTGTGTGTAGGAGGTGGAGGTCATGAAAGGGTTATGGTAAATAGATCAGTCTCAAATGCAGTGTATGTGTGTGAGTGCTCTGACCTCCTCCATCCTTTTCCTCAGGTGTCTCGCGAGGAGTCAGAGCTGCGTTTCCGCCAGCTCACCAGGGAGTACCAGGCTCTCCAGCGTGCCTATGCCCTCCTGCAGGAGCAGGCGGGGGGCTCTCTGGATGCTGAGAGGGAGGCCAGGGTGAGTACTCTCACTGCTAACCTGTGTCTTTATGTGTGTCCCACACTTCCTGTATACCTTTACCTTTAAGCCAGATTTATACTTAGTTGCGCATTGGTGTCACGCACAGCTTGTACCACCACATAGAGTGACACCAGGCATCGTCTGTACCACTGTTACTTGTTGCCTTGCCGATTTCCACACTGGCTCCCTGATTGGTTAATATTGACCCTCCTACAGACACGCGAGCAACTGCAGGCAGAACTGAACAGCTGCCTGGCCAAGATGGCCGACCTGGAGAAGGCCCTGGCGGAGAGGGGGCAGGTAACAAAGATGTCCTCGCTGCCATTCTCATTGGCCCTGCTCCTTGTCTGTCTGGCCGCTCTGCTCCTGGCCTGGCACTATGCCGACAGGGTGTGCTGCAGAATCCTGTGATGTAATTTCCTGCCTTCACGATGTCACAACCCTGCGCCTGCATGCTCCTCACACACCCATTTCTTTCTCCTTGTGGGTTTCTTTTTCTTTCTGGGTTTTTAAATTCAGCAGTTCAACAGGAGGCTGAATCCAATTTGATCTATTTCCGCAATTGAACAAATTATATGATGCAATTTTATCGTATTGTACTGTAGTTGTAGTTGTACAAACTACATTTCAATTAATTCATGTCTAACAAAAGTTCATGATAAATCAGTGAGACTCAAGCAAAATTGTTTGAGTTACTGTGCATGTAATATACCTGTAATATAGAAGCTTTTGCGTTTCTAAGTTTATAATATTATAAGAGATCCTGCTGTAGAGCACTTTAATGACAGTTTATAAATTAATAATGAGGAATGTTAATGATATTTAAGTTCATATCTCCTTCCTTAGTTCTGAATGAGTTTGCACTTTGGCTTGTCACTGCATGTTCACTGCATGTCGCCTGTTCCTCTGTGGCTTGATGCATCACTGTCTGCACCACTGTTTTGTTAACCCCAGAGAGCTGGTCTTCTGTTTATGTGAACACTGAATGACTGCGAATGGAGCTCTCACTCATCTGTAATCACGGTAGTGGACTGTCTCTCCTGTGGATCAATAAACTTGAGTTATTGCCATTCTGTCCCCGTTTGCTTGTGTCTTTGTCTGCATGCACGAGTGGTATACTGTAGATGGTTTTGTTTATTTCGGTTATACTCATTACACTCATTCATTCCTGCGAGTTTGGGCTCTTTGTGCATCTAATGGTACACAGTGTCGTCTCTCACAATTTCCCTTCCTTCCCTCTTATTTGATGCGTGTCTTTGAGTGTTTTACATGATGGCTTTGTGCTTATGTGGTTCTGATGGCAGGACTCCAAATGGATTGAGGAGAAGCAGTACCTTCTCAGGACTAACCAAGAACTCCTTGAAAAGGTAGGTTCTCACCATCAACACAAAAGCTTTTAGAGGGGCAATATTTTGACAACTTTTCTAAATAATTGCTACCGTGACAGTTAATAGGTCAGAACATTATGTTCTGTAATAATTGAAAAGACTCTAAACCTTCTCATTTGTCCTTAAAATCTTCCGAAGCATTTTATCGGCTTATTTGGCACAATGAATACACCTTTAATTAAAGTTTCAGTTTTTGATTTATTTATGGAGTCTACATTACTCCTCTAGAGTTTAGACCACCCGCCGTGGTTGGAAATGTGCAAAGATGTCTTCCCTATGAATTTGTGCTTTGTCAAACGGATAAATAGAATCAGACTACACTTCTTGCTTTCCAAAACCATACCTCCCTTTACATTAAATATCAATAACATAGGTCTGCACCAAATTTTAAATGGTGATAAGACAGCTTGGTTGCTTTCAGCAGGGAAAATCAGTGTGTTCCTGAGGTCCCCATCCTCACACAGAGTTATGCTTTGGTGAAAAATTAATAGAGGGAAAAGGAAAATGTCAAATATCAAAACAATATCAAATATACATAAAGTGTGTGTTTAATAAATAAATAAAATAAGAATAATGACAGAGTACCTGAGTCTATTGTGCAAGTAGCAGCAGAATATGAAATATGTATGAATCGGGTGGTCCAAAGGTCCCAACCTAGAATTCTTAATGAACTGTGCAGTGTTTTCACAGAATAAGAGCATTTTAACACTTACTGTACACTTTCTTGAAGAACTTCTTTCTCCATATATGATAATAATACCCAATGATCATTAGTTAAGTTAGGAGGAAATAGTCACGTCACCTTTTATCTTTATAGCACACTTAAAAACAACAGGAGTTGATCCAATGTGCTTCCCAATGAAGAGAAAACAACACCACCAAGGACACATTACAGAGTTCAGGAAGAGCTCCGATAGGACTGTGGTATTTCCTTCTTAAGCCCATTCATTGTGTGTGTGTGTGTGTGTGTGTGTGTGTGTGTGTGTGTGTGTGTGTGTGTGTGTGTGTGTGTGTGTGTGTGTGTGTGTGTGTGTGTGTGTGTGTGTGTGTGTGTTCACACGTGTGCGTGCGTGCAGATGAGTGCATTGCAGCAGGCAGAATCTCGGCTGCAGGCGGAGGTCCAGGATGCCCGGGACCAGAATGAGCTGTTGGAGTTCAGGGTGCTGGAGCTGGAAGTAAGAGAGTGTACCCCCATCAAGCTGTCACCAGGGGGTGACACCAACAATCACACCTCCAGACGCAGGACCTACATACAGTGACCAACCAGACAAATAGACACACTTTGACCATATCAATACGGCAATCCTTTAGCATGTCATCTGCCTGCACACATACACACACAACCCCCTCAACTGAACTGGAATGTGTTTTGTTTTTTTACTTTTTAATTTTATGTTGAGATGAAGATGAATATAATTTTAATGAAATAAAAATGTATTTAAGTTCACCATACAACCCATATCTATCTGTTCATTTTGTGCCTCACATCCTTGCATGTTTTTTCTTCATTTTTAAATGTTTTCTATGTTTACAGTCAATGCGCATGCAACAGTATACGTAGTTGTTCTCAAGTGACCATCATATCTCATGTCTACCATTCATTTGGATTATATCTATATTATTATTATCTAATATTACTATATTATATCAGGTATAGTTAATTGCGGCAATGAAAAGCTGTCATATCCGTAACATATATCTATATATCTATATCTATATATAAAATTCTGTACTATACTATTCTATATCTACGTTGCTGCTCTAACTGAATCCCTGGGCAGAACAGCGTTTACAGTGAGCATTTACAGTGACAGCGTTCCCACATTCATCGTTATCTTGAGTTTTAGCATGTGTGTTCAAAGTCCAACTGCTTTGGTTTGCATCTCCCGTTTAAAACCGTGCATTTCCACCTACTGCATCTTATTTCGGCAGATCCTGACCATGCTTTCAGTCCCATGTGAGTACATTTCATCCTACAATCACCCACTTCCCAATCCTCATTACGTGTCGTGCTCATTCCGTCACTGCAGACCACCATTTATAATACATACATTGCACAAGAGCAGTGGCTTTCAAACTTTTTGTGTCCAAGGCACATCAATGGGCAATTAAAGATCTCCAGGGCACGCCTGTACTCCTAGGGAAAATGGACGATCTGCAAGCTCAGAGACGCGTTGTGAGCGTTGTTAAACATAATTAAGATGCCCCAAATAGTGACATCAGATTGAAATACATTAGGGTATAGAATTTGCCTCTGTATTGGGAAATAAGTGCGCACAAAGAAAACATTTATACATTCCAATGTACACCTGGACTTGTCTCACCAATGTGCCTTGACCAACCGTTTTGGAACCACTGTAATATATTTACATTTCACCAAGGGAAAACCTTTGTATTCTGTGTGTGTGTGTGTGTGTGTGTGTGTGTGTGTGAGAGAGAGAGTGAAAGAGACTTGTGTAACATGGCCCTATCTCCTCTATAGGAGAGGGAGCGCAGATCTCCGGCCCTCAACCTCCACATGTCTGCCTTCCCTGAAAACAGCAGCAGTGCCCTGCAGGTCTACTGTCAGCAGGAGGGGGTCAAGGTGACACATACTCACATGAAACAAAGATACATTCAGCAAAATAGTGAAAAAAAACAACAGATAACATATATAATGTAAGATAAGAGAACAGATTACCTGAACTCACGGATCAAAAGTGTTTCAGCTATTGGTCTTATTGATTAAATGTGCTAATTCTTGCCCTCAATAAATGGAATATTATTCTACTTAAAATAAAAATGTATGTATGTAAATGTAGTTTCAGGTGTAAAAGATCTGGGTGAAATTCTTTTCCATACAATTTTCCACAAATTGCAGCTAAAAAAAGATATTCATTCCACATCCACAATACAAATATCCACAATACAAATAATATACATGCACATTTGCACAATCACTCACTGTCCATCACACAACACATCAAATGTATACAGTAAACATAAGAGCAGCTTTACAAGGGTCAGACTCTAGCTTGCTTGACCTGACCTGACCTGACATGACCTAACCTGACCTAGACTCCACAGTCAGTGAGTAACATGGGATGTGTGGATTTGAACCTATGTAGGATGTGGTCATTCCTGAACTGATGAAGAAATTGGATATCCTGGGAGACAATGGGGTGAGTTAAAATAGACTGCTAATGGAAATCTATGAGATCAATCTGTTATCTTGTGTTTGACCTTTGACCCTGATACCAACAGTAGCTTGTGGTGTTTTCCATAGAATCTCCGTAATGAAGAGCAAGTAGCAGTGATTCAGGCAGGAACAGTGCTCTCCCTGTGTGAGAAGGTCAGTAGAAAACCACTGTTATAACATACTCTTCTGACACCTAGTGGACAAACACCATGTACTGTAGTGCCACAGAACCAGTGTGATGTGTAGCATTCTGGTTGCCTAGCACAGATACCAGTGCCACTTTTGTTTATAAATGTAGCTGTGATGTGTGTGTACTGGACTCAGGAGACCAAAAGGGAAGATGCATGTAATTTTCCCATCTCCTTTGTACATATAATGTTTGTACTTGTTGATGACATGTGTTATTGTGTTAATCTTTGTATGCTATGTTGATGAATTGAATAGGACCACAATGGAAACAAGTCCTCAGGACTTTTTTTTGTCTTACTTGTCTCTTTGTTGTGTCATCCCCCCCCCCCCCCCCCCCCCCAGTGGTTGAAGCAGATAGACAACACAGAGGCTGCCCTTACTCAGAAGATGATAGACCTGGAGAACGACAAGGTGAGGGACTGATTTAGCTTCGGAATTCACAATCTTTAAGTTCCAGACAGAGATCTTATTGGTAGTCTGATACAGCTGTATGACCGGAAGCATTTGGAAATTGTGGGAGGCAACAGTGAACAGTCTGTCCACTTGAGACTATATCCCCTGATACGTACTGGGCCTTCCTGTTGTGATGTCATTTCCTGTGTTATAAAATGCCATGTGTTTCTGCAGGAGCTGTTCAGTAAACAGAAGGGCTTCCTGGAAGAAGAGCTGGACTACAGGAAGCAGGCTTTGGACCAGGCTTACATGGTACGGAGCCTGGAGCATTATGGAGTTCTACCTCTAGTTCATTGTCAGTCACACAAAAAAAAAACAATTATTTAACAGCATCATTGAAGGTTACATGCAAGGCCAAATGGCTTTATTATACAGTAAATTTGGCACCGTAAGATGTGCATTGTGGCTAAAGCATGAAAAATAAGCCTTCAGGAATTCATCATACATCATCCCCCTATTCACACCATAACGGTAAACTTGTCATGTTCTGTTGGGATACTGCATCTTTTACCAATAACGTCCAACATGCTGTGAACAATAGACACCAGGGTCTTATCTGGGGCGCTTGGCTGCCGGTTCACTGGTCTAACGGCTGCTGTATGTCAAATAAAGCCAATCACTGGTCTAAATCAGTTTTACCCTGGAGCTCAAGAAGAGCATGGGCAATGTGAATGAATTTCCCTCCTCTGTTATCTTGATTTAAAACCTCACTGACTCCACGTAGCCTGTAGCCGAGCAGAATAACTTCACACTTGCATCACTCTCCACATGGTTTGAACCATTTGACTTGGTCAGTTGCTTCCGCGTTGGTTTGTGTTTATGGTTTATTTCAAGAACCTCTGTTTATTATGCATTAGGCCATGTGATACCTCTGGGACCCCTATCTACACTGTAAAATGTGTTAATTTAACTCTGAGAGTGTACAAATGGAACCAAATGGACCTGTAAGGTTACATTTGGACCAATGGTGGTCCCCCGGTGGTGTCTGAACCCCACACTGGGAAACAGTGGAAAGCTTAGTATTTATAAGCATTTGCACCATGAGCTACAAACAGGTGCACACATGAATGGGATGGACAACGATATTGGTGTTTTTATTACGGTGTAGCCACTGTACCATTATGGAACAGCCCCAAATAACACTTACAAACAGTGAATCAGTGTTCTCCATATCTGCCATGGTCACAGTGGTGTGTGTTTGTGTGTGCGCGCACAATTCTGTATTTACGTGTGGTTGTGCATCTTCCTGTGCATGTGCATGTTTGTCTTGTATGTGTGCATGTGCACATGTGTGTGTGCGTGTGTGTGTGTGTGTGTGTGCGTGTGTGTGTGTGTGTGTGTGTGTGTGTGTGTGTGTGTGTGTGTGTGTGTGTGTTCCAAGGTTATTATAGTTTAGCATTTTTCATTAGTTTTTTATTTTGTTTTGACTTTTTGTTTTCAATTCAATTTTGATTATTTTTTTTAACTGGGTTTGGTATTTTATTATATATATATATATATATATATATATTTTTTTTTTTAAGTTTTAGTTTTTATACATTTTAGTGGTAGCTTAATTATTTACTGTAATATGGGGTATTCGGGGGCAAGATTCAAAAAGCTCCGAAAAATATAGAAAATAGCAGATCTACAAGCTCACAACACGCTGCAATGCGACACGTTACGAGCTTATAGATCAGCTATTGCTATTTTTTAAGAAACATATTGGACACAGACAAAGACTAAAACTAAGGACACTTTTCTCTTTGATGTTAGTTTTGTAAATAATACACAACACAGTTTCAGTTAGTTATATATTTTTTGGTAAAAGCCTTATTTTTATTTCGGTTAACTAAAATGTTTTTTTCAGGTCTAGTTTTTGTTATTTGCTTTTAGTTAACTATAATAACCCTGGTGTGTGTAGGTGTTTATGAACCTGTGTGTGTGTACTACTTGTGCGTGCTTGCGTGCGTGGCTGGCGGCTGCAGCGGATCGAGGAGCTGGAGGCCACGCTGTATAGCGCTCTGCAGCAGGAGCAGCCAGCGGGTCGGGCCGTGGCCGAGTCGCTGACAGACAGGCAGAGGGAGGAGCTGAGGCTCGCCGTGGACAAGCTGCGGCGGCAGATCCTCCGGCAGAGCCGGCAGTTTGACAGTCAGATCTTACAGGAGCGCATGGAGCTCCTCCAGCAGGCCCACCAGGTAAGGAAGGCCCTGAGCAGTGGTGGAACAAGTACTCTGGTTATTTAATTTATTTAACCCATTAAGACCCAAGGCCGATTCTACTTCTAAATCCTAAGAGTTTTCTGAAAAACGTATGTTTCTATGTCAGTGGTCCTCAAACTGTTTCATGTTAAGACCCCCCCCCCCCCCAAAATGATCTGTATTTGGCGACGGACCCCCATCTCAAAATACTTTGTTCCAGGGATTTGAGTTAAAAATGTTTGCTTTACACAATATATTCAAAGATTTTCACAAATTTTCACAAATTTGCTAAAATAGCAGATCTACAAGCTTGTGCCACACTGTGAGCTTGTAGATCTATTTTTGAATAACAAAATAAATCTAAAATGACATGCGTTCCCTGCTTTAATGGGTTAACCCATTAAGACCTGAGGCTGATTCTACAAATGCCCTGATGTTCTAAATCAGCAGTTCCCTGAAATGTATATATATATGGCCGCGGACCCACATCTGAAAATGTTTTGTGCCAGGGACCCCCAGAAGAGAAGATTTGTGTTACAACACTTGTTTTTTCCATTCTATTTTTGAACAAATGTTCAAAAATAGCAGATGTACAAGCTTGCAGCGTGGCACAAAGTGACGCACTGTGAGCTTATATATCTGCTACTTTTGAATAACCAACGCAAAGATCAAAATGACACAGATACTTTCCTGGTTTTAATGGGTTAACTTAAGTAAAAGTAGCAATAGCACAATATATTTAAAATAAATACCCTGTTACAAGTAATAGGTCTGCATTCAAAATTTTACTTAAGAGTACTTCAGTATTGGCATCAAAATATATTTGAAGTACCGAAGCAAAGGTACAGAAATGTTTCAAAATGTGTCAAACTTTTAAAAGAATATCTGATCTACATGCTCACAAGGCGTTGCACTGTGACACGTGAGCTTATAGATCGGCTAGTTTTGAATAGCTGAAGTATAAAATAAGGTGGTTAATGCATGTGTAATAAATCTAAATCAACAAAGTAACTAAAGCTGTCAGATAATTGAGTAAAAAGTACAATATTTGCCCCCGAGATATAGTGGATAGAAGTATAAAAGTATTGAAAAATGGAAATACTCAAGTAAAGTAAAAGTATACCTCTTGTAAATGTACTTAGTTACTTTCCACCACTGGCCCTGAGACAACACCTCCCCAACAACCACCCCCTTAGTTCTGCCTACTTCTCAACCTGACATCCTGATAAAAGCAAACCTCTGGTGTGGAGAAAAAGATGCAGTATCCCTACCTGTGACTGCTCGTGTTTAAGTGGAGGGCGAGAGGGTGTGTGTGTGTGTGTGTGTGTGTGTGTGTGTGTGTGTGTGTGTGTGTGTGTTATTGTGTTCTGCATCCCTTCACTCCTCAACCCTCATGATAGTCATGTGACCCCATGCCCTGAATGCACTGAAGAGATCAATCAAACCTCATTTGAAACTCTTGTTGCTAACTATACCATGATATCCCTAACCCCCTTAACTCAATACATCTACCTAACTGACCACAAAGTATACTAACCTATCAATATGTTGAATTTAGAAGGACAAAACACTAGAGGTTTAACATGGACAGTGTGTACGGCGTTTACCTGCAGTCCAGGCTAATGAGATATTAGGAAGTATTTTCAACAGGTCACTTGTTCATGTCTTCTGCATAGAGCTTCATAGAAAGCAACTCCCCCCAAGTTAGACAACATAGCGGAAGAGTGGCTGTTAGAAACCGTTAACTTAAGGCCCTCTAACTGCTTCCGATGAGGGTGGTACCTTGCATGGTTGCCTCCAACGTTGGTTGGTGTGTGAATGGGTGAATGTAACACACTCTGTAAAGCACTTTGGATGAAAGTGCTATAGAAATGTAGACCATTTATCATTCAGCATTTCTTCTAACTTCAAAGTCCAATAAAAGTGGTACCTGTTATCCCTGTAGGTCTTATGTAGGCTACACCCCTGCCCCCTTAGTCTCCCAGCTGGCTCTATGGCATAGTGATCTACTGGAAGTGGCGTACCTTCACTTGTACCGAGCTCGGAGGCGTTTGTTATTCCTTTCTTAGTTTTCTTTTTGAATTTCACCCAATTTTCGACCTGCCTCATTGGAAGCAGGTCCTTTCCTTCATTCAGAGTTAAAAAGCTCCTGTTTCATGTTTAATGATTTCACGCTGATCTTAGTTTGTTTGCCAGGGGAGATTGAAATCCCTTTTATTTTGCAAAAAATTGGAAAGGCATATTTGGTTGAACAAAAGGGGGAATTTTAACAAGTGGCTGGATGAGACATTTTCACTGTAGCCAAGAACACTGTTTATAGGGCCTTGTTAGCTAATCTGCTTTCTGCCAGTGTGCAAATGAGCCACTCAAGGTTTTACGTCTCACAGATGAAGTCACTTCCTCCATTCACTGATCTGGCACTCCAGTTGCCATGGCAGCCCATTCTTAAGCCCAATTCATGCTTCGTCACGCGACGGTGTCTCGCGGCAAGAATAGCAGACCGGCAAGCTCACAACGCGTCGCGGATGTGACGCGTTGTGAGCTTGTAGGTCTGCTATTCTCTGCCTTTCTTGGCGAGCGTCACCGCCGCGCGACCGAGCGTAAATTAGGCTTTACTTGCCACTGAGCAACGGCTACCATGGAGACCGAGGGCATGGTGGGAAGGAGGCAGGATTTGGGAGTAGATGCAGAAGTGGTTGGCTTAACATTCTCATTAACTGTTTCACCACACAGTTGCCTTTTCAATAAAATTGAATGAAAGGGTCACATTTAAGCTGCAGTTTCCTTGCTGTATACATCTCATACCTTGTATCTCTATGTTTTTTCCCCCCCATGAATTAATTCCCTATTTTATACTTTGTCTTATGATAGAGTGGCACAAAGGTAGAGAAAATAGCTGATCTGTTGTGATGCATTGTGAGTTTGTAGATCAGTTATTTTCTAAATTGTTGAAATATTTTGGCTAGAATTTGGAAAAGTTTGAAAAAACATTTTCACCTATAATGTGTTTTCAACTAGGTTGAAAATGGTTAAGTCTGTGCCTGTGGGTTTTATAAATATTTGGCCACTGAAAAATATTAAAAAGAGCTTTTGATTAAAT
This sequence comes from Gymnoscopelus microlampas, assembly GCF_963454915.1. Taxonomy (NCBI): domain Eukaryota; kingdom Metazoa; phylum Chordata; class Actinopteri; order Myctophiformes; family Myctophidae; genus Gymnoscopelus; species Gymnoscopelus microlampas. The sequence goes on from NC_139955.1 coordinate 25,928,219, forward strand.
AACTACATTTTATCCATTGGAACACATGGTTCTTTTCTCCCATTTCCTGAAAAGTAACGATGTTTGCCGTGTAATGCATACAGTATGAACAGCTGACCAGCATTTCACTCTTTCTGTCTTGTTTGCCTTGCAGAGAATTAGAGAGTTGGAGGGCAGGATTGATGTGCAAAAGAGACAAATAAAGGATATAGAGGAAAAGGTACTTGTTATTTCTGTTTCTTTCTGGGAATAAATTCTGTCATTGACCGAAAGGAATAAGCATGCATGTTGGGGAGATGGTTTAGCTACAGAATGCATACCAAGAGAGACAGAGAGTGTACATACATATGATGATACTGTATGCGTATTGATGATCTTTGTCTTCCTTTTCTTTTGGCCTGTTTGTTAAACCCTTTGTGTTTCTTTAGTTTTTGTTCCTCTTTTTGTTTTTCTCTTTAGCATTTATTCTTTGGCCTTAATCCAGGAGACATGGACCGATATCAGGTATATTCCATAATAATCATCAATTCACTTCAGAAATCAAAATGAAGAGTTAGTGTAGAATTGTATTGTCCAGGTACATTTGCACTTTAAGTAAATACCACATACCAGTCTAGTAAGACATTTGAATCTAAATAATTTGTACAAGATGATAAATGTATAAATATGTTTTGTCTCCTCAGGTGCTAAGGCGCTCAGGTGGCAAGAGAGGACAAAACACAAGCTTAGTTTTTTATGCATTTCTAGACAGCTGTCGATACCCAATGGCCTTTTTGATAAACGTGCACTTTTTTGCAGATGACCCTAAACTGGAATGCTGGAAGCATTCAAAGACATAAAACAAACTGCAGATACTACATGTGAGGTAGTGATAGTGTTTTTTTTATATTCTTCTAATAGATGATGTCTTACTCTAGTGGTTCTTGGACCTGGAACCCTAAGCCTGAACTGAGATAAGAACATGTATGGACTTACGGAGTGAAAAGGCTCTTAATACAGAGAAATTATACACGGAATGCTAAGCCAGGCAATGAAAGAGTGCAGTCACAGAGGCAGAGACGGACGGACGGGAGGAATGGGTACAGTATACAGAGTAGTGAAAGGGAAAGAGTTGGGGCATGAAGAGGAGTGAAGGAATGGACAAACCCAGATGCTTGGCTGCCTGGACATTGGACAGCATGGCAAAAGGTCAGCGTCCATGGTGTGTCTATGGAAACCAGAGTACAGCCAGGTTCAGAAAACAACACACTGGAGACTCACCTTGGGACTGAGAAGACGAGATAACAGTAATTGGACCAGAATAAAAAGCAGGTACAGTATGTTACTTCTCATCATTTCAGAATCCAGTTTTTTATTAGGGCAGGGCAATACTGTACATCAATATTATATCGATATCATGATATGAGACTAGATATCGTAATATTGTGATTCTTACCTGATTTTACAAGTTGGTAAGTTGTCAAAAATGTCTAAAATAGTTAAAATCTACAACTACAAGCTTACAATGGTGATGTGTTGTGAGCTTGTAGATCTGCTATTTTGAAAAACGTGTGGGGGAAAAAAATCCAAAAATAGAATTATGTTAGCATCACACAATATGATATTATCGTCACAATATCGATATCAAGGTATTTGGGTGAAATATATTGGGATATATGATTTTGTCCATATCGCCCAACCCTATTTCCTAATATCATGTTTTGAGGTAATATACAGTATGTAATTACGTTTACTTGGTTATAGTAAAAAAACAACATTGTACATTATAGCCCATGCAGTCTACGAACTCAGTTATCCATTGGTTTCATTGTCCTAAACAAGGTTATGTAGTAACCCAAATTAAGTTAGAGCGATGTGAGAGCAAAGGTTTCCAGGAAAAAGAGGGATCTGTGGAATGTCTGTGTAGGGAGGGGAGAGGGGGCGGGGCTAGCTGGTTAGGAGGTGGGGTAACTTGATAGACACCTGCGGTTGGCAACTTTGCTACCAAGCTGTTGTTATTGTGAATAATTAATAACTCAGCATGTGTGTGTATCTATATATATTTGTCTGTGTGTGTTTTTTTTGTCTGATGTCCAGCTAAAGTGTAAAATAAGTGATATAAATAGGGAAAGAAAGAACTTTAAAAGGGGGGTAGGGGAAGAAGAAGCGGTGCGGTAACAACTGTCAATCGTTGTCACCAACATTTGTAATCTCCATGAACTGAATGAATTAGTTTTCTGTGCTCCAGGTAGAAACTCACATGCTGTGGTGGACAGTAACTAAGTACATTTACTTGAATAGTACTTAAGGACATTTTTGGAGTATTTATAAAAAAAAACAAATCATTACAAACACATGACTTTCACTTCGCTACATTTCAAATAGAAATATTGTACTTTTGACTCCACTACATTTCTAGGAAGGGACTCTTGGGACCCAACTTGAATTATTAATTAACCACTTGAGCCCTATTTCAAATATAGTGAAAATAGCTGATCTACAAGCTCACAACGTGTCACAACACATAGATCAAAAAGTTCTGAATGATACTTTTTTTGTACATTTTTGAGGGAATTTCAATACCGTAATCAATGCATTGATATTAAAGAAAATGTACTCCGTAATTTGTACTTTTGAATACTTGAGTATTTATTTACTTGAGTATACTGTACTTTGTCCACCGCTGCTCACCTGCTCCAGGTGTGAGTGGGCTGACCAATGGAGGATCGTGTGCCTCCGCCGGACGGCGTGGACGTGGAGACTGGAGGTAGCTCCGACGTCGGCGTCTTGGCAATAGGCTCGCCGGCTGCTGAGCCGCTATTGGACCTGCGGGTTCTGAGTGACAGGGTGAAGGTTCTGGAACAGAGTGCCTCATCAATCAGCCAGTCTGACAGCAGCAGCTACCTGAGGAACAGGTGAGAGACTGGGGAGAGGGGATCCCATGACAGACCCACTAACAGACTAAAAGACACATATACACACACACACACACACACACACACACACACACACACACACACACACACACACACACACACACACACACACACAAACACAACTCTGTCCCACAGACTCACATATGGCCAAGGCGATATCACATATCACACACCTGACTGCACAGCACGCTTACACACCACCACACCGGTGCTCACATCATTCCCCAAATTTTGTCGAGTCTTTTCCCCTTCCTCGATATGACGTGACTTCCCTGACACCGGAATGCAAAACACTAATAGTACGATTTGGCGTTCAAATAGTAAAAAGTAAGTAATCGTGAATTTAGGTGTGAATTTGGCTGAGCGCTGCATGTGGATTTAGTATGATTTAGTTGCTCTGTGCTAACGCTAAGGTAATGTGAGCTTGTGTGTATCATGTGCTGTGGTTGGTGGTAGGATCACAGAGCTGGAGCAGTCGGAGAGGAATCTGCTCCTTCAGTTCAGCCAGCTCGCCGCTGCCTCACGCAACGGCTGGCCCAGCGTGCAACACACCCGGAGGCAGGACCAGAAGCTACACACGCTCAGGGACGAGGTCAGGACCATGGTGAGTCTTCTGCGTCTCTACAGAATCAGATTATGTATAACTGAATTGAACATTTAGCAGTACTACACTATCTATACAAGGGACTGCTGTCAGTGTATCTGGGTCTGATTTGATATTGATTAAAATGACATTTTAATGCAAAATACACATATACTGTCTGTTCTGTACCAGTGAAGCCAAAACATTTGCGTGCCATGTTTTTTTTTGGTGTAACTTCAGTTGTGAGCTTTTGAAAGTCTCCTAAATTTCATTGTTGCAAAACATTTGTTTCACTTGTCTCTTCCCCTGCTTACCCTTCCCTCACTCCCATTCTCTCTCTCTCTCTCTCTCTCCCCTGATCTCCATTCCTTCCTCCCCAGACTCTTGAGAAGGAGCGAGTAGAGCGCGTGTGGAGGGATCGACTCCAACGCTGCCAAAACCAGCTGAGGGTCAAAGAAGAGGAGATGGGTCGCCAGTCGCAGTACTTTGAGAGCTTCAAGACGCAGCTCCTGCACAAACTCAGCCTGGCCAGAGATCGGGAGCAGAGCCTGCAGTGCCGTGTCCACACATTGGAGAAACAGCTCTTGGACATGACAGTGGCCGCCGCCACCAACATTGCCAGTATCAGCGCGGTTAGCATCACTGCTGGGTCTGCGCTGCACAGGGGGGAGATAGAAAGACTGCCATGTCTGAGAGGAGAAGGGGAGGGAGAGGAGGAAGGGGAGGAGAAGAAGAAGAAAGAGGAAGAAGAGAGGAGGAGGAAGCAGGTGCCCGGGTACCAAAGAGTCGGTGGAAAAGAGGGGGATGTTTCAAGCGAGGTCAGGCTGCAAGGTTTCATCCTGAGCCTGCAGGAGGACCTCAAGGTTCTGCTGGAGAGAGAGGAGCAAGGCGTGGTGGAACGAAGGGAGCTGACGGAGCAGCTCCAGGAAGCCCAGGAGAACGGCCACTTTCTGGGCTGTAAGGTGGAGGGGGTGAAGGCTGAGGTCTACCGGCTGAAGCTGTCCGAGAGCTCTCTGATGGAGCAGGTGGAGGAACTGAGAGAAGAGAACCAGAGACTCCAGCAGGATATGGAGGCAACTGGCCAGACACCCAGTCAGACATCCACTATCGCAGGGTCTGCGTTTCCAAGCCCTGGGCCTAGCTCCCCAATTCCCACCAGTACCAGTCCAGCACCTGGTTCTTGTCCTTCGCTGTCCCTCTCAAATGGCACTGCCATGAGACACTGTTCAGCAAATAGCTTTGGAAAGGTACGTTTTGGGGCCCAAAGTGCAATGGCTAAATATTGTGTTAATCTAAGCATTTTTTCTAACAAACATTCCGTACTGTATATGGTGTTAAATATTACTCTGAAATTACATACTGAAGGTCTAACTCTCCCTGAATGAACAAACATGCCCAGCTGTACTTACATCTGTTCACCACCAGGGCGCAGCAGACAACTAACACAACACCAAATCTCACTCTTCATCTGCTAAATTGGACACTCTAACCTTGTCTCTACCAGGCCAAACCAGACCTTCTGAATCTCTCCGCCCACCTCAACTCCAAACACAACCTCAGCCTCCAGTCGCTCTCTCTGACTACGGACGCGGTGGAGGTCGGGGCATTTAGCCTAGGGACCTGGTGCTCCAGAGGGGCCCTGAATCTGGAGGAATGCCCCAGTGAGGAATCTGATGCCTTGAGGGACGCATACATCAGCCTGGGGCTGGGGGAAGATGTGGAGGCCCTCAGAAAGCAGCGTGACCACCTGGAGGCCACCCTGCGGCGTACACAGGAGCAGCTGCAGACGCTGACTCAGGAGAACTGCCAACTGAAATTACAACTCAGGGAACAGGAAGAGGAAGTGGAAGAAGAGCCGAGTAAAGGGCCTTCAAAAGAAAAGGTACATTCTTCAGGGTTCAACCTGTGTTTTTAAATGTTTTATTTAGATGTCCCCAGGGCTGGTAACAATTAGACATTTTCATGTATGCCTTTAAACTAAAAATAGTTCACTAATCTAGTCCTACTTTCATCTATATACTCAGATTCACAGGGTGCCAACGCAGAACACAACAACCCAGGATAGCGCTGTCCACCTCTCATGTTCGTCCACCCAAGAGGACCCCATTCTCACCCTGGCTGAGGATGACCTTGCCCAGGCTCTGAACCAGGAGAACCGGGCCTTAGCAGAGCGGATCCAAGAGATGTTGGCCCACATGGGGCTCCAGGAGGCAGAGAATGCCAAAGAGCTAGCACAGCTGAGGCAGCAGATGTCTGGGCTGGAGGCAGATGGAACCAGGCTCAAGCAAGAGAACCAGGAGCACGGTTGTCTGATCACAGAGCTGACCAGGAAGACCGAGGATGACCTTAATACTATCATGGAGTTACAGCAGAGGCTGGCAGAGAATGAACAGGTCCTAGAAGAATCATCAAAGTGTCATCACATACCTGAGAGTGTCCATTTACAAAATGGCCACATGGCTCCAAACTTAGGGTTTGGTGGCATTCAGCAGAATAATTTAGAAGGAATTGTGGACGCTTTAGTGGACAGAGTATTACATAGCGAAGATAGAACAGAGTCCATATCCCATTCACAAGCAAACCATTTAACTACAGACTCAGCATTTTGCTCTCAAGATGATGACCACGATGTCTCAACAAGCCATAGCCTACGAGCCAAGCCACAAGGTAGTCTATTGTCTGATGGGGTTGAACAGCTGACCAGGTCAGTTCAGAACCAGGAAAAAGAACAAGAGGAGCTGATGGGTTCTGTACGGTCCCTGAGGGAGGAACAGAGAGAGGTTTCCCTGTGGATCCAAACTCAGACTGAAGAGAAACAGCAGCTAACTCGGACTGTTTGGGGACTGAAGGAGGAGAGAGACGGCATCAGTCAGTCTCTGTCTGGTCTCAGACAAGACAGAGAGCAGCTAAGTAGGACAGTTTGTGGGATAAAAGATGAGAGAGACCAGTTTATAAGGTCCATGAGTGGACTGAAAGATGAAAAGGAACAGCTAACCGTGTCATTATCTCAGCTTAGAGATGAAAGAGAGACAGTGTCAGAATCTCTTTCCAGCGAAAAAGCAGAGAGAGACCAAATCGCACAAACGCTGCAAAGTTTACAAAAGGAGAGGGACCGGTTAAGCCAGGAGGTGTGCGATTTAAAACAGGAGAGCGAGGACATTATGGATTCTTTCCACAGTCTAAAAGAGAGTAGAGATCAAGAACAATCCAGGGAAGAGAGAGACAAGCTGTCACAGTCAATTTGCAGTTTGAATGAACAGAAAGATAAGATTGAACGTTCCATCGCTGGTTTGAAAAAAGAGGAGCACCAGATAAGGCTGTCGCTTCTGAGTCTCAGAGAGGAGGAGCTACAGGTTGTTGATGCTGCTGCTCACTGCAGCCAATCGCAACAATGGTCCGGTCTCAACAATGCTGACATGGCGACGAAGACTGTGGAAGTGAATGGAAAGCAGGAGCAAATAGCTCTGATGACGGAGGTTGAAGCTTTGGGAGTGCAACTCAGAATGTTGCGACAAGAACTGGACCAGAGCCAGTTAGAGGTGAGCATCCATACACACTATTATGCAAAGATGTTGTTTGTTGAAACTTCTGTAGTTCCTATTCCTGGCAACATTATACATAATCAATAAAACTGTCTGTGCATGCAGATCCAGAGACTGAACAGTAAACTGTGTGAGTCTGAAGCTACGAGGGCGGAGGCAGAGAAGAGGGCAGATCAAACAGCCAATGAAATGATGAGGTTGACAGATGTAACCAATGAGATGGAAGACGCCAGGAAGGAAAATGACAGCTTGACAGCACAGGTACATTCATGAAAAAGTTTGTACTGTGAGTTTTGCCATTACGCCACAATGTTCTTTTGCATCCAACCACATTTGTTTAGCTTATTTAGCTTTCTTTCAATACCCCCAAGGAACAAATCTAGCTGCCTTTAGTGAAGTTTCCACCTTTTTGCTGACCGGCAGATTTGATTTCTCTCACGAGAGGTCTGTAAAATGGACCTTTTCAGTATTACTTTTCAGTAAGTAATATCGTTAATACTCATTTTAGAGTTGGCAAGTGGGAAACGTGATATTATGAACTTGAGGCTCTTTGAAAACCTCAACTTTTTATGTGCCAACATTATTTTCATGACAACAACTTGAATGCATGATTACTCTCACATCATCAGATATTGTCCCTGTCCAAACCTCATATGTCCAAAGGGTTACTTTTCAGCATTAAAATAAAATAAAAAAGCAAAATTAGCAGATCTGCAAGCTCAAAATACGCCGCGATGCCACGCCTTTTGAGCTTGTAGATCTGCTATTTTTGCTACTTTTTTGTGTGTAACACTGCAGTATGATGATGTGGAAAAAATTATGGAGATAAGAGGTTTCTACCAGACAGCAACAATATGGTATTCAAACCTCAACTATTCTCTACACATGCTGTACAAAGTTGCAAGGCAGATTTGTGGATGGTTTATTAATTTACCGGTCTGGTTTAGGTGAAGGAACTACACAGCAGACTGGCCGGTCTGACCAGAGAAAAGGCTGATACTCTGACACTGAAGGCCCAGATAGAGGAGCAATTCAATATCCTTCAAGCTCAACTCAAAGCCAAGGTAGCCATGTTTTGTTATGTGGGAGTTGTGGCTGTATCGTTATTGTTGTGATTGAATGATTGTGTTGCCGATAGTTGATGGTAGAGATGTGTCTGTGTATGTTTTTCTAAACACTTGCATACCATACTGTAGATCCATGGCTACAGTATGTTTTCAAAGATGTATGTGTATGTGTCTAACCCCACAGACAGTGGCTCTAGAGGAGCTGAACTCCGAGTACACATCCCTGAGAAGAGACCAGGGGAACAAGGAGGAGTGGAGCGCTACTCTCACCTCACTCCGGTCACGCTATGGCGACATAAGATCTAAAGTAGGCAACCAGCTGCCATTTTGTAGTCTGTTGTTGTAGGAATTGTAGTCAAAGAAGTCCTACAAGCTCAGGCTATTCAACAGTTGACATAAATCTGTTTCTTGTATCTATAGTATGATGTTCTCTTGAAAAAGAAGAGCCAGACAGATTTGGACATAGCTCCTTTAAAGGTAAGTTGTTGAATGACTTGATATTATTTATCTACCCAGCTATAACATTGTATTGAATATTTCACTGACAAGCTGTTCAACCTTGGAAAGTGAAAACCATACCATACCTTGTTTAATCCAATATAACACAGGCCAAGCTGTCATGTCTAGTGGTGAAGTGTCAGGAGAGGAACAGTTTACTGGCCCAGATGATGAGAGCCATGAATAGGAGTGGATGTGCGGACTTCACGCTCACACAGCAGGCAGAACACCTGCTGTGTGACACAGCGCTGCAGGACTACACTACTGCATTCTCACCAAATGTAAAGATCCAGGACTACACTACTGCATTCATACCGGATGTAAAGAAACAGGACTACTCTACTCCATTCACACCCAATGTAAAGATCCAGGACTACACTACTGCATTCATACCGGATGTAAAGATCCAGGACTACACTACTGCATTCATACCGGATTTAAAGATCCAGGACTACACTACTGCATTTACACCTAATGTAAAGATCCAGGACTACACTACTGCATTCACACCCAATGTAAAGAAACAGGACTACACTACTGCATTCATACCCAATGTAAAGAAACAGGACTACACTACTGCATTTACACCTAATGTAAAGAAACAGGACTATACTGCTGCATTCACACCGGATGTAAATTTACAACAACACGACTACAATGGTGGATTCACATTTGATCAAAACTGCAACACCATTTTCCCACCTGGTGTAAGAGTCCAGGAATATCCAAATGGACTCACTCCTGGATCTGGTTTAAAACACCTTGAACACACTGGGGGAAACCGTGCTAGTCTATTCACTGCTGGACCCCCTGCAAAGCTTCAGGAAAACATAAGTGAATTTACACCAAAGGCTGGAGTGAAAAGCCAAGCCAATTCACCTGTGCCAACTTCAGCAGTGTCGGAGCATGCCAACGTGCAGACGCCATCTTCACCTGTTGTTCCTGCAGAGAAAAGGAGTTTGCCTGTAGCATGCAACATAACGCAGGTAGAGTATGTTAATACAATTTAACTTATACAATTGGGGCGGTTGTAATTGGTCTCCCTGCTCTTCGAGTGAGACATTTAGATCCGGTGTCTGATCCTGTTTCTGATTTGACACACATTTTGACCTGAAGGTCAAACGCAGGCTCTATTATCTCAGTGGTAAAAATGTCAGCACTTGCACAGGAGACCTGGGTTCAAATCCGGTGTAGAACAGGATAGTAACGTAGTGCAGCTTTAAATCTACAGAGAACATAAAATGCATTTAGTAGTCTCTATCCATGAATAACTATTTTTTTCCCAACAGTTTAGCCCATTTGTTTACAGTGTAGTTGTTGTTTATTGTACAGTTTCTAGTGAAATTGATGTAGCCTATCCTCCATTCCATGACAGAAGCCCCAGTCCCCTGGTGGACCAGTCCAAACACCTACTTCTCCAGACAGACTTGGACTATACCATGTTGGGATGAAAGGGGAGTCCAGCTCAGTTCCGGCCAATGGTTCAGAAAGTAGAGGGAGGAACTACCTGAGATCTGCTCCCCTTGCCCCAGACAGATGTTTCAGTTTGGGCAGAAGACTGAGTAGTCCTGAGAAGATCATTAGTTTACATCATGAACTGCAGAAGACTCTCTCCAGCAGCTATCAGGTACACTTTAGAGCTTTGAACATGCAGACATACTGCAAACAAACAAACAAACAAACAAACAAACAAAAAACTGTTTATTTCCTAGTAACCGGTATTAGTATTCTCCACTAGGGGTGGCTGGATTGAATTGTTTTTCCTCAGAGCACAGGTCTCTGCCAGGCCAGGTAGTAGAAGTGAATCTTAGCATTTTTTTGTAGTTGTAGTCATACTAGTAAGTCAACTTCAGACTTTCTCTGTTATGGATATGTACACACAGGTGTAAAATGTCAAATCAATTAGGCTAATATTGTGATTATTGTCTCCGCCAGGCCGAAGGTGTGGCCGAGACTATGTTTTGCACCCTGTCCGTCGGTCCGTGTGTATGTGTCCGTCCGTCCGTGACCAGCTAATCTCTGGCACCGTTGGCCCGATCGCAGCGAAACTGTGCACACACACTCCCTGGATGCCAGAGCAGAACCTCTGCCCAGATCTTTTTATATCGGCCTGTTATAGCGCCACCAGGAGGCCGTTTTTTTACAAAACACATTTTTTGATAATTCCTCTACAGATTTTGTCCAAACATCATGCAAATCGTTATACAGTATCTCTATATTCATGTGATCAAGACGGATCTGTCCGATTTTTCATATTCCATCCTGATTGGCTAAGATTGGCTTCCAAAGTTTGCAGGATTGGTCCGTTTTGAACAAAATGCCTCAAATCATGAACGCAGCGTGCGACATTTTGCACGCAGATTCCCACTTGGCAGAGGAAGAAATGGCACCCTTTTCACATTGGCCTGTTATTGCGCAACCAGCAGGCCACACTAACCTACCTGACCTGTCGTAGACCTGTGCTCCGAGGAGCACTTTTTCAAGTAATATATCTAATACATGTATATCTAATATCTTTAAAGGCTCCAGTGAGGAGAAAGTCAGAAGACATCCAAGTAGGTGACAGAGGGAGAAGACAGCACCCTAAGGAAGCCTTCTCATATTTGTCCTCAGGAGACCTGAACCTGACCTCTCAGGCTAAGAACCTCACTGTCACCAGTTCCACCCCTCTTCCAGTCACCATTGCCCCTGGCCAAACCACACAAACAACAGTAACATTAACAACAACATCAACTAAACCAATAAAAGCTGCTATGTCTGCAACCCTTTTCAGTGCAGTTGCCTCTAGGTCTGCAAATGTTACACTCAATCCCAGTAAGTTGACACACACAAAAGCAGCCACAGGCACTGCCACGAGTGCAGCTCTTTCTAGCTATTCTAATGCTGTCAAAGATATGGGACCTAGTAAGTCGACCTCAAGTGGACTTACACCAGTATCCTTCAAACAGACGAGGCAATCCACTTCTATACCTACAGCATCACCTACTGCTCAGCATCCAGTCGCTACCACTATAACTCCAAGGTCAACTACCTCAGTTAACACTGTCAATTCTGCAGCCACTGTCCCCACTGTGTTTGTTTGTACTGTTACGAATACTGATACCACTGCCCCTAGCATACCAACTGCCCCCAAGGTAAACCTTTCTGAAATGACAGAATCTATCACTTCCATCACTGGTGACCTGGACAGTATGGCCCATGTCTTTGCTGGTCTCACATCACCGACAGCCTGCAGTAAATCTGCCCCTCCGTCTCCTGGAAGATCATGCAGGCCTATCGCCAGGAAGTCCACTCTGCCTCCAGATAAAACCAAACGAGAAAGACCAAAACCAGGTACAGTACACACACACACACACACACACACACACACACACACACACACACACACACACTGTACAAACTTGTGCTCTTAAAAAGGGAGAGAAAAAAAGAAACTTCCTAAAACAGGCAATTTACGTGCGTCATGTTCAATGCACCAGATCATATGGGCACAAAACTCACACCAGGAGCTACATCCACCATTATAAATAACTGAATGTTTGTCATTCTATCAGTCCTTCTATTTTGTCAGCAATGAGTGTGTTCCATAGAATAAGAAATAAGTGCATTTGTGAAGTGCCTGCATATACAGTAAGTAGCACTTGCTCTCTCCCTCTCTTTCTCCCTCTTTTTCTCTCTCTGTTGCTACAGTATCTAATTCTCTCTCTCTCTCTCTCTCTCTCTCACTCTCTCTCTCACACTCTCTCTCTCTCGGTGTGTGCTGCCCAGAGGCAATACATAATTATGACTAATGACTATCCAAAGCAATGACAATAATGGTTTTGGCATTGCTTGCGATTATGAAAAGGCATGGGGGTGGGGTTAGGGTTATATAGAGGATGCAGCTTACAAGAAAGTTTAATAACTTCAAACAAATTCTCTTTTCCTTTGGATTGAAAAGATAATGTTTACTCACACAGTGTGCTTGTAAATTATTTTTCCAGTTGGCACATATCTATTTTTATGGGAAAATGCGAGGGAAATACTCACCCTTTGGTCTCCTTATTTCCTCTTCCCTTCAAATCCAGAGAAGCTTTCTCATACTGTAGCATCGTGCCGGAAGAAGGGTGAAAATGTGTGTCTACCTTGGTGTCATGCTTCCATCACTGCCGATTGGAGCTGGAGCCAATGAATCACCATAACCATTTAAAAAATATATATTGTATTTTTATTTGACAATTAATGACAATTAATCGTCAACTAAAATGTCCTGATTGTGACAGCCCTATTGATGACCCATCATTGTTTTGGTTGTTCTTCTCTTCCTCCAGAAGCTCCAGCAGAGGTGGGATCTGTTGAGGTGATCAGAAATGTCGGCCAGAGCAGCCTCATGATTGGCTGGGAGAGACCGCCACTGGATGAGCTGGGCTGCAGCAATGGAACATTTGTGTATGGATACAGGGTAAGCAGCCTTCACTGGACAGTACAGGACATATGAAAAAGTACCACTACTCAACAATTTAAAACCCTATTTTCATGTGGATTTCATCTCATTGTTTGTTTTTGTGTTTTGTTTCTTTTCCCTTGTGAAGGTGTACCTAGATGGAGAGTTCCACAAGTCTGTGATGAGTTCAGCGTGTACCAAGGTATCCATGATGCGTGACGGCTAAGCCTACCATATTTTCCTATCAAAACACAAACGACTCAAACTGTGTGTGTGTGTGTGTGTGTGTGTGTGTGTGTGTGTGTGTGTGTGTGTGTGTGTGTGTGTGTGTGTGTGTGTGTGTGTGTGTGTGTGTGTGTGTGTGTGTGTGTGTGTGTGTGTGTGTGTGTGTGTGTGTGTGTGTGTGTGTGTGTGTTCGTTCCTCTCTACCTCAGTGTATTCTGGAGAATATGGACTCGAGTGTCCCAATCCACATCAGTGTTCAGACGCTGGGTTCTAACGGTCTGAGTTCTAATCAGGTTCACACCGTGCACAGAGCCCCTGTTAGAACAGACTCCTTCAGGAGAGAGCAGTCTCCTCATCCTCCCATTGACTCGCAGTCTGACAGAACAGACTCCTTCAGGAGAGAGCAGTCTCCTCATCCTGCCATTGACATGTCTCCTCATTCTGCGTCTCCTGACCATAACTCTCCCCCTTTACACAGACACAGTGGCCTTACTCAACATGTACGTACATACATTCACTTCCTATTTACTGCCTGTTTACATTACATCAAAGCTGGCATTATCGTCATGATATTCTGTCCGTCTCTTTGTAGAGTTTGAGCAACTCTCCTGTTTCAAAACCACCAATGGCTGAAACTAAAACGGTAAGTGTGTGTGTGTGTGTGTGTGTGTGTGTGTGTGTGTGTGTGTGTGTGTGTGCGCGCAATCTGAGAAACGTTTTGCCTCTGGGGCCATGCACCACCTCCTTTTTTTGTTTTGAAACAGGAACTCGGTTTGTCTCCTCCCCTTTTTTAGCCCATTTCCTCCCGGGTGCTTCTGTGTTTATTCCTACTAACAACAACATTACATGTTTAGGGCAGTGGTGATGAGAGATTAGTGTTAGTGATTGCACTTGACATGTTTGTTTAAAATGTCAATTTTGTTTGGTTTGAGAGAATGTTTTAAACACTTAATGCTTGATAAAAGAATATTCAGCTAAGTATTAAGAACACTATTCACAAAGTTTCTTTTATGTCCTCTGTGTTCCATGTGTCCTCTCTGTCCTGTTTTGTGTGTGTGTACGCACGCATATGTCCTTTAGTGCATGGCCATCTATAGCTACAGCCCTCTGAGGGACAGTCCTAACCTCCACCCGAGCAGAGAGCTGGCCCTACGCGAGGGGGACACCGTCACGCTGCTAGGCAACCCTCGCCATGATGGTTTCTGTGAGGCTCAGGTTAGCCAATGAAATCCACGGTCAAGGACATTGCCAGGGGAAGAGTATACTGTATATAGTGATTTTAGAATCCTGCATATGATGTGAATGAATAAATAGACAACCGAGGCCTTCAAATATTTAATGATATATTCTTATTCAATATTCATTGATGTTTTCAAGAGTCATAAGTTATGTATGTTAGTCATAGCTTATAACGTTCCGGATAAATTCATGGTTCCATATTTCATGCTCTGTTTGTCTGTGTTTTCAAGGTCAATGGCAGGAGAGGACTGGCGCCCATTGCCTATTTGGAAGAACTTTCTGTTTCAGAGTCCCGTCCCATGAACTTCACTTCCTGAAAGAGCGGATAAGACATTGTAACTGCCAATCAGATATATTACCAGGTGAATGGCCAGAGTGGCTGCCAATCAGAAGTAGTGGAATCAGGTGCAAGGCCAGAAAAACTGTTAATGTGTACTTTTCCTGCAAAGGTTTATGAGGCCAAGATCAATAATGTCATTAGAAGCTGCCTATGACGAACATTTCTGAACATGTGCCGTTCATAATCACGTTGTAACAAAAGACCCGTAGGAAAAGTGGGAAGGAGGTGTGTGTCTGTTGCACACTTTTACACTGTGTGACACATGCTGAGGGATTAAGTGTCTTAGCCACATGAACTCTAGCGTCCCTACTCTGGGGCAAATATTTGGCAGAAATAGCAGATCTAAAAGCTCCCAGCGTATCACGTTGCGACACATTGCGAGGCTATTTTCAGTGAAGAGATTTTGTGTAGAAGTATAAAAGTTGGGGCTTTGTATAGACCACTGGGGGACTCCGGTCAACAAAGTTTATAGGGTTTAAATGGATAATTAGCTGCTTCCCATGACATTCTGTTGCCTCTGTGAACTCAAACATGCATCGTCGGTTCGTGGGACATTTTGTCAAAACGTGTCTGTGACAACCACCTACAGTATATGTGACGCGCTGAAGCAACATTATTGTACCTGAAGGACATCTCACCTGATTTCCAGACATCAAGCCAAATATGACATGTTTCATTCCAAAGATGTTTTGTTTTTTTCCTCACAACTCAACGTTATTGCTGTAAATAAAGCCAGATTTTATTTTAATTCAGAATTTTGCACACAGTCTCTAATAAGGTCTAGTAAATGAAAAGGGGAAGAAGAAAAAAGATAGTCACAGATATTTTTTCTAGGGAATATTGTTAAAATATGATATATGCCTATGGTGTATACAGTAATGAACAGTATATCTGTCTTTTTGTACGAGTCACACTTGCTTTGTTCATATATGCTTATCTCAAAAGAAATTACCTGCAGTATGATTGTTATTTTGAGTTTCATACAAGGTTCATAAAATGTTCATGATCTTGTCATTTAGCATTTTATGTTTGGGTGGAAAGTGACTGTGTTGTAAGGAAAGGTATTTTTCTATCATTAAATTATGATTATGATGATGATGATATTGACTGTACAGAGAATAAATGTTTATATAGTAACTGCTGGTGTTCATGCGTGTGTGGATTCATGCCACTGAGTTTGAAAGCACATGTGTAAAGTCTGTTCTTATTCAGTCACAATGTGGATGTGAATCTGATTAAATGTAAAAAGAAATATTATAATATATATTTTTAAAAGACACCCTCTATGGATCCACTTTCACCTTGTGGTGGCTTAGTATTGAGTCCCATCAGTGTGATACAGTAGGCATGTATGCCTCTCTCTCCCACTGTATAGGCTATCCAAGGTAAAAAGGGGAATTTGAAACTGATACAAATCTAAATTAATGGTCTACTATAAAATCTCTACCATTTTGTCCTAAAGAGTGAACATTTCAACTTCCTACAAATTACACACTTCCCATTTATCAACACTAGGTGGAAGCAAATACCCTGTAGCCCCAAGTTATGTACTTACTGCTGATTGGAACTAAATAATTGTATCTGACAGGTGTTTTCATCACAGTATTTGGGACAAGATGATGCTGCCTTGCAGATGGATATGGTACACATTCAGTCCAACATCTCTGGTATCAATGTAAGCCTATTTAAATTATTTTTCAATATCAAAAAGCAGTTTGACGTGCATTGTCACAGATCAGAGATCATGTACTTAATATGGTGAAGACTGGTAAAAAAGACAAAAAGGGACATTTGTTGCATTTGTGGTGGCCCCTAATGGTCGAAATAAAATGGCTTTTGTCTCTGCATTTTGTAGATGCCCCTCAATATGTGATTAAATATGGGGTCTATTGGACAATGTGTTGTAAAATAGGCCCATAGCTGCATCATGATGAAAGGAATCCAGGGAAAAATACATTTTGATTGCACAGCCTATCGTTCAAGAGTTATAGGCCAAAACGGGCAAGCATCACCATGAGGCCGATTTGAAAAATGTGTTGTGTGCAGCAGTTTGCGAGATTAGTCGGCCAGTCACACACACACACACACACGCACGCACGCACGCACACGCACACACGCACGCACGCACGCACGCAAGGGTGAAAACAACATATGTCCCTGGCCTTCGGCCTGGCAGGCTAGCGAGACAATTAAGTTAGCAGTATGTATCAGCAGCCAGAGTAGCTTAATAATCACCTGCACAGTAAAATCCTGACTTAACTCGGTCCATTTGTATACTCTCTGAGTGTACTCAAGATTTTCATTGTGAGAATGTCATCCTCACAGCTTAGGTGTGTGTGTGTGTGTGTGTGTGTGTGTGTGTGTGTGTGTGTGTGTGTGTGTGTGTGTGTGTGTGTGTGTGTGTGTGTGTGTGTGTGTGTGTGTGTGTGTGTGTGTGTGTGTGTGTGTGTGTGTGTGTGTGTGTGTGTGTGTGTGTGTGTGTGTGTGTGTGTGTGTGTGTGTGTGTGTGTGAATGAGTGAATGAGTGAGAGAGAGAAGGGAAGAGAGGATCAAGGACGCAAACAGAAAAGAGATAAAACAACAATATAATGTTTATCCCTCTATTCTTACCGCGTGTCGTGCTCATAAAAATCCCTTCATGCCTTTTCCCTGCCTGTCTTATTACATTTCAAACATACACTTCTACAATTTAGCTGAATAATTAGTATTTGTTACTTAATGGTTGATAGAGTTAATTTATTTATAGCGGTGGATTAAACCCTCTAACAAGGGAGCTCTTTTACAAGGACTGAATACTGCCAAAAGCCAGACTTAAACTCAATCAAAAATATAAAACCTATAAGCAGACTGAAATTGTCTGAAAGAGGCATAATTTGCAGATGAAGACCTTTTAATTACAAGCCTCTATCGATTACTCAAAGCCAATAGTCTATTTCACTGCTCTGGATGGAGTGGTGGCCAGTTCTGAGGTTTTGGAGAGTAAAGTTCCTCTGTCCTGCACTGCACCAGCTTGAAAGAGGTGAGTTTTGAATACAGTTGTAATACTTAGTTGCGTGCCGGCAATCTAAGAGCTCACAAACAAAGTATCAAGCCCTTGCAGCAACAAAGTATATCATAACCCTAAAACTGCAGTGCAGCTGGGAGCTTAATTTGACCCTGATTTAGCCCAGAGAGACCCAGAAGGCCCTTGTGGATCTTGGTGCACCCACCAAGGAGATCCATCATCATTAACATCAACCCCACACACTCATACATGTACAGTGCATACATGCATAACACATATCCCTCAGTAGTAGTAGTGGCTTTAAAGTGTCTTTAGAGGGCCTTGTTTACATGAGTTAATGATCTGTGTGTAAATTATTTTCCATGCTGGGTGTTAATGATGCCATGCACGTGCACATCTCTGACTCACCCCCTGTAGGCCAGCTGATCAAGAGAAGTACAGAGAGAAAGAGAGAGAGAATTATGGCAGAGAGAAATGAGCTGAACATGTAGAGATAAAAGGAACAACTCCAGAAAAATGGTGCGTACTATTATGCAAACCCCCATTTTCTGTCTATGTGTGTGTGAATATGTTCAGGTGTGTGTGTGTGTGTGTGTGTGTGTGTGTGTGTGTGTGTGTGTGTGTGTGTGTGTGTGTGTGTGTGTGTGTGTGTGTGTGTGTGTGTGTGTGTGTGTGTGTGTGTAACGTGTATGTGCATGCGGCTGTGTGTGTGTGTGTGTGTGTGTGTGTGTGTGTGTGTGTGTGTGTGTGTGTGTGAGTGTGAGAGAAAGAGAGAGGATACAGATTAAAGCTACTGCATCAAGTATTATGGGGCATGCCTCCTGGGGAGATTTTTGCTCCGCTGAGCGCCCCTTTACATTTTGTAGGCATAGTATGTTGTATTAATTATCTCCGCCAGGTAGAGAGACCCTGCATTCAGTCTGTCTGTCTCTGGTTTCGTGTTTGTCTACCCACAGCTAATCTCGCAAACTACTTGGTGGATGAGTATCATATTTCTTGTGTACACTGGCAGCAGGCCAAGGACCTCAATTCTCAAATATTGTTCAAATCGGTCAATGACAACTATGTCATTTTGAGACTGATCGCAGATCAATAAAGCTCAACAGTGTGGAGCTCATTCATTCTCCATAGAGAATTGTACTATCAGCTATAATGTCGTAACAATCCAATGTAGATTTACCATGAGCGACCTGGTTGTAATAGGACTGTAAAAGCCTACCATGGAATTGTTACCTCACAGAGTGTCTGCTACCCTAGATCCCATATCCTGGGGAAATGATCATAGAACGTAATTGAAAATCTATATTTTACAACACTATTAACAGTATCAATCTATCAATCAACTTTATTGTCACAACACAATTAACAGGTAAAAGTGAGGTGAAACTCTTGTTTATGCAGGCTTCACATTTGCCATTCAAGGAGTAAAAAAAGAGTTAGAAGTAAGGAAGAGAGAATAAAAAGCACAGAAGGCCTGAAAATAGCAGCAATGTTAAAATCAGTATCATATAAATTAGAAGTCCTAAATCACATGTTGTCCGTTCTGTGTTGTGTGTGAAGTCCTAAAATATAGTGCAAATCGTTTCCAAAATATCACCACAGAAGAAATAAATTAACTTTTAAACTTTTAAAAGTTTAGTTACTTCTTCTATGGTCATATTTTGGGAAGGCACTGAATGGATTACGGCAGAAAACACTTTGAAGCCCTACATGAGTTGTGTTTTGGAGTTTATGGACAACTTTACAACTTTACAACTTTATTTTTAGTATTTTCAGTTATTAAGA